>NC_083897.1:12986731-13289762 GCF_032452875.1 Bos javanicus
TCAGGACCTAACCCCACCTACCCATGGTCTGACACAGATCTGGGACTCCTGGACCCTGGAGCCAGAGACCACAGGACCAGGCTTTGTCCACCTGGCACTAGCCCCAGGATGCATGTTGACCTACTAATGGGTGGGCACCAATCCCAGGATCTCTTGGACCCAGATCCACTAGCAGAAGGACTCTGGCCCAGGGAACACTGAAGCACAGAAACCTGCCTTGTCAATACCCAGTCAACACACCAGAGGGTGGCACCAGTCAATCAAGTGGGTATAGAAGAAGCATATCTCAACAAAATAAAGGCCATATCTGGTGAGCTCACATCTAACATCATACTTAACAGGGAAAATCTGAATGCATTTCCTCTAAGATCAGGAACAAGGATGTCCATTCTCATCACTTTCATTCAACATAAAAATGGAAGTCCTAGCCATACTAATCAGACCCAAAAAAGGAATAAAAGAAATTCAAATAGGAAAGGAAGATGTAACTGTAGACAGTAGGATTCTATACATAAATCTTAAAGACACCACCAAAAAAATGACTAGAGCTCATCAGTGAATTCAGCATAAAGTTGTAGGATACACAATTAATATACAGAAATCTTTTGTATTTTTATATACTAACAACAAACTATCAGAGAGAGAAATTAAGGAAGCACTCTCACTTAAAATTGTATTAACAAGAATAAAGTAACTAGGAGTAAACCTACCAAAGAGTTGGACATGACTTAAGTGACTTAGCACTCAAGCATGCAAGGAGGTAAGAGCTGTGCTTGGAAAATTATAACACTGATGAAAGAAATCAAAGATGACACAGACATATGGAAAGATACACAGCGTTCATGGTTTGGAAGAAATAAGATTTTTAAATTAACCACATTACCCAAGGCAATCTACAGATTCAATACTGCTGCTGCTGCTAAGTCGCTTCAGTAGTGTCCGACTCTGTGTGACCCCACAGACGGCAGCCCACCAGGCTCCCCTGTCCCTGGGATTCTCCAAGCAAGAACACTGGAGTGGGTTGCCATTTCCTTCTCCAATGCATGAAAGTGAAAAGTGAATGGGAAGTCGCTCAGTCATGTCTGACTCCTAGCCACCCCATGGACTGCAGCCTACCACGCTCCTCCGTCCATGGGATTTTCCAGGCAAGAGTACTGGAGTGGGGTGCCATTGCCTTCTCCAACAGATTCAATGCAACCCCTACTAAAATGCCAATAGCATTTTTCACAGGACGAGAGTAATATTAAAAGTTGTATGGAGACATAAAAGACCCCAAACTGTCAAAACAATCTTGAGAAAGAAGAACAGAGCTGGAGGAATTATACTCTTTAACTTCAGACTATGCTACAAATCTAAAGTAACTGAAACAGTAAGGCACATGAAGAAAAATAGACACACAGATCAATGGAACAGAAGTGAGAGCCCAGAAATAAACGTACACACTTATGGCCAACTATGACATCATTCAAGAATACACAATGTGGAAAAGACAGTCTCCTCAATAAGTGGTGCTGGGAAAATTGAACAGCTACATGTAAAACATAATACTGAAATTAGAACATTTTCTCACACCATGTACAAAAATAAATTCAAAATGGATTAAAGACCTAAACATAAGACCAAAGACCATAGAGCAGCTAGAATAAAACATATGTATAATACTCTTTAAATAAATTATAGCCATAGTTTTTTGGATGTCTCTTAAGGCAAAGGGAATAAAAGCAAAGAAAATAAATAGGATCTAATTCAATTTTAAAGCTTTTGCAAGGGAAACCACTGACAAAATGAAAAGACAACCTATGGTGCAGGATAAAATATTTTCAAATGATATGACAGATAAGGGTTTAATATCCAAAATATATAAACAGCTCATAGAACTCAAAAAACAATTATATTAAAAATGTGCACAAGACCTGAATATACATTTTTCCAAAGAAGGCATTCATATGCCAATAAGCATATGAAAAGATGCTAAGCATCATTAATCACCATAGAAATGCAAATCAAAACCACAGTGAGATATCACCTCACATCTGTTAGAATGGCTGACATCAAAAAGACCACAAATAACAAATGTTGGTGAGGATTTAGAAAAAAAAAGAAGCCTTGTACACTGTAAGTGGGAATGTAAATTTGTGCAGCCACTGTAGAATAAAATATGGAGGTTCCACAAAAAACTAAAAACTACCATATGATCTAGCAATTCCAATCTTGGGTGTACACTCAAAGAAAATTAAAATAGCAATTCAAAAAGATACATAAACCCCAATATTCACAGTACCATTAGGTTATTTCCATATCTTGGCTGTTATATAAGTGTCCAACAGATGAATGGATAAAGAAGATATATGATTTGTGTGTATACACACAGTGGAGTACTACTCACCCATAAAAAAGCTAAAATATTGCCCTGTGCAGCAACATGAGTGGATCTGAAGGGTATTATGCTTTGTGGAACAAATCATACAGAGAAAGACAAACATTGTATTATATGTGGACTCTTTAAAAATAAAAATGAATATTCAAAAAAAGAAAATATCTTATGACATGAAAATTATGTACAATTTAAATTTCAGGTTCATAAATAAAATTTTTGGACCACAGCTGTGGTCAAGCATTTATATGCTGTTTACGGTTCCTTCTCTGCTACAGTGGCAGGGCTAGGATAGAGTATATAGTCCAGAAACTCTAAAAATATTTACTATCTGGACCTTAACATAGGTTTGCCAAACTCTGTCTAGATCTCAGTGTCAAAATCATCACCCGGATCATGTGATAGAATTGCAGAGTTTCCAGATCCTGCCCTAAATGTTCTGAATATGTGATAGAGCCTAATATTATCCATTTTTCTAAATCCCCTTAAGAACTCCAGTTTTATCCAGTCCCAGGCTTTAGACATCACTTAAATTCTAATGACACTTAAGTCTATCTGTAGTCCAGAATTCTCTCATAACTTCTAGACTCATAAATCCCAGAGTTTTTCACATTACACATAGATGACTAATTGACATCTTTGACCGGGCATATCTAAAGCTAACTTTTGCTCACATGCTCTGCCAATCTTTTCCACCTCCAGTCTTCCCCACTTCAGTTAATGGCACTAGCAGTCACTTAGGCAAAAACCCCAGGAATCTTTCTTGATTACTCTTTTCTTGATCCTGTGTTCCATCAAATCAGAAATCCTATTGCCTTTGCCTCCAACATATAAGGAATCCAATCACTTCCACTTATGTTCACCCACCATCACCCTAGTCTAAGACATTGTCAAGGCTCACCTGCTGCTGCTGCTGCTGCTGCTAAGTCGCTTCAGTCGTGTCCGACTCTGTGCGACCCCATAGACGGCAGCCCACCAGGCTCCCCAGTCCCTGGGATTCTCCAGGCAAGAACACTGGAGTGGGTTGCCATTTCCTTCTCCAATGCATGAAAGGGAAAAGTGAAAGTGAAGTCGCTCAGTCGTGTCCGACTCTCAGCGACCCCATGGACGGAGGCCCACCAGGCTCCTCCGTCCATGGGACCCTCCAGGCAAGAGTACTGGAGTGGGTTGTCATTGCCAGATTACTACAATTGCCCCCTAACTGTTCTGCCCGCTTTCACTTGTTAAAGTCTAATATTCGGTAAGATAAACTTGTGATTCAAACAAACATGTGTCAAAGATTTGAGCCAATGCATTAATTAATGCAGGAAGCAGTAAGATCTTAAATCTGATCCAAAGACCATTTGAGAAGCTAATTATTTCTAGTAATGTTAGGATATTATTCATGGATTAGGTATAAAACTAATTACTATCTGATAAAGCCATAACTGTAAACTTTGGATTTTTTTTACAGTGGGAATTAAATTATTTGCCTCTGTGGTAGGCAACAACCTACAAGTTATACTCTGTTTCAAAAGGTTATACAATAGTCTAGACAATAGAAAGTCAAGTCTAGCACTGTACTGCAAAAAGTCTCAGTAACTTATTTTACCAAGTTCCAAGTTTTTTATAAACTTTTCTGACACACCCTTTTCCTTCTCTGTATAGATTATTATTCCACACAACAGCCCAAATGATTATTTGAAAGCATAAACAGGGTCATAAAACTAAAATACAAACTCCTTAGTACAGCCAAGAGATGGCTACGTGACTAGACCCCAGCCTAGCTTTCTGACCTCAAGGCTACCACTCTTACCCGTGCACAAGGTTTTGATTTCTCTGGCCACAGTTTCACTTCCTGGAATACTTGAGGCTTATTCCTACCACAGGGCCTTTGCAGTAACTCTTCACCATACCTGAAACTATCTGCCCAAATCTGTTGGTTGTCTCCTCATCACACAGGACTCAGCTTAACTATCACCTGAGAAGACCTAAAATACCTACCTAACTCACCCTATTAGTCCTTCATTCACCCTACTTCCCTCATAGCAATTATCCCTTTAGTTTTGTTTGCCTATACTTTTCTCTATGTCTCACCCCACCATTGAAAAGTAAATGGCATGGAAGGATCGGATTCTGTCCTGGTAATAGATATGTCCCCAACAACCAGCACAGCAATTGACACATAGGTGCTCCATAAACATTTTAATTCACTGATCTGGAATGCGTTCCAAGTTCTGCCCCTGTATCTGTCACTAACTGGCAACTCTGGATTTGGGCAAGTCCTTCCCTCTCCCTTGAACCCCAGTGTTACCATCTAGAAGATAACGGTGTGGAACTAAATTATCTGCAAGGTACATACCAGCTTTATAATGCTACCAAAGATTTTGTAAACTGATATATCACAGCCACTTTTCAAAAGCAGCAGAGAATAGAGCAGCAGGCATCATCACCACCACCATCACTGATATACACAATAAGCATTTATTCAGGCCCACTGTCAGCTAGACTCTCTGCTAAAAGTTGAAAGACAGCAAATGATTAAAATAAAAAAACATATTCTTCCCGCATAGAGACGGTAATCTAATTTAATTAGGGAAATATTCCATATATATGCAAAGCAAAGTAACAATACGAAGTACTATGTGTGTGCGTTCAGTCGTGTCCAACTGTTTGGGACCCCATGGACTGTAGCCTGCCAGGATCCTCCGTCCCTGGAATTTTCCAGACAAGAATACTGGAGTGGGTAGCTATTCCGTTCTCCAGAGGATCTTCCCGACTCAGGGGTCAAACCCGCATCTCTTACGTCTCCTGCATTGGCAGGCAGATTCTTTAGCATTAGCACCACCTAGGAAGCCCCCACAAAGTACTATGGGTGCACGGTGCTAAGTCACTTCTGTCCTGTCCAACTCAGTGCCACCCTATGGACTATAGCCCATCAGGCTCCTCTGTCCAAGGGATTCTCCAGGCAAGAATACTGGAGTGGTTTACCATACCTTCCTCCAGGGGATCTTCCCAACCCAGGGATCGAACCCACATCTCTTACATCTCCTTCATTGGCAGGTGGGTTCTTTACCACTAGCACCTCCTGGGAAGCCCACAAAGTACTATGCAATTGCCAAATAAGTTGTAATCATAATAATTTTGATAGCTAAATGTATTGAGAGCTTACCATGTAGCAGGTATTAGTCTTAAAAATGTATCTTTATTAAGTTACATAAACTTTATAGCAAACTTACATGACTATCATTTTTAAAGCCCTAGGAAATAGATACTAGTTATACTATATCTAGTCACAGATAGCAAGTGTTACTAGAATGTATAAGATCTCACCAAGGACCGAGTAACAGGAATTCTCAGAAAACAAAACAAAACAGAAGCTGAGCTGAGAATGGGACTTAGACCACTGAAGTGGAAGAGAGAAACCATCCCAAGAAGAAGGAACAACTTGAGGTAACATATTGAAGGGGAAATGCATTTAACAGTTTCAGGGCATGAGGAGCTGAGTGCTTTGACTAGAGTAGAATTGTCTGGTAAAACAACTGAGACACAAGTTTGAAAAGAAAGGTGGGACGTGAATAGTGGACGCCATGCT
This sequence comes from Bos javanicus, assembly GCF_032452875.1. Lineage (NCBI taxonomy): Eukaryota > Metazoa > Chordata > Mammalia > Artiodactyla > Bovidae > Bos > Bos javanicus. Next base: position 12,992,680 of record NC_083897.1, read on the forward strand.
AAGAAGTGCGGTCTTGTTTCTGGAGATACTGAGGATTCAGTGGCATTTTTTGAGAGTAGAGTTTCACTTTCAAAATAACCACCTCGGAAGATTAATGGGGCCATTAGTAGGCTAGCCCTGAAGTCCAGGTTGTGAAGTGATAAAAGGTCTATATTAGGGTGGTTACAATAGGAGAGAGGAATTTGGGGCTGTAAAGGAAAATAGAAGAAAAATTAACAACTGTAACTGGTGCCTGACATGACATTAGGTGACAAGACAGACATGACAAAAATAACCCCAGCTGTTTTTTTTCTAGTGAGAAGAGGAAGAACAAGCGTTTTTAACTGAAACAATAGTTTACTTACAATGCTGTATTAATTTCTGCTGTACAGCAAAGTGCCTCAGTTATACATACGTGTGTGTGTGTGTGTGTGTGTAGTTGTTGTTTAGTCGCTAAGTCCTGTCCAACCCTTTGCAACTCTGTGGACCACAGTCCATCAGGCTCCTCTGTCCATGGGATTTCCCAGGCAAGAATACTGGAGTGAGTTGCCATTTCCTTCTCCAGACCCTAGTATTCTAGTTAGGGTGTTTTTGACAGAAATGAAAATATCTTGAGGAGTGGGAGATAAAATGAGAAGTTACAGAAAAACTTTGGACACATTTATATAATGTCTGATGACCCTGAGAAGACACAGTAATGTAAATAAGTGCCAAGTTACTTGACTTCAGTTCAACAGAATAAAGAAAATAGTGACTGCATTATCAAGTGCTCAAGAGACATTCAATAATAACTGTTATCAATGTCTAGAAAGGTATAAAGCCCTACTGGAGACAGAGTTCATGTTTCCTGCTTGGCTGAAAATTATGAAAAGCTATCTGAACCTAATCAGAGCACAGTGAGAGATGAGGACATTCTATTCATACTTGGAATTATGGGATCCTCCCTTTGTCCCTCTTGATCTACTCTCCAGTCTTCATCCTGTTCTCTGCCTTCAGAAGGTGACCTATATGGACCTTAGCAACTGGCTCCCTTCCCTCTGGCTTCTGGATGGACTTGGCCAGTATGATCTCCAGTTGGAGATCAAAAGGAGAAGAAAACAAGATCAGGATGTTTGATTCTCTGGCTTCCTCCCTGCAAGGTTGCTCTGGCCTGGCTGTGTCCCTAATCCAAAGGTCACTGCTCCTCTCAAGACTTTACACAAGTTTTCCCTTTCAAGATCTAGTAACTGCTCCCTTCCTCCATTCATTCCATGGGTCTAGGACTGGTAATGTCTTCACTGCCACCATCCTTGAATTGCTACCCAGTCCCCTGCAGCTTCTCCACACCTGTACCTCTATAAATAATCCCCTCATAAATAAATCTTCCATGAATGATGCTAATTTTCTACTTTCTTGCAGTTGGGATCTTACCAATACATTAAGTATTCCTTAAGTGGCCCCCTTGAAACAGATTTTCACAGTGAGATTCTGAGATTGACTTGGTCATATTGAAGAGTATTGGAATAGCCTTCTTGCTAAGGGGAAAAATAGGAGTAGGTAATCTACAGCATACAGTGGCATTGTAATCATTCAAATTATTACCTATCACAGCATGGGATAATGAGGGCAATGTCTTGGGAGATCAAACGGCCATAGCAATTAGTCCACAAAGGCCTGAACAACACTTCCTTCATCAGAGCATTATGACAAACATGCGGAACACCACCAACCTCCAAGAATTCTGTGATAGCTGTACTCTTCAGGTCATGGATGATAGTAGGGGATGCTATCGTGGAAATGTATGTCCTGTTCTCAGTGGGAATATGGGATCCTGAAGGGCTAATGGCAGGAAGGTGTCATTTAACAATCAACCAGTGACATGGTAGGTACAATTTACACAGTAAAACCCAGGGACAAAACGGGAACCAAAGTATCGACCTGCAGGGATCTGCAGTGATGGTTAATTGATCATGGAGATCTCAAAATGGAACACACAAACTGTACCAATGGGCTGCCTGCCATCCAGAGGCAGGACAAAAATCTTGGTCTACTAAACAGAAACTCACTAAAGTGACAGTTCATGGCCGCTGGTACAATTCCCAAACTTAAGTCAATTCAAGGTGTGAAGCCCTTGAGGCCACAGAAGTAAACTGTAAATCTTCTCAAAGCCTTCTCCAGAAGTACTTGCGGCCATATACTATGGAAAGAGAAATAGTCAGTTCTTTTGGAGATTATTAGATATAGACTAATAAACTTGCACTAATTCCCAGGAACCAAAATGCCCCAGTGGTTCACCATCAGAATAGGGACTTTGGACAGTAGATGGAGTCTTGGCCTCGGTCTAGCAGCTTAGCTGGACTGGGAGCGGCATAGCTAATAAGTGGAAGATTCTCCTCTTTCATTCCCTGACCCAAGCACTGAGGGCTATTATAGTAGGGTGAGTCAAATGTTGGCTCCTTGGAACTGCCTCTTCCCCAAATGATGGTAAACCAAATGACATACTGCATCTCCGGGGAAACCAGAAAGACTAGTGCCACCATCAAAAACTTGAAAGACACCAGGGTGATGATATTTACCACATCCTCACTTCACTTGCCTGCCTGGTTGTTGTAAAAGCTCAAGTGGGTCTTGGTGAAGAAAGAATTGTGATATAGAAAATATCACAAGCTTCATCACCTGGTACTGCCAATCACTGCCTGGCTTAAATGTGGCTAGTAGGGAGCCCAGAAAGGAGACTGGAAGGAAGTAGGAAGGTGCTGTGAGATTATTCCCCTTGCTTCCTCCCTGCAAGGCTGCCCTGGTCTCATTGTGCCTCTAGACAAAGATGACTGGCCCCTCCTATCAGCCTCCTCTGAATGAGTCTCTTGTTCTGGGTGCCTATAACTTCTCCCTCCTGGTATCCCTTCAACTTAGAGATAATAACTGCTCCCTTTGACATGACCATGCTACTGTTTGTGGATCCTTTATACCTACAGCTCTGCCAACAGTCCATTTATAAAGAGTCCTCCTTCAATTTTTCTTAATCTGAATGTACCTCGTGCTTCCTATTAGCACATACTGACAAACCCAGTTGGAAAGCAGGTTTTACATGTGTGCTAATAGACTATACAATCTAGGTGTCATAGTTAAGCACTTAAATCACATGTCCGCCGTTTACTAACAGGTATGATTTTAGAAGGGCTTCCCTGGTGGCTCAGTGGTAAAGAATCTGCCTGCCAACGCAGGAGACATGGGTTCAATCCCTGGGTCAGGAAGATCCACTGGAGAAGCAAATGGCAACCCACGCCAGTATTCTTGCCTGGGAAATCCCATGGACAGAGGAGCCTGGCGGGCTATGGGGTCACAAAAGAGTCAGACACAACTGAAGTGACTAAACAACAACACATGACTTTGGAAAGTGTGTTTCATCTGCAGGTTCTTTTGCAGGTGAAACTGAGTTTCACCTGCAAAATGGCAATAGTACCTCACAGAGCTGTTGTAAGAATTAAATAAGACACTACATGTAAAGGGCTTGCCACGTTGCCCGGTGTGACGCATGTATTCAATGATGTGAGTTATGCTTTTTACCTTAAGCTCCTAGCATTCACAGAGGAGGGAAGTACAGTTCGAAAATTCATTAATTAGGGTCCTGTTTACAGTTTTATTGTTAACTCTAATTGCTTGTTTGAAATAGTCTCCTGACTTCAGTAAAGTAATTATTGCCTGTCAGTAAATGATAGGTTTAAATTTCTGCACATATGCTAGAATTTCACACATTGTGCACTTCACAGCAGGAACCCAGTCTTAGTCAACACTTTCTTGCTCTGACATCTGCACTCAATGCATAGGGTCTTACTTAAGCACAGACATAATTATCCTTCAAAATAAAAGTATAAACAGCATTGCCGATCTTGGATTTGTTAATGTGTTCCCTTATTGTGAACATTCTAGTTACATTATCGGTGTTAGACTGTCAGCATCACCGCCAGTCAGCAAGTCATGGTGCAAAATAACAAAGTGGAACTCCAGGAAACTGAAGCAAGGCTGAGGGTGGAAGGGAAGGATCCAGGAAGGAGAGCTTGCCAGCCCTGAGAAATCAACCAGGAGCACGAGTCCAGGGCAAAGTTTGGAATCGCAAGTCAAGGGTATAGGCCTCAAATGCCATATAAGCCTTAGAAAGCTCATGCAAGCAAGAGTCACACAATGTATCTAATATTTAAGAAATTATTGATTCAATACCTACAATGTGCAAGAATTCATAATAGGTAGTAAGTTAGGCCAAGAGCTAGGACATAGAAAACAAAGACAAGACAGAGGCCCAAAGTCCGAAGTCTAAGCAAACATCCTGAACAAGCAGAAGTTCAAGTAGCCAGACAAGCCACTGGGGCAAGCAACATGGAGAGCTGCCCAAGGCTTTAGGAACCAAAGTCAAAATCTCCTTTATCATTGGGGAGCTTCTCCTGTGCTTCCTTCCCAGGGAAAACCCATGTTCAAGCTCACAAATTAACCTTAAGAGTTGCAAAAGACTGGAGGGAAGAAGGAAGTTAAATTGAGAGCAGTAAAGAGGTCCTAGGAAACATACATAAAATGTACACATATAAAAAGTTTGTGTTATAAGTCTTCAGTCCTGCCCAGAAGCCCAACAGTTTTTTGCTTGTCTGGTTTCATTTCCCACATTATATTATTCATAGACTGGAATACTTTAAGTCTGATAAAAATCAGATGACTTTCTCACCACCAATAAAGGGAAGAGAGAAATATATGCAGTGAGTTTATGGGGCTGCAAAGGGAAATTCTGGATATTGTGTCTATAAAACTAGGGATAAGATTCCATTCAAGATAGAGGAAAGCAGCTGTATGCTGTAGGTCAGAGAAAACAGCAACAAAAGACAACAGAAAATGAACAAACGAGGGGAGATGAGCTTTGGGTTATGTTGTAACCACCCAGGAACCACCCAGGCCAACACTCTATCCCAAGACGACCTGAGTTATAGGGGGAGAGGGATGAGAAGATATTAAAAGAGGTGGTGGTCGTGGTTTAGTGCCAAGTTGTGTCTGACTCTTGTGAACCCGTGGACTGTAGGCCACCAGGCTCCTCTGTCCATGAGGATTCTCCAGGCAAGAATACTGGAGTGGGTTGCCATGCTCTCCTCCAGAGGATCTTCCTGACCCAGAGATCAAACCTGGGTCTAGTTTCTTGAAAGTGTAGAGGGTACTTACTGGCTTTTTCAAAAATTCCAATATGCAAAACAATGAAAGTGCCCATCCCAAAGTGGGTTCTATTATCTAAATCACAAAAGAATTTTACTTTTTCTCAAAGACAGACTTTTCCAAGTACATTTAATTAGCTAATCATGTCCATCTAAATGGTTTGCTAAAAAGAAACAATATGACTATATTTGTCTATGAACAATATAGCCATGTATTTTGTGTTATATGTGATTTTCAAAATAAATCTGCCCATGCATATACAATTCTATCATGTATTCTTGGAGAGCCATGGGTTCATACATAACTTAGGTTGGGTTGCCCAAGAAGCTGACCCTGAGATAAGAAATGATACAAGTGGTAGGTATATCTGGGGTGGGAGGTGATCCCAGGAAGCACTTGTAGGAAAATAGGGAAACATTTCAGGGAGAAAAGGAAGCCAATATAGAATGAATACTGAGCAGGTTATCACTGTGAGTAACTGGGGCTCAATCCCACTAGAGACCTCAAAAAGATAGTAAGAATACTCCTCAAAGTTATCCCAACAAAGTGGGAAGGAGTTGCAGTATTTATCCACCAACTGTTGAGGGCTGCTTCACTAGCTGGGACAGATGCATTCACTCCCTAGCATAGGTCACAGGGGCACCAGCATCAGAAAAAGCACACGGACAAGTACTCAGTGCTTTCAGTTCAAAGATGTCAGATGGATATATACAGAAATGATGAGTGCCCAGGAGATATGAGTGGGGTCCATCTCTCAGTGTAACTGCAATACACACACACATCTTTTTACAGCTACCTGAAGGATGGAGGAATAAGCTGAATGGCATTTCAAGGCATATTCCAACTGTATCATTCTTTAATTATATAAAGAAACTATCTAACATTTTTATAATTACTATAATAGACAAATACACATTGCTAGAGACTGAATGATTTTGCTCCCCCCACCAAAATTCTTCTGCTGAAACCTAACCCCCAAGCTGGTGGTATTAGTAGGTAGGGCATTAAACCATGCAATATCACGGTAATCCAAGCCTATGCCCCAACCAGTAACACTGAAGAAGCTGAAGTTGAACGGTTCTATGAAGAACTATAAGACCTTTTAGAACACCCAAAAAAGATGTCCTTTTCATTATAGGGTACTGGAATGCAAAAGTAGGAAGTCAAGAAACACCTGGAGTAACAGGCAAATTTGGCCTTGGAGTATGGAAAGAAGCACAGCAAAGGCTAATAGAGTTTTGCCAAAAGAATGCACTGGTCATAGCAAACACCCTCTTTTAACAACACAAGAGAGGACTCTACAATGGACATCACCAGATGGTCAACACCGAAATCAGATTGATTATATTCTTTGCAGCCAAAGATGGAGAAGTTCTATACAGTCAGAAAAAACAAGACCAGGAGCTGACTGTGGCTCAGATCATGAACTCCTTATTGCCAAATTCAGACTTAAATTGAAGAAAGCAGGGAAAACCACTAGACCATTCAGTTATGACCTAAATCAAATCCCTTATGATTATACAGTGGAAGTGAGAAATAGATTTAAGGGCCTAGATCTGATAGATAGAGTGCCTGATGAACTATGGATGGAGGTTCGTGACATTGTACAGGAGACAGGGAACAAGACCATCCCCATGGAAAAGAAATGCAAAAAAGCAAAATGGCTGTCTGAGGAGGCCTTACAAATAGCTGTGAAAAGATGAGGAGCGAAAAGCAAAGGAGAAAAGGAAAGATATAAGCATCTGAATGCAGAGTTCCAAAGAATAGCAAGAAGAGATAAGAAAGCCTTCTTCAGCGATCAATGCAAAGAAATAGAGGAAAACAACAGAATGGGAAAGACTAGAGATCTCTTCAAGAAAATCAGAGATACCAAAGGAACATTTCATGCAAAGATGGGCTCGATAAAGGACAGAAATGTTATGCACCTAACAGAAGCAGAAGATATTAAGAAAAGGTAGCAAGGATACACAGAAGAACTGTACAAAAAAGAACTTTGCGACCCAGATAATCATGATGGTGTGATCACTCAACTCGAGCCAGACATCCTTGAATGTGAAGTCAAGTGGGCCTTAGCAAGCATCAATATGAACAAAGCTAGTGGAGGTGATGGAATTCCAGTTGAGCTATTTCAAATCCTGAAAGATGATGCTGTGAAAGTGCTGCACTCAATATGCCAGCAAATTTGGAAAACTCAGCAGTGGCCACAGGACTGGAAAAGGTCAGTTTTCATTCCAATCCCAAAGAAAGGCAATGCCAAAGAATGCTCAAACTACCGCACAATTGCACATCTCTCACACACTAGGAAAGTAATGCTCAAAATTCTCCAAGCCAGGCTTCAGCAATACATGAACTGTGAACTTCCAGATGTTCAAGCTGGTTTTAGAAAAGGCAGAGGAACCAGAGATCAAATTGCCAACATCCACTGGATCATTGAACAAGAAAGTTCCAGAAAAACATCTATTTCTGCTTTATTGACTATGCCAAAGCCTTTGACCATGTGGATCACAATAAACTATGGAAAATTCTGAAAGAGATGGGAATACCTGACCACCTGATCTGCCTCTTGAGAAACCTGTATGCAGGTCAGGAAGCAACAGTTAGAACTGGACATGGAACAACAGACTGGTTCCAAATAGGAAAAGGAGTACGTCAAGGCTATATATTGTCACCCTGCTTATTTAACTTATATGCAGAGGACATCATGAGAAACGCTGAGCTGAATGAAGCACAAGCTGGAATCAAGATAGCCAGGAGAAATATCAATAACCTCAGATATGCAGATGACACCATCCTTATGGCAGAAAGTGAAGAGGAACTAAAAAGCCTCTTGATGAAAGTGAAAGAGGAGAGTGAAAAAGTTGGCTTAAAGCTCAACATTCAGAAAACTAAGTTCATGGCATCTGGTCCCATCACTTCCTGGGAAATAGATGGGGAAACAGTGGAAACAGTGTCAGACTTTATTTTTCTGGGTTCCAAAATCACCACACATGGTGACTGCAGCCATGAAATTAAAAGACGCTTACTCCTTGGAAGGAAATTATGACCAACCTAGATGGCATATTGAAAAGCAGAGACATTACCTTGCCAACAAAGGTCCGTCTAGTCAAGGCTATGGTTTTTCCAGTGGTCATGTATGGGTGTGAGAGTTGGACTGTGAAGAAACCTGAGTGCCAAAGAATTGATGCTTTTGAACTGTGGTGTTGGAGAAGATTCTTGAGAGTCCCTTGGACTGCAAGGCAATCCAACCAGTCCATCCTAAAGGAGATCAGTCCTGGGTGTTCATTGGAAGGACTGATGTTGAAGCTGAAACTCCTATATTTTGGCCACCTGATGCAAAGAGCTGGAAAAGACCCTGATGCTGGGAGGGACTAGGGGCAGGAGGAGAAGGGGAAGACAGAGGATGAGATGGCTGGATGGCATCACCGATGCGATAGACATGAGTTTAAGTAAACTTCGGGAGTTGGTGATGGACAGGAAGGCCTGGTGTGCAGCAATTCATGGGGTCGCAAAGAGTCGGACACGACTGAGCGACTGAACTGAACTGAAGGTCATAAGAGGTGAATGCCCTTATAAATATCACCCCAGAGATCTCCCTCTCCCCTTTTGCATGTGAGGTTATAGCAAAAGCAGCCATCTATGAATCAGGAAGACAGTAGTCATCAGAGAGTGAATCTACCAGCACCTTGAACTTGGACTTCCCAGCCTCATATTGTGAGAAATGTTTCCTGTTTAAGCTGCTGAGTCTAAGATATTTTTTGTTACAGCAGCCCAAAAGATCTAACATACACATATACACATTGATGACAGAACTTGGATTAATGTAAGTTTCAAGAAGGCAAGGACCACTGATGTCTTATTCACTACTGTAACCTCTTGTTCACCCTGTACCCAGTACTGTGTCTGTCACATAGGAAGCTTTCTGATCAATAGTTGAACAAATGAACAAGTAGGGAATCAAAGTACTCAATTCAGTTCATGTTTACACGTCTCTGGTCGACTAGTCATCTACAATCTTTTGCTTATTTGAACAGAAGTCTTCTTTCTAGCAGAGGTCAGCTAATACTCTACAGATCACAATTTTCTGTAAGGGAAAGAGCTCCTCTTTAAGCTAACAAATGACTGTGTTTTACAATAGCATGACAGACAGGTTCTTAATTGATTTGCTAATAGTTTTTCCCCATATATGGTCATTAACTCCAGCTGACTCTTTAGCCATAATGCAGTGTGTGTATATCTGTGCCACATACAGGTGTATTTCCATACAGACAAATAAACAGGAGCCCATGCAAATAGGTTGACTTTATCTGTATCAATTTACTTTTATGGTACACTCCCAAGTTTTGACAACTGGTTTAGCACAATTTAGCTGCAAGCACTTAAAATATTCTTGAATGTGGGGAAGTAACAAAATGCCTTTTCACAAGCTGCAGAAAGACAGTTCACAAGAAAATTAGGACAATTTTGCATAGCAACTTGTGTATTTACATACCAACAATCCATTTAATGAAGAGCACCAAAAATAGCAGATCAAGTAAGTCCAGAAGCTGCAAACACAACACATTCTGCTAAATTCAAAACAATAGAAGTTGAGCAAGCCTGGTCTGTGTTCTAATAGTGGAAAAATTCAATGCTTCTAAAAAAAAAAAAAAAAATCCCGGCTTGCCTTCTTTGAACTAGGAGTAACTGTATGCTGATCACATAGGATGTGGTACTTATCTCCAAATCTCAGCCATCCTAGTGAATTCACTTCCCTTCTGAAGTACTGTCCTGGTCCTGACAGCGAGTCAATTAGCCATCAGTGACAGAGTGCCCACTGTGAGCTGAACACTGAACTAAACATTATTGAGGGCAGACCAAAGAAACAAGGCTTAGTTCCTGCCCTTGAAGAGTTACAACCCTGTTGCTTAGATAGGACATACCTTTTAAAAATGAACCCTTCAAAATGCTTACAAAGCAGCATCAAGGAGTGCCAATTAAGAACACAGAGAGGAAGGGTGAAAAAGATTGTGGCTGAAATCTAAACATCCATGAAGTGGCTAGATGGGAAAACACTTATTGACAAATGTTAAAATAGCTGTACTAGCAAAGGGATTGCAAATCAGTTGCCCCCAATGGAAGCAGTTTGTAGCCCATTTGGCGAGCAAAGTGCATTTTAAAATGTGTAATCAAATGCCTACAGGCTCTATCATGACCTATTCATATTCCCTCTGATAGTTCTACATATTTACAATTACTTACTAGCCTGGTCATTGAAGACACATAAATTTGTCATCCCTGAACTACAGGCACACTTCTAAAGCTGGCAAAATGGTTTAGGATCCTGCTACTCAAAGTTGTGGTCCAAGGACCAGCAGCAGCCACAGCATCACCTGGGAGCCTGTTAGAAAGGCAGAATTTCAGGCTCCACCCCAGACCTGCTAAATCAGAATCTGCATTTTCACAAGATCCAAACTAAAGTTTGAGAACTACTGGTTCAGGATACATGAAAAGAAAGCCCTACCTCAGCCAAGAATAGTTACATATGGAGACTGTGCTACCCACCAAGGGAAAATACAGGGTGAAAATAAAGCCAGCTTCAAAAACATTGAGATCATATGAGCTACATGTAACATAGCACATATCATATCATACTGGAAGTGATTCTTAAACATCAGTGCTCATCAGAATCACTTGAAATGCTTAGACTCCGCAGCTCTACTCTGGTGGTGATCTTGATTGAGGCTATGTAGGGTGGAGCCTTTCAAACAAACATACACCGGTGATGCCGAGTGCTATAGATGAAAGTGCGTCTCCGCCAAATTCAACGCTGAAGCCCTAGCCCTCAGTGTGACTATATTTAGACATAGGGCCTTTAGGAGGTAATTACAGTTGAACAGGGATAAAATGTGGAGTTCTAATCCAAGAGGATTAGTGGCCTTATAAAAAGCGGAAAAACTCTCCCTCTAGAGTGCTCGGAGGCAAGGCCACATGAGGACAGAGTGGATGTGTATGAGAGAATCCTTGCCAGAGCCTGACCGTGCTAAATGTTGAGCTCAGACTTCCAGGCTCCAAAACTGTGAGCAAAGAAACACTGAAGCCACCCAGTCTATGGAGCTTTGTCATAGCTGCTCCTCAGACCTCACTTTGCCCTGGACAGACCTTCTTACAGCCCGAGTCTCACAAGGAATGGAAACAGCTTCTCAGTATTTTCTCCCCCAGGGCCTCTGAGGATCTCAGCAAATGATCCCAGGAAAGTGCACCGCTGTGCTGCTCAAAAGAACGGGGTGAGAGCATCAGGGGGGCAGTTGTTACGGTCAAACTGGGGTGGCGCAAGGCAGCTTAGGCAAGGCACTGTGCTGCCAAGGATGGGACAGGGTTCCCCCAGGCAAGGACGGCAGGGAAGGGGGAGCCAGGCTGCCTGCTCCCCACCCTCCACCTGCACTTGTCAGCTGAGCCTCCATTTGGTCTCACTTTCCACTCCAGAGCCCTGCCTGCTGTGACTCCCAATCCTCCATCCCCAAACCTAATTGTTATGGGGCTTGAATTCATGGCTGAGTATAGATATCTGGGCTGGGGGATGTGGAGGTTCGTCTATCCTAGGCTTCCTGCCTTTTTTCATCTTCAACTCAAGTAAACAAATTCTATGTACAAACGCTGGGTCCCTCCCCTCACCTCAAGTTGCTGCATGTCAGTGCTCCCCAACTCTCCCCTTCACCCTGACCTCAGTGTCTCACACATCTCTCATCTCCATAGCAACAGACTGGGTCACATCAGCTGGCATAAGTAGATGAAGGATTTCCGCAGGCAGAAGTGGAGGCAGGAAGACAAACACTGTAGAACACTGCTTTTCAAACTTTATTAGACATCAGTGTCACCTGGACTGCCAGTTATAATGCAGATGGCAGGGCTCCCATCATTCTGATTCAGTAGGCCTAAGGCAAGACCCAAGAATCTACATTTTTAACCATCATTTCAGTTGATTCCAATGTGATCAGAGGACCACACTTCGAGAACCACTAGTTTGAACCACTGCTACAGAATCACAGTCCGTCACAAAGATGAGACAGTATACCTCTGAGCTCTAGTTTAGACAGGAGAGCTGAGCTCTTTCCTTGTGATAGACATGGGTCCATGAATAGCCTATAAAATCTCTCTTAAAACAAAGGATAGAAAGTTCTAGCAGAGAGGCTTGAGGAGGCATTTCAGAGACAGCAGCCATTTATTCCACACTTACAACTTTTTCCCTAACATCTAAAAGCAGAACCTTCTACTGTTCTCCCACAAATAACCTGTTATTTTGCCCCCTCCTACAAATGCAGATGGTGACCGCAGCCATGAAATTAAAAGACACTTGCTCCTTGAAAGAAAACCTATGACCAACCTAGACAGCATATTAAAAATCAGAGACATTACTTTGCCAAGCAGAGACATTACTTTGCTAAAAAAAAAAGTCCGTCTAGTCAAAGCTATGGTTTTCTCGTATCCATAGTCATGTATGGATAAGAGAGTTGGACTATAAAGAAAGCTGAGCACTGAAGAACTGATGCTTTTGAACTGTGGTGTTGGAGAAGACTCTTGAGAGTCCCTTGGACTGCAAGATCAAACCAGTCCATCCTAAAGGAGACCAGTCCTGAATATTCATTGGAAGGACTGATGTTGAAGCTGAAACTCCTATCCTTTGGCCACCTGATGTGAAGAACTCACTCCTTGGAAAAGACCCTGATGCTGGGAGGGACTGGGGGCAGGAGGAGAAGGGGACGACAGAGGATGAGATGGCTGGATGGCATCATCGACTCAATGGGCATGAGTTTGAGTAAGCTCCAGGAGTTGGTGACGGACAGGGAAGCCTGGCGTGCTGCAGTCCATGGGGTCACAAAGAGTCGGACATGACTGAGCGACTGAACTGAACAACAGCCTACCTGAATCTTTACTTTGCCCCAGGCCAGAAAACCTTCACATTGTCACCAGATTTTTTTTTAAAAACGGTCTGATCATGGTTCTTCCCTGCTTATGAGCCTTATGACAATAGTTCTCAAATTTCTATGTGAACTGTGTAGGAATTTTTTTTAATTCAGATCCTTGAACCTGCTTTCCACCCTCTACCCACAAGCTAGCAATCACACACAAGCCACTTTTATTCTGAGGATTTAGGGCAGTGCCCAGGAATGTGCACTCCAACAAACTCCACAGGTAATTTTGATGCAAGCTGCAGACAGACCAATGCTTCTAAATTGACACAGAAACTATCTCAGGAACTGTTAGTGTGGTTCATTTAGGGCCCTCCAGAGACACTACTCAGTTTTTAGGACTCCAAGCTCTGTGGGGGCTAACGAGGGGAGATGTTGGGGACCCAAGAAGCTTCCTAAGTTCTGGAAATCCTTTGTGCTGGCTGGTTCTTGAGCAGAGAAGAGCGGGATAAAATACCTGGAATTGATTATTTCAGCAACCACGTCTGAGCACAACCGGAGAGCAGATGGGATTCGAGACTCAGAAGAACTTAGGAGGTGAGGAACTACATACAGGAAGCAGATCAATGGGTCTCTGAGTAGACTACCTCGGTTCCAGGTTTTTGCTCATTGTTTTGTTTGTTTGTTGCATTCACAAACTCTGATGACAGTGGAATCCTGAAAAATGACAGGAGAAAAACTACCAAAAGCCTTCCTCGGAAAAGGAATGGCCGGGTCTCAGAGATCAGCTGCTTTGGGAGAATTCAAGCATGGGGCATGCCACTGGGCTTCCCTCTCCAGCTGCACTTTTAAGTCAGAGAAGAAAGGTTTCAAAAAAGAAAAGACAGGCAAGGAGCGAGGCAGAAAATACACTCAGTGTCTAGGGGATTGGTGCGGGTGGGGGATTGTGAGGAGAAACAGATGAGGATTTAGAGCAGGGCGTTTGTTTTTTTTTTAAATTGAGTAAGGAAATAATTCCACAGCATTAAGTGCCACATCACACCAGAGACCAAGCAGAGCAGCCCAGCCCAATACCGCATGCCATATGGTGAATTAGAAGCCAAGCGTGCCTGGTGCTCCAGCTCACAGAAAAAGCTACCTTCCCAAAGTTGATAATTTTGCAGACCACCTGGGGTTCTTTCACAGTAGCATCCCTTGGGACCCAAGGCTGCTTTATCCTCCCACAGCACCCCCACAAGGACTGGTGGCTGACTCAAGCAAAGGGAGATTCCTCCCCCTCCCAAAACTACATATTTCAGTGCAGCCAACAATGAGGCAGTCAGCCTGCTTCCAGGGAAGAGTTTGCTCTGATTTCAGTCTTTGAGCCAGTAAAGCTACTTGATGAGAAATAGCCAGTGACAAAACCTAATTTCAGGGATAGTCATGGTGCCCTCACTGATGTTCCTCATTGCAACTATCGAGGATTTTCTAGTGTTACACTTGAATAGATGAGGTGTTGATCCTTGTTCTGGACTTTTCTATATGTACATACACACACACCCCTTCTTAAACTCCCTTGTCCCATGTGCCATTAAATCAGGCACACAGGGGAGTGATTGTTAATCTGATATCTGAATCCAGCCTAGTGTATTAATGGGTACCAGTGACTGCAGGATCACATTCAAATATGTCAGGTAAGTGAAATCATCATTAGGAGTCAGACAGGACTGGGTCCCGATGCCAGCACCGTCACCTACAAGCTGCCTGACCTTGAATGAGTCATTTACCCACTGTGAGCCTCCAGTCTCCCAACAGCAAACCTGGGAAATACTGGTATATATCTCAAAGGGAGGGGTTAGCAGCATTCAACAAGGTAATGTAAGCATAGCATCTAGCCCAGATCCCATCATAGAGCAAATGTCCCATAATTTATCATTTTGATATTGCCAATGTCACTCCTCTATAGCACTGTAGGCATTTCAGCAAGAAAGTTCTAGGGACAAATTAACAAGGACTTCCCTAAGTGGTCCAGTGGTTAAGACTCTGTACTTCCAGTGCAGGGACTGCTGTTTTGATCCCTGGTTGGGGAGCCAAGATCCCACATACCACGTGACAATGCCAAAAAATACAAATGGAATACAGACGCATTAACAGTGGTCATTCTAGGTGTTAGAGAAGTTAGTCGAGAGCAGTTGAGTTTGGGACCTTGCTGATTTCCAGCACACCCACAACAGAAGTCATCAGAAATCCTGGATCTTGCCTTACTGCTGGCTTGTCCCAGGCCTCTCAGTGCCTGTCTCCTGAGCACTGGGACTAGGTGGCCTCCTCCACATTACAGACAAGAAAATGGGCCTAAAGAAAACACAAGGCAGGGCTGCTCTGATCCTTGGTGCTGATTAGTGGACCATTTTTGGCACTGTGTCCCCACAGTGTGTCTCTGTTTTTCATTTCACACCAGAACCAAATTCAAATTAGGGGTTCATTGACAGTAGGAATTCTGCCATAGAGAATAAAATAATTGTGACATGTTTCTTTTAAAGCTGATTTTTACTTAATAAACTGTCTGTTGGGGATAAACTGGTGCCATAAAACATGTTCTTTATAGACTAACCAGTAAGTTTAAAGGTCCAAGGCAATATCTGTACTTAGGTAACTGTTATACTCATGGTAGAGGATACATTTTTAACATGTCAGACTACATGTATAGCTGCCAATTAAATTTCTAATTAAATGTCCACTCTGCACAGTGAGGAAGTGCCCTAAACCTGGTCTATCAAAGTGATTCTCTTGGGATGACTAGTGTAATATTAATTTAAGATACCTACATGGGCAATGTGAATAAGCAAACTGTAAGTATACAAGGACCAAAATTAAAGAGGGAATCAGAAGGGATCTATCTTCTAGAGAGAAGACACTGCACCCTCCATATGAAGCAATCGATAGCCCTTTCAGGCAAAGCCTGGGTGTCACCAGGGGTGCAGAGGCCTAAGCAATCTACTAATTATTCTTCAGTGGGGGCCTCTGAAGCTTGCATTTACCCCACCATCCTCACCCTAACCTTGGGTTGCTGATCATAATTAAATTAATCTGGTCAATTAAATAATAGTAATGAGAGAGGAGGTGTTTCCCAGGCGGCTCAGTGGTAAAGAATCTGCCTACCAATGCAAGAGACACAGGAGATGCACATTCGGTCCCTGGGTGGGGAAGATCCCCTGGAGGAGGAAATGGCAACCAACTCCAGTATTCTTGCCAGGACAATCCCACGGACTGAGGAGCCTGGTGAGCTACATTCCATGGGGTCACAAAGAGTCAGACATGACTGAGCAACTGAGCATGCATGCACAACGAAAGAGGAGGCAACGATCCAGATTCATTTAGTTTTACAGTAACTAGTAGCCATTGTCCTCACAGCCACAACACCTAGGATCCTGGGATAATAAATGCAAAGAAAATTCAAGAACTGAGACTGACCTAGAAAAATCTAAGTGTTATTGACACATGGCCAACCCCACATCATAAATGTTAATGTTTGCACTTCAAGCCTGTTTCAAGCAGAGAAGCTTTCATAAAGTTTTTATAAGCCCCATTTCTCCTGTCCCCTTCCACTGAATATGACCCCTTCATAGAAACAATAGCCATATGACCCAGGAGTGGTGGTAGAGGAAATATCAGAAGTGATGGTACAAATTTGCTGACTTAACAATTTTCCATTTTTGCCCCAGTCTCTGATACCACCTTTTCCAGTGTCTTATCTCATCCACTGGCTAACACTCAGTCATGACAGGACTCCTTGTCACCACACTAAATTTCAAAACTCCTAAATTCCAGATGCTTACGTACCACATAGGAAAAATACCAACTTTTGCCTTTTTCCACCTTTACCCTTATTTACAGGGAGGTAGTAGTTGGGTCCAAGTCATGGGAGTGTGGCATATGAACTTCTGCTCAATTAGATGAGGAAGAAAGGAACAAAGGCACGCCATAGATGGATGGTCATCCAAAGCCTTTCTGATAAACCAGGATTAAGGCAGCAAATGAGAGTTGAAGCAAAGTTTAAAAGGTTTATGCACCACCCCCCAATTTCACTGGTAACTCTACCTTACTGTTAGACTTACTGTTCATAAGAGTAGAATTATGATGATGATCATGATGTAGTGGTGGTCTTTGGAATCATACACCTGAGCTTCTGCTTGCAAACTGCTCAATAAAGAAATGGTGGGTGTTCTAGGGAAAGGACAAAAGGATACTGGTGCAGGCCTTCTACTCTCTATCAAAGAGGCCCCAGTGTGGCACCTGTCCAAAGATAAAAAATGGGGGTGCCCTAATCTGTGTGTATCTCATCATGCATCTTGTAGGCCATATCTGCTACCTAGCCTCAAAAGCAAATGCCAACTGAAAATCATTGCCTATGTTTATTTTGCCCAACTTTGTTATTTTGTGATGTCAGCAGCCAGGTCCACCTTGCACGTCTCACTGTCACTGCCCCCCTTTTTTGGCCATGCCACGCAGCTTGCGAGATCTTAGTTCCCCCACCAGGGATTGAACCTGGGACCACCACAGTGAAAGTACAGACTCCTAACCACTGGATCGCCAGGGAATCCCCTAGCACTGCATCTTAGACTCTCATTAAAAGATCTATAAGCACCATGGGTGATCGGGCCTCAGCCATCATGTCGTGAGCTGGCTGAGGGCTGTTTTGCTAGCTTCAATTCTTGCTATGAAGTTTTCCAAATGAGCTTTCAGCACAGAGACAAACAAAAGCAAGACCCACCTGCAGCTGTAGAACTGATAGTCCCCCAACAACTGAAAACTAGTGCACAGTTGGCAGAGGCTTCATCTTTAGCTTTGGCAACACTCTGTGTGCCCCAATTACAACCCCAAACTATTCAGAGGCTCAGCTACCCAAGAAAAGGAAGCACACTAAGATAGCTCCTCTTACAGGCTTTCCCTGCATTGCAATCTCTGGGTCCATGATCACAGATGAATCCAGGGGCTGTTTTTATCCCTACCCCCACCCCCAGGCCCAAGAGGAGACAGTGGTATCCATCAGGAATCTAGAAGCTATTAATCTCAGGACTTTCTTTTCAGCCTGAAGAATGCCCCTTCACTGGTTCCTGTTATTAATGTATAGAGCTGATTCAAAGCACACTGTTTCCATGCCAAGATTTCACTTTTGGATTTCTTTATCTTTTCCAGCCTGCTCTGTGCTGCACATCAGATGGCCTGGTATGGGGAGGAGTAAAATGAGAAGCCAGAGAAGGGGAAGGATGAAGAAAGAAAGAAGAATCAATGTTGTTGGGTTGGTTTCTTTTTTGTAGCTAGAGCCTGCCTTATGACACATATGGAGCTCTCTCCAACCTGTGCCAGAATCTGAAATTTACAACAGCATTCATCCTTTTGACTTCATTTCAATGTAACAATGATGTATGGGGCACTGACTTAAAGTAAGGTCCCGCGGAGTTCCCTGGTGGTCTAGTGGTTAGAATTCCGGGTTTTCACTGCCATAGCCCAGGTTCAATCCCTGGTCAGGGGACTGATACCCTGCAAGCTATGTGGTGTGCCAAAAAAAAAAAAAAAAGTAAGATCCTGTGGTAGACTGCAGAGGATGTGGTCCCCAGGCTTTAAGAAGATTCTGGTATGCAGGGAAAATGAGGAGACAAAACTAACTAGGAAATACAAGAGAATGCAGTATACTCTAGTAAACACAGGGAAACCAAAAATAGGGGAGTACAGACAACTTGTGGGACAGCCCTAGGATTTCAGAGCATGGCTAAGGGCAGAGCAATGCAGAGTGGGAGGGGAAGCAACAGCACAGGGCTCCCATAGCCCTTCCTGAGCTCCTTCTCCAAATGGTAAGGCTCCAAGAACGTTCAACATGGTTCCCAGAAAGGCCTTACACAGAATTGGAGTAGGCACTCGCCTGGTCATATGATTTAGGAGCAAAGAACATCTCCTCACATCAAGTCTATGGCTGCAAAGGAAACATATAAGCCAAAAGATGATATACAAACCTGGAGATCACTCCTGATGTGCGTTCCTCCAGAAGAGGAGAAAATGTAAAATCATCACCCACAGTGCCAAGAAGATCCTGATGAAACCCAGGAGTGCCAGGTCCCTAGGGAGGAGTTGAGAGGGAGGAGGAGGAGAAAGGAAAAGGGGTAGGGGGAGCACCAGTTGGGCCAGACTCTGTCAAATCAGCTCAGCACAGCGCTGATAGGGACAGCCTTAGCTTTGATACCTAACTCCACCACCTAATCCTGGACAAGTGACTTAACCTTTGTGGATATCCATTGCCTTGCCTGTGCCATGGTGATAACCATGACACTGCTTATGCAGTGCTGCAGGATAGCACATGCTCGGAAAAACTCCACAGTTCTGTTGACATACGGCCCTGACAGTGAAGAGAAACATGAATAAGGGGAAAATGATGGCTGTGCACCTTGTAGGGACTCCCCGATAAAGGGGAAGGCTGTAAAGGGAAGAAATAGAAGCTTGTCTCTCAGAGCATAGAAGTTGGTTGTAAAAACTTCCAGAAGAGAATTCCAGCAGGAGGTTGGGCCTGTGGGGTAGAAAGAAGCCTGAATGGGAGTAGATGAGGTGCATCTGACAGGAAGAGGCCTCATGGGAGTCATTAGGGCCATCCTAGGGGCCAGTAAGGTGTACCCCCTTCCCATGGGTATTTGTCAGAGAGAAGCACAGACAATGTAACTTTCAGGAATCCTGTAATGAATAGTAATCAAAGGGAGGTTGCTGTGTGTGTCTATATAGGGTGCGTTGGTTAGGCTACAGGGACAAAGCCTGTGGTTACAGGCTCTAGTGATCATTTTAACGCTTATAGCCAGATGGAAGGGCTTTCCTGGTAGTTCAGTGGTAAAGAACTCGCCTGCAAATGAAGGTGACATAGGAGACACAAGTTCGATCCCTGGGTCGGGAAGATCCCCTGGAAAAGAAAATGGCAACCCACTCAAGTATTTTTGCCTGGAGAATTCCAATGGACAGGAGCATGGACAAGGGCTATAGTCCTTGGGGTCACAAAGAGTTGGACACAACTTAGTGACGAAAGAACAAGTCAAATGGAAAAAGCAGAAGTCTGTGGAGGATGAGAGGTGTGGAATGCTCTATTTTCCTGCACCCCAAGCAAGACACTGGCTTCCCTGCCTATCCTTTACCTACCCCTTCAAATTTCTCTAACTTAAATTTTTTTGGTAATGCAGATTTTGGTTACTTGGGACCATGGTTTGAATGTCTTTATATGGAAGTTTCATGCAACCTCACACCCTTCAATTCCCAAATGAGATGACTTGTGTGGCGGAATCTGTGTGATGGGCACCATAAAAGTCAAAACCAAAAGTTGCAACTAGAAGCTTCAAGAAAGAGAGTCTTTTGAAGCAAGCAAACCAAACCCCAGAGGGGGTCAGTACAGAAAGCTGGTGGATCTGGAGCAGTTAGGAGAAAATAGAACAGCTCCTCTGGGGTGGAGCTGTCCATGGCTGATGCCTGATGCACAGGAAGGAGGCCAGACTGGAATTTCTGGCAATAAGGTATGACGATGCCCCTAGATGAACCCTGAATTTGCTGCCTCTGGAGAGAACTCTTTGATCTCAGAAGGAAGGGGTCTAGGGAATACAGGCCTCACTTGAATAAACAGAAACATCCCTCCTGTTTTCTCAGGGAGCAGAACAGAAAGCATCTGTTCTGCTACCTGGCTTCTTTTCCTTCTGTACTTACCATTCCATGTTCACAGTCTCACTCATAGTTGAGAGATAAGCTTTACAGTATGTACATAATACAAGCCCACAGCTCTTTGATTTCTAGAACAGTCTCTGGCCATGTATATTACAAAGATGAAAGATCCCATGTCTTTTTGATCAACCATTTTGAGAGCTGTTTCATCAAGTTTAAATCCTGGGAATTCCCTGGTGGTCCACTGATTAAGACTCCACACTCCCAATGCTGGTTGGGGAACTAGATGCCACATGCTGCAATTAAAGATTCTGCGTGCCACAATTAACCATCACACATGTTGCAACTAAGACCCAGAACAGCCAAATAAATTGTACTTATGGAAAAAGAAAATGAAAATCCCAATTATTTAGTCTTGCCATAGCCTGATTTTCACTTGTTTTGTGACTCTTGCAAGATATTCGAATGATCACATGTGGAAATGTGGCAAGGAAGACGCCATGGTCCAAGCACCCAGAAGGAAGCAGGGAAGAGACAGACAACAAGACAAAAAGGAACATAAAGAGTAGGGGCACAATGCAGTGGGAGGGATGGAAGGGGGAGAGCAAGGCTTATTCAGGGAGATAAGCTTTAGCACATCCATGCATACAGTTCCCTAAGCCAGCAGGGTCAATTTGCAATTGATCTGGAAAACAGAAAGTTTGAATGCATTCTATACTTGTTTCTACTCCCCACCAGCACTGTATGTTTCGATGAGTGGTCTTTTGGCACAAGCCTAGAAAATGCATAACTGTGAAGACAGAAAGCACTGCACATATTAAACAGTGGTTGGTGCAGCACACATTTAGTGCAGCTCCCAGTGATCTGCATTTTCTTTGCTCCATTTCAACCCATTGGACTGCTAGATAATGGGCATTAGAGCCTGAATGCCCAGGTTGGGGCAGAATACACCCCCTGGAATTTTTTTTTCTGAATCTCTATTTATCAAGTTCCCTGACTGATGTGAAAATCCATACAGCAGAGTTGGCATCAACTTTTTTTTTTCCTTCCAAAGAAGAATACTCTTTTTTTCAGGTAGTTCATCCTTGAGGCTGCAGACTAAACACAAGTTTGTTTTTTTTTTCCCCTTAAGTCTAAGCATTAATTAGAGAGATAAAGAAATGTATCTCCCTTTGTTCAGAAGGAGAGTTCTATTGAGCCTTTGACAATGAAGCTGCTTAAGGGACAGCCTGAGTTGCTCTTTCTGCACAGAGCTTCTGCAGAAGGAAGATAAAGAGCTTGCTCGTGGAGGACTCTGGCTTTGTGCCATCTTCTTGCTGCTTCCTCTGGACTCCAGTAGAAAGTAGAGTCCGAAAAGTAAATAAAAGGTCTGCCAAGGCCAAGATAAAGCCTGTGACTTAAAGCCACAAACCAGAATGCTCCATCGGGGCACCTAATTGCCTCAGAAAGCCTTTGTGAGCTCGTGTTCTCATTTTAGACCCTGCTGCTCTCCCCGAGCATCAGCTGAGAGATTATGGTGAGCTCACAAAAAGACAGGCCACTCAGGAACTCAGCCAAGATGGGTTCATCGTAGGCACAGAAGGCCCCTTGAAGCCATACCACTAGTCTATCAAGGACCTCTAGGGGTGAGGGTCTGTTTTGCTCATCTGTACAAGAGTTTCCTTTTACAAAGGTCCTTGGTTACACGGGGGAGCAGTAAACATCAGCACCCTCAAGGTCCCTCCATTGGAGACTGAATTCAGGGCTTGGAGAGCCCACCCCAGGCAGTTCCCTGACTGTAATCCCAGGTTCTTTTCCTGAACAAATTGGCCAGTTCCCTCTGCTACAGCCCCGGGCTGCCCTTAGGCCATTCTCACACCTCTTGCTGGATTCCACTTCTCAAAACCTTTTCTTTTTTCTTTGCGGGGTGGGGGGAGGGGGATATAAAAGAAGTTTTTTTAATTGTTTATTTATTTTTACCACACTGCCTGGCATGCAAGATCTTAGTTCCCAGACTAGGAATCAAACCCATGCCCACTTCAGGGGAAGTGTAGATTAACCACTGGACCACTAGGAAGTCCCAAGGGAAGCTTTTAATTGAGGCATAATATATAGAGAGGATAATGTGTAAGTCATAGGCATCCAGCAAGGTGGATTTTCACAAACTAAACACATCTATGTAACCGACACACAGATTAAAAAACGAAAACATTGCTAGCAACTCAGAAACAGCCCAGCTCCCCTGTAGTCACCTATCACCCAAAGTCATGACTATGCTGACTTTTGCAAACACAGATTAGTTTCATGTTTTGGTATTTGATAGACATTGAACTCTACTGTATGCCCCACTGGGTCTAATTTCTTTTGCTCACTATTACATCATAACTGCTAATTCAAATGATTGAATACAGTTTTAGAATCTTCCTTCTCATTTCTGTTAATTGTATATTCATCAAAGCCAGATCTCCCACATTTCAGGCAGATTCTTTACCAGCTGAGCCACAAGGGAAGCCCGTATATTATTCACCCCAAGTAATACTAACTTACTGATCCATTCCACCGCTGAGAGGAATTTGGGTAGTTTCCCAATTTTCAGCTGTCAAAGAAAGTTGCTATGAACATTCTAGCATGAGTATTTTGGGGAACATACGTAAGCCAGGGACTTTGGCTTTCCCACTTCTGCCAAGCTCAAATCTGGATTCTAAATCTCACTAAACAGCAGTGAATAGGTCTGATGAATTACTGTGATTTTTTAACATGAGATGTGGCCAACAGGCCTTAGAGTGGACCCCAAGTTCACACCCTGTATAATCCCCTTCCACTAAGTGTGGGCGAGACCCCTGATTTGTTTCTAAGGAACAGAATACAGCAAAGTCTGTCACACTTAGGATTAGGCTACATTATAGTTATAGGTACTGGTAGCTCAGTCGGCAGACAATCTGCCTGCAGGGCAGGAGATCTGGGTTCGATCTCTGGGTCTGGAAGATCCCCTGGAGAAGGAAACGGCTACCCACTCCAGTATTCTTGCCTGGAGGATTCCATGGACAGAGGAGCCTGGCAGGCTATAGTCCATGGGGTCTCAAAGAGTTGGACACAACTTAGCAACATTATAGCTATACAGCAATGGGGACTGGATGTCACTCCTGCGATCCAACATACACACCCCCACACGAACATGTACAAAGGTCGACAGAGAGGGTCATGTGATGAGCAACTACAGATGGGCTCCAGCTGCTGAAAGCAGCCTCTGGTTTATACCCAAGAGGGCATACAGTAGAGCTCAATGTCTATCAGATACCAGCAAGAAAATGGAAGCCCAAATTCCACAGCTGCAAGCTGAAGTCTACCAACAAAACAAACAATGGTCTTAGAAATGGTGTATCTCCCAGTCAGGATTTCACATGAGAACACAGCTGGCCTTTATTACAGCCTCGTGAGACACTGGGCAGAACTACTGAAGCCATGCCCAAACTTGTGACCTGTAGAAACTGTGATAATAAATGTGTGCTGTTTTAAGTCACGAGCTCTGTGGTAATTTGTTACACAGTATAGAGGCTTCCTATCACTGCTGTAACATATCACCACAAACGGTGATTTAAAACACACATTATCCTGGCAACACAGAAGGTATAAATCCTAAATCAAGGTGCTGGCAGGACTGCATTTCTTATGAAAGTTCTAGGGGAGAAGCAATACCCTTGTTTTTTGCCAGCTTCCAGTGGCCACTTGCATTCCTTGGCTCATGGCCCTTTTCTCCACTTACCTTTTCTTCTTTCATCTCATCTCCTACTTTGACTCATACCTTCCCACCTTCCTCTTATCCAGATGCTTGTGATTCCCCTGGGCCTACCAAGATAAACTGGAATTATCTCTAAAAATCATATCTTCAAAGTCCCTTTCACTGTGAAAGGTAACGTGTTCATAGGTTCTGGGTGTTAAGATATTGACATTTTGGGGGTCCATTATTCTGCCTGCTACTTGCTTCAATAGAAAACTAATACACTAAGTAGGGGACTCAGTTTTCTCCCATAATGTTCATCCCATTACAGCAACAAGCCCGCCCCTATGCCCTCTCTTCTCTGAAAAGTGAAAGTTGCTCAGTCGTGTCCGACTCTTTGGGACCCCATGGACTAAACAATCCATGGAATTCTCCAGGACAGAATACTGGAGTGCGTAGACTTTCCCCTCTCCAGGGGATCCTCCCAATCCAGGAACTGAACCCAGGTCTCCCACTAGGTTCACATATTATTTCAACAAGTCACTTAACACCTTCTCTGAGTTCATTCTGGTGGATCACTAGTAGATTAAAAAGCACATACCATAGAAAAAGTCTAAAAGCCTCTCTTTTCCCAGTTTTCATGAGAAGGAGAGTGTATTTACATGGGAACAGAGCTGAGCATAACTGCTTCCCCGGTGGCACTAGTGGTAAAGAACCTGCCTGCCAGTTCAGGAAACATAAAAGACTTAGGTTCAGTCTCTGGGTTGGGAAGATCCTCGGAGGAGGAAATGGCAACCCACTCCAGTATTCTTGCCAGGAGAATAGAGAAGCCTGGTGGGCTACAGTCCATGGGGTTGCAAAGAGTCAGACATGACTGAAGTGACTTAGCATGTACAACTGAGAAAGCATCTTTCTTTTCATAGGCCAATGTTTTTGTTTTTTAATTTAGACAAGATAGAAAGGTGTGCTGACTGTTCTTAATATACAGTAACCTAGATGTATCAACTGAAAACTAAGTTTGGCTGTAATTTGGACCCCAAAAATACCTGTGGTTCATACTGAATAGTTCATTTATTTGTCACATGAAAATCTGGAGACGAGCAATCTAAAACTCATTGTGGCTGTAATCCGTCAAGTCCTCCACCACCTCTCATTTATCCAGGAATTGAATGAGGATGAGGGGAAGAAGACAGTAAAGAGTACATGCCAAGTTTAAGAAAGGTTCCCCCAAACTGCCATGTAGTTCTACTGACATCCCATTGGCCTTATATAACCAATCCAACAATACAGTTCTTTTTGTGAATGGTCATAAGTCCAAAACTTAAACTACAGTCACTCAGTCATGTCTAACTCCTTGCAACAAGGACTATACAGTCCATGGAATTCTCCAGGCCAGAATACTGGAGTGGGTAGCCGTTCCCTTCTCCAGGGGATCTTTCCAACCCAGGGATCACACCCAGGTCTCCCACACTGCAGGCAGGTTCTTTACAAGCTGAGCCACAAGGGAAGCAAAAGTCCAACAAGAAGGTAATGATCCTATTACTGAGGAAGTATAGAATGAAAATTGGAGATAATGCTGCCTCTATATGATTTCAAGCTGATGACTTCAAGTAGCCACACTGGAAGCTGAGGGCTTTGTGAAGACCATTACTGTTATAAAAGACTTAAACTGAAATGAGATACTTGAAATTTGAGCATGCACATATATTTCTTGGATGTTCAAAAAACATCCTAAAGTCTTCTGTTCCTTTCCCTCACATCACATTAGTCACTAAGTTCTTTTGATTCTATCTTCTATATATTAATTTCATTGTTTTCCATTGCCAGTACCATAGTAGAACCTCATCAGCTACAATATGGATTATTACAATAACATGTAGGAGATTAGCAGAGACCTTGCTTTTTATTTCTCCTGTCCTCTTCCACACCATACCATGCATGCTCAGTCACTGTCATGTCCAACTCTTTGAAACCCCATGGACTGTAGCCCACCAGGCTCCTCAGTCCATGGGATTTTCCAGGTGAGAATACTGGAATGAGTTGCCATTCTCTTCTCCAGGGGATCTTCCCAACCCAGGAATTGAACCTAGGTCTCCTGCATTGCAGACAGATTCTTTACCATCTGAACTACGTGGGAAGCCCCCCATACCATACCATATACCACAGATATACATACTGATCAGCTGGCTGAATTTACACAAACTTACCCATTTATACTGCTCAGAATTATTTTACCGTGTTTGAATTGGATGAATACTTCCCAAATGGATCATGTCAGATAGCTTTACAGACTTATTTCTCTCATAACCATCCATTGCTTTTTCCTTTGTTTCATAAAGGTAATCACATCTGGACCCCTCTGAACAGAATTCAGACTTTCTACTCCTCATGAGTAAAGGTTATGACCCATCCCTAAAGGTCATTAACCCTGAAACCAAGCCTAGATTTTTATGTGTGCAACAATCATTATTTATTCCTCATCCCCAGGTGCCTTCTTTGGGACTGACAGAACCTTACTAGTAGTCAATGTCAGGAAAAAGGAAAATGATGCCAGATGAAAATCTAGATCTAAACAAAGGAAAAAAAAAACAATGAAAATGTAACTATCTGGGTAGATATATGGAATATTTTTTATTTTAAAAAAACTCTAAGTTAGGTTAAAAAATCTCTTTAAAATATAGTACCTTATTTTAATAGTCCATTATAAGTTTATACCATATGTAAAAGTAAAATGTATGACAATGAAAGCACAAAGGTTGGAATGGGAGAAATGGAAGTAAAGTAAACTATCATAAATTTCTCATACTAACATGCAGTGGTATAACTTGAAGGTAGACTGTGATTAAAGATATGTACTCTAAACCCTAAAGCAACCATAAAAATAAAACAGAAATATAGCTAATAAGCTAACAAAGAAAATGAATATCATTGTAAAAATATTCAATTCATCCAAAACAATGCAGACAAAGAGGAAATGGTAACAGAGAATAGATAGGACAAATGGAAAACAAATAGCAAGATGACAGATTTGAACCTAACCACATCAATATTCACATTATGTGTAAATGGTGTGAATACCTGAATTAGAAGGGAAAGATTGTCAGATTGAACACAAAAGCAAGATCCAACTATATGTCACCTATCAGAAACACATTTCATATCTAAATAAGTTAGAAGTAAAAGGATACAAATATGTGTATATGTACGTTAGTCGTTCAGTCATGTCCAATTCTATGACTCCATGGACTGCAGCCCGCCAGGCTCCTTTATCCATAGGATTATCTAGGCAGGAATATTGAAGTGGGTTGCCATTCCCTTCTCCAGGGGAACTTCCCGACCCAGGGATCGAACTTGGGTTTCCCGCATGGCAGGCAGATTCTTTACCATCTGCGCCACCAGGGAAGCCCATGGATGGAAATATATAATGTTCAGTAGGTTAGGTGTGTTAAGTGCATTTGACTTGGCATTGTCAACTTAGAGTTGGTTTACTGGGATATAACCCCATCATAAGTTGAGGAAGCTCTGTATGTGAAATAGACTGAAAGAAATGCAGAGACAGAGACAAATCCACAACTGTACCTGAAGATTCCAACACCTCTCTCGTGCAACAACTGATAGAGCAAGGAAGTAATCAACATACATTTTAACACTGCCAACCAATTTCGACAAGTTGCTATTTATAGAGCACTCAACAGGCAAATACAAATCTTTTCATATGCATGTGGAAGAGTTACCAAGACAGACCATATTACAGACCATAAAACAAGTCTTTGATAAATTTCAAAGGTTTCAAATCATAAAAACTACATTGCTATCTACAATGGCACTGCTATAAATAGGTAACAGAAATATTCCTGAAAATTCTCTAATATCTAGGAAGTAAATACACATTGTTTGACTATTTGAAATCCATGAGCCAAGGAAGAATTCAAAAGGGAAATTTAAAAAAAAAAATTAACCAAATGAAAATACAACCTATCCAAGTTTTGGGTTACCAACAAAGCAGTACCCAGAGAGAAATTTATAGCATTAAAGTCCCTAAGTTAGAAAAGAAATTTCTCAAATCAATGTCCTCAGCTTCTACCTTAAAAATCTAGGGAATTCCCTGGTGGTCCAGTGGTTAGGACTTGGTGCTTTCACTGCCGGGACCACAGTTCTATCCTTGGTTTGGGAACTAAGGTCCCACAATCTGTGCAGTGCAGCCAAAAGAAAAAAAATCAGGGGAAGGAAAGTAGGGATTAATTACAAAGGGGCAAGAGGAAACTTTTGAAAATATTAGATATACTCATCATCTTGATTGTGGTGACAGTTTCAAAGATATATCCATATTTCAAAACTTGAATAGTATGCTTTAAATGTGCAATGATATTGTTTATGTCAAATTATACTTCAACAGATCTGTTGTTAAAATGCATTCCAGGGCCAAGATGGTAAGAAGGAAGATCTGAATGTATCGCCTCCCACAAGCACACCAAGATTACAATTATTTACAGAGCAACTATCAATGAGAAAGCTCTGAATACTAAAAGAAGACTTTGCACAACTGAAGATATAAAGAAACCACAACAAGGCAGGTAGGAGGGGTAGAAACGTGGTATCATCAAGACCCAACAACCAGGGAGGTGACCCACAAATGGGAGCACAGTCACAATTACAGAGTTTCTCCCCAAGAGTGAGGGGTCTGAGTCCCATATCAGGCTCTCCAACACAAGGGGGTCTAGCAATGGCAAGACAAGCCCCCAGGAACATCTGACTTTGAAGATCAGTGGTGATTGTACACGGGAGAGTCAGGAGGCTTTAGGAAATAGAGATTCTGCTCCAAATGCAATATACAAAATCTCACATTCTCTGAGACCTAGGATAGAAATATTAATTCAAAAGAAGCCTGGGCCAGACGTACCTGCTGATCTTAGAGAGCCTCCTGGAGAGGCAGAAGACAATTGAGACATGTCCCTGGTAGCAGCTGGTACCAGCAGCATGCTGGTAGCAGCCATTTGGGGGAGCTACACTACCACAAGGATACTGATCCTAGTAAGCACCAATTCAGAGACCCCTCTCTAACATACGAGCACTGGAAGATTACCCACCCACAAGCCAGGTGGAGGCAGTTCAGGGACAACCCAGGCAAAGCAGCAAGCATTCCATGACCCATCTCCATTCACCAGTGAGGCAACGTTCTGCACACGAGGCAGGGCCTGGAAGCCAACTGGTCCAGGGTACAGCCCCATCTACCAATGCACCCAGAGTAGTAGACCTATTCACAACAGAGAGTCCCATGAAGCCAACATAGGCTGCATCCCTAGAGCATATATCTCTGGTGACCAGAAGCTGTACCTCATAGAAGGTCTTCTATAGAAGGCCACTTCTCCAAGATCATGAAACATAATATGTAAGAATATATTCTCACACAGAGAATTAGACAAAATTAGGAAACAGACGAATATGCTCCAAATGAAGGAAAAAGATAAAACCACAGAAGAACTAAGCAAAGGGAAGACAAGTAATGTAACCAAAAAAGAGTTCAAGGTTATGATAATAAAGTTGCTCAGTGAACTTAGGAGAAGAACAAACACAGTAAGAAGTTTAAGAAAGAGTTAGAAAATATAATGCAAAAGTAGGAAGTCAAGAAACACCTGGAGTAACAAGAAAATTTGGCCTTGGAATACAGAATGAAGCAGGGCAAAGGTTCATAGAGTTTTGCCAAAAGAACACATTGATCATAGCAAACACCCTCTTCCAACAACACAAGAGAAGACTCTACACATGGACATCACCAGATGGTCAACACCGAAATCGGATTGATTATATTCTTTGCAGCCAAAGATGGAGAAGCTCTATACAGTCAGAAAAAACAGGACCGGGAGCTGACTGTGGCTCAAATTATGAACTCCTTATTGCCAAATTCAGACTGAAATTGAAGACAGTAGGGAAAACCACTAGACCATTCAGGTATGACCTAAATCAAATCCCTTATGATTATACAGTGGAAGTGAGAAATAGATTTAAGGGCCTAGATCTGATAGAAAGAGTGCCTGATGAACTATGGACGGAGGTTCATGACATTGTACAGGAGACAGGGATCAAGCCCATCCCCAAGAACAAGAAATGCAAAAAAAGCAAAATGGCTGTCTGAGGAGGCCTTACAAATAGCTGTGAAAAGAAGAGAAGCGAAAAGCAAAGGAGAAAAGGAAAGATATAAGCATCTGAATGCAGAGTTCCAAAGAATAGCAAGGAGAGATAAGAAAGCCTTCCTCAGTGGTCAGTGCAAATAAATAGAGGAAAACAATAGAATGGAAAAGACTAGTGATCTCTTTAAGAAAATTAGAGATACCAAGGGAACATTTCATGCAAAGATGGGGACAATAAAGGACAGAAATGGTATGGACCTAACAGAAGCAGAAGATATTAAGAAGAGGTAGCAAGAATACACAGAAGAACGGCACAAAAAAAACATCTTCATGACCCAGATGATCATGATGGTGTGATCACTCATCTAGAGCCAGACATCCTGGAATGTGAAGTCAAGTGGGCCTTAGGAAGCATCACTACGTACAAAGCTAGTGGAGGTGATGGAATTCCAGCTGAGCTATTCCAAATCCTAAAAAATGATGCTGTGAAAGTGCTGCACTCAATATGCCAGCAAATTTGGAAAACCCACCAGTGGCCACAGGACTGGAAAAGGTCAGTTTTCATTCCAATCCCTAAGAAAGGCAATGCCAAAGAATGCTCAAACTACTGCACAATTGCACTCATATCACATACTAGTAAAGTAATGCTCAAAATTCTCCAAGCCAGGCTTCAAGAATATGTGAACCGTGAACTTCCAGTTGTTCAAACTGGATTTAGAAAAGGCAGAGGAACCAGAGATCAAATTGCCAACATCCGCTGGATCATGGAAAAAGCAAGAGAGTTCCAGAAAAACATCTATTTCTGCTTTATTGACTATGCCAAAGCCTTTGATTGTGTGGACCACAACAAACTCTGGAAAATTCTGAAGGAGATGGGAATACCAGACCACGTAACCTGCCTCTTGAGAAATCTGTATGCAGGTCAGGAAGCAACAGTTGGAACTGGACATGGAACAACAGACTGGTTCCAAATAGGAAAAGGAGTACATCAAGGCTATATACTGTCACCCTGCTTATTTAACTTATATGCAGAATACATCATGAGCAACGCTGGGCTGGAGGAAGCATAAGCTGGAATCAAGATTGCTGGAAGAAATATCAATAACCTCAGATATGCAGATGAGGCCACCCTTATGGCAGAAAGTGAAGAACTAAAAAGCCTCTTGATGAAAGTGAAAGAGGAGAGTGAAAAAGTTGGCTTAAAGCTCAACGTTCAGAAAACTATGATCATGGCATCCAGTCCCATCACTTCATGGCAAATAGATGGGGAAAACAGTGTAAACAATGGCAGACTTTATTTTCGGGGGCTCCAAAATCACTGCAAATGGTGACTGCAGCCCTGAAATTAAAAGACGCTTGCTCCTTGGAGGGAAAGTTATGACCAACCTAGACAGCATATTAAAAAGCAGAGATATTACTTTGCCAGCAAAGGTCCGTCTAGTCAAGGATGTGGTTTTTCTAGTAGTCATGTATGGATGTGAGAGTTGGACTGTGAAGAAGGCTGAGCGCCGAAGAATTGATGCTTTTGAACTGTGGTGTTGGAGAAGACTCTTGAGAGTCCCTTGGACTGCAAGGAGATCCAAGCAGTCTATCCTAAAGGAGATCAGTCCCGAGTGTTCACTGGAAGGACTGATGCTGAAGCTGGAAGTCTAATACTTTGGCCACCTGATATGAAGAACTGACTCATTTGAAAGACCCTGATGCTGGGAAAGATTAAAGGCTGGAGGAGAAGGGGACAACAGAAGATGAGATGGTTGGATGGCATCACCGACTCAATGGACATGAGTTTGAGTAAACTCCAGGAGTTGGTGATGGACAGAGAGGCCTGGCGTGCTGCAGTCCATTGGTTCACAAAGAGTTGGACACAAGTGAGCGACTGAACTGGAAAAATATGAAAAACCACCAAACAGCATGAAGAATAATGAAATAATAAATACACTAGAAGGAAGCAACAGCAGATTGTACAGAGGAACAGCTGCTCAGCAAACTAGAAGACAGAGCTGTGAAAATCCCCCAAGCTGAATAGAAAAAAGAAATAAAAGAATTTTTAAAAGTGAAGATAATGTTAGAAAGT
The DNA here is from genome assembly GCF_032452875.1 of Bos javanicus. NCBI lineage: Eukaryota > Metazoa > Chordata > Mammalia > Artiodactyla > Bovidae > Bos > Bos javanicus. The sequence goes on from NC_083897.1 coordinate 13,025,275, forward strand.
TCAAGAACAACATCAAGCATACTAACATTTGCAATATAGGGGTCCTAGAATAAAAGAGAGAAAGGGGGCACACAGTTTAGTTAAATAAATAAAAGCTGAAACTTCCCTCAGCTGGGAAAGAAAACAGATATTCAGGTCCAGGAAGCACAAAGTCCCAAACAAGATGAACCCAAAGAGATCCATTCACTGTAATTAAAAGGTTCAAAAAAAGAAAGAAAGAAATCGTAAAAGAAGTAAGGGAAGAGCAACTTATTACATACAAGGGAGCTCTCATAAGACTGTTAGCTGACTTTTCAGCAGAAATTCTGTATGACAGAAGTGGCACAACATACTTAAAGTGTGAAATCAAAAAACCTATAATGAAGAATAACCACAAAGGTTATCACTCAAATTTGAATGAGAGATCAAAAGCTTTACCCACAAGCAAAAGCTGAAAATTTAGCATCACAAAATCAGCTTTACTAGAAATGTTAGAGAGACTTTTCTAAGCAGAAAAGGCCACAATTAGAAACACAAAAATTATGAAAGGAAAAAAAAGTCTCATTGGTAGAAACAAATACACAGTAAAGTAGGAGATCAAATAATAAAACTAGTAGGAAGGTTAAAAGACAAAACTATTGACATCATTTATATCCATAATAAGTAGTTAAGGAATACACAGAAAAATGTAATATGATGTTAAAAGCATTAAATGTGTAGCAAGGGGACTAAAAATACAAGGCTGTCAAAATGAGTTCAACCAAAGAGATCAACAAATTACATATATATATATACACACACATATATATATATTTATATATAACAAAAGTGTTAGTCGCTCAGTCATGTCTGACTCTTTGTGACCCCATGGACTGTAGCCCACCAGGCTCCTCTATCCATGGAATTCTCCAGGTAAGAAAATTGGAGTGGGTTGCCATTCCCTTCTCCAGGGGCTTTTCCTGACCCAAGGATTGAATCTGGGTATTCCACAGTGCAGGCAGACTCTTTACCGACTGAGCCACCAGGGAAGACCTATTTATATATAGTTTTATTTATAAGCCCCATGGAAACCATGAGCCAAAAATCTATAATAGATGCACTCATACAAAAGATAAAAAAAAACACTAAAAAGAGTCATCAAACCACAAAGGGAGAACCAAAAGAAACTACAAAACAACTAGAAAACAATAAAGAAAATGTCAATAAAAGTATATACTTGTAAATAATTACTTTAATGTAAATGCACTAAACATTCCAAACAAAAGACAGAGAGGCTGAATGGATTTATAAAAAAAACACACAAATATGCTGCCTACAAGAGACTCACTTCAAATTCACAGACACACAGAGACAGAAAGTGAGGGAATGGAAAAAGGTATTCCATGCAAATGAAACAAAAAGACATCTAAGGTAGCAATACCTATAAAACAAACACTGTAAGAAGAGATAAAGACATTATATAATGAATCAAGGATCAATCCAACAAGAAGATATAACCATTGTAAATATATATGGATTCATTATAAGCAGCTAAATATATAAAGTACACATTAACAAATGAAAAGGGATAAATTGATAGTAATAGCAAGGAACTTTAGCATCCAATTACATCAACAGACAGATCATCCAGACAGAAAACCTATGGGGAAACACTGGCCTTAAATGGTACTTTAGATCAGATTGATACTTATGTGTATTTTTATAGATGCCAATCTGATCTAACGTGTCATACACACACACACAAACACACACATATATATTCCACCCAAAAAACAAAATACACATTCTTTTCAAGTGCACATGGAACATTCTCCAGACTAGATCACACTCTAGGTGACAAAACAATCTTAGTGAATTTAATAAGACTAAAATTGTATTAAGCATGTCTTCTGACAATACTATGAGACTAGAAATCAACTATAAGGGACAAAACTGTAAAAACACAAACATGTGGAGACTAAACAGTATGCTACTAAGCAACCAATGGGTCACTGAAGAAAGCAAAGAGGATATTTAAAGATATCTGGAGAGAAATGAAAACAAAAACATGATCCAAAAATCTATGAGATGCAACAAAAGCAGTTCTAATGAAGTTTATAGCAATACAAGCCTACCCAGGGAAACAAAAATCTCAAATAAACAACCTAATCTTACCCTGAAAAGAATTAGAAAAAGAATAAAGTCCAAATTTAGTACAAGGAAAGAATAAAGATCAGAGCAGAAATAAAGAGAGTCCAAAACAAGTATGAAAGGAATAGCTGGTTCTTTAAAAAGATGAAATCAATAAATGTTTAGGGAGACACACAGTAGCAGGACACAAAATTGATATACAGAAATCTGCTGCATTTCTGTATAATAATATACCGGAAAGAGAAATTAAGAAAATCTCATAACTGCATCAAAAGGTTAAAATACCTAGGAATAAATCTAACCAAGGAGGTAAAACACCTGTACTTGGAAAACTGTAACACTGATGGTACAGGGAGGGAGGTGGGAGGGGGTTCAGGATGGGGAACACGTGTACACCCGTGGTGGATTCATGTTGATGTATGGCAAAACCAATACAATATTGTAAAGTAATTAGCCTCCAAGTAAAATAAATAAATTTATAATAAAAAATAAATAAAAACAAAAAAAGAAATTGAATATGACACCAACAAAATGAAAGATATACCATGCTCAATAAATTGAAGAATTAGTATTTTTACAATGAAATACTAATTGTAAGGCAATCTACAGATTCAATGCAATCCCTGTCAAAATACCAATGGCATTTTTCACACAGCTAGAACAATTCTAAAATTTGTATGGAAATAAAAAAGATCCTGAGTAGCCAAAACAAACTTGAGAAGGAAGAATGAAACTGAAGATATCATAACAACAGACTTCAAACTATACCACAAAGCTACAATAATCAATATAGTGACTGAGTGAGTGAAGGTTGCTCAGTCATGTCTGACTCTTTGTGACCCCAAGGACTATACAGTCCATGGAATTTTCCAGGCCAGAACACTGGAGTGGGTAACTGTTCCCTTCTCCAGAGGATCTTCCCAACCCAGGTATCGAACCCAGGTCTCCCTTATTGCAGGCAGATTCTTTACCAGCCGAGGCACCAGGAAAGCCCAAATCAACACAGTACTGGCACAAAAACAGACACATATATCAGTGGAACTAAACAGAGAGCCCAGAAATGAACCCATACTTATATGGCAATTAATCAATGACAAGAGGAGGCAAGAATATACAATAGGAAAAAGACAGCCTTTTCAGAAATTGGGCTGGGAAACTGGACAGCTACATGCAAGAGTTAAACTGGACTACTTTCTCATACTATATACAAAGATAAACTCACTGTGGATTAAAGACTTAAACGTTAAGACCTGAAACCATAAAAATCCTTGAAAAACATAGGCAGTATGCTCCGTAACATCAAGCAGGCAGCTTACTATTGAACAGTTCAGTTCAGTTGCTCAGTCAAGTCTGACTCTTTGCAACCCAATGAACCGTAGCACACCAGACCCCCCTTGGCTTAACCAACTCCCAGAGTTTACCCAAACTCATGTCCTTGAGTCAGTGATGCCATCGAACCATCTCATCCTCTGTCATCCCCTTCTCCTCCTGCCTTCAATCTTTCCCAGCATCAGGGTCTTTTCCAATGAGTCAGATCTTCCCAACAGGTGGCCAAAGTATTGGAGTTTCAGCTTCAGCATCAGTCCTTCCAATGAATATTCAGGACTGATTTCCTCTAGGATGGACTGGTTGGATCTCCTTGCAGTCCAAGGGACTCTCAAGAGTCTTCTCCAACACCACAGTCCAAAAGCATCAATTCTTCGGCACTCAGCTTTCTTTATAGTCCAACTCTCATGTTCATACATGACCACTGGAAAAACCATAGCCTTGACTAGATGGACCTTTGTTGGCAAAGTAATATCTCTGCTTTTTAATATGCTGTCTAGGTTGGTCATAATTTTTCTTCCTAGAAGTAAGTGTCTTTTAATTTCATGGCTGCAATCACCATCTGCAGTGATTGTGGAGAACAACAACAAATAGTCTGCCACTGTCTCCACTGTTTTCCCATCTATTTGCCATGAAGTGATGGGACTGGATGCCATGATCTTAGTTTTCTGAATGTTGAGCTTTAAGCCAACTTTTTCACTCTCCTCTTTCACTTTCATCAAGAGGCTCTTTAGTTCTTCTTCACTTTCTGCCATAAGGGTGGCATCATCTGCATATCTGAAGTTATTGATATTTCTCCCAGCAATCTTGATTCCAGCTTGTGCTTCTTCCAGCCCAGCATTTCTCATGATGTACTCTGCATATAAGTTAAATAAGCAGAGTGACAATATACAGCCTTGATGTACTCCTTTTCCTATTTGGAACCAGTCTGTTGTTCCATGTCCAGTTCTAACTGTTGCTTCCTGACCTGCATATAGGTCTCAAGAGGCAGGTCAGGTGGTCTGGTATTCCCATCTCTTTCACAATTTTCCAGAGTTTGTTGTGGTCCACACAATCAAAGGCTTTGGCATAGTCAATAAAGCAGAAATAGATGTTTTTCTGGAACTCTCTTGCTTTTTCAATGATCCAGCGAATGTTGGCAATTTGATCTCTGGTTCCTCTGCCTTTTCTAAAACCAGCTTGAACATCTGGAAGCTCACAGTTCACGTATTGCTGAAGCCTGGCTTGGAGAATTTTGAGCATTACTTTAATAGCGTGTGAGATGAGTGCAATTGTGCGGTAGTTTGACCATTCTTTGGCATTGCCTTTCTTAGGGATTGGAATGAAAACTGACTTTTCCAGTCCTGTGGCCACTGCTGAGTTTTCCAAATTTGCTGGCATATTGAGTGAAGCACTTTCATAGCATCATCTTTTAGGATTTGGAATAGCTCAGCTGGAATTCCATCACCTCCACTAGCTTTGCTCATAGTGATGCTTCCTAAGGCCCACTTGACTTCACATTCCAGGATGTCTGGCTCTAGGTGAGTGATCACACCATCATGGTTATCTGGTTTGTGAAGATATTTTTTATACATTTCTTCTGTGTATTCTTGCTACCTCTTAATATCTTCTGCTTCTGTTAGGTCCATAACATTTCTGTCCTTTATTGAGCCCATCTTTGCATGAAATGTTCCCTTGGTATGTCTAATTTTCTTGAAGAGATTTCTAGTCTTTCCTATTCTATTGTACAGGAGAAGGTATTTGAACAGGAGAAGGTATTTGCAAGTGATCAACATATCATAGGGTAATATCCAAAATATACAAAGAAATAACACAATTCATCATCCAGAACAGAAACAACCTGATTTTAAGATGGATAGAGAACGTGAATAGACATTTTTCCAAAAGAAGACATACAGATGGTAAATGAACACATGAAAGGATGCTCAACACCACTAACCACCAGGAAAATGCAAATCAAAATCATGGTGATCTATCGCCTCACCTGTCAGAATGGCTACTATCAAAAAGATAAGAAATAACAAGTGTTGGGAAGATGTTGATAAAAGGGATCTCTCATGCACTGTTGCTGGGGATGTAAGTTGGTGCAGTCACTATGGAAAACGTTATGGAAGTTCCCCCAAAATTAAAAACAGAGCTCTGAAATGACCCAGCAATTTCAATTCTGGTTATTTTTCCAAAGAAAACAAAAAGACTAATCTAAAATTATATATGTACCCTTTTAGAGTTCATTGAAACATTTTACAATAGTACATTGAAACAATTTACAATAGCCAAGATATGAAGCAACCTACCTGTCCATCAATACACGAATGGATAAAGATGTGGTATAACACACACATGTGATGGATTACTCAGCCATAAAAAAGAATGAAATCTCACCATAAGCAAAAACATGGATGGGTCTAGAGGGTGTTATAAGTGAAATAAGTCAGGCAGAGAAAAACAAATCCATACGATTTCACTCATGTGGCATCTAAATAATAAATGAACAAACATAAGAAAACAGAAACGAACTCAAACAGGTGGTTACCAGTGCAGAGAGGTGGAAAAAAATAAAAACAGGTGAGGCAGCTTAAGAGGTCAAATTTCCAGTGGCAAAATACATGTCACGGAGATGAAATGAATAGCATGGGGAATACAGTAAATAACATTGTACTATCTTTGCATGGTGACAGATGGTAACGAAATTTATCATGGTGATCATTTTGCAACATATAGAAATCGAATCACTATGTTGTGTACCTGAAAGTAACAGTGTAGTAGGTCAGTGATACTTCAAAAAAATGCTACCCAGATATAGGAAACACCCTGTGTCCAGTTGGCACTGTATTTCTTTAAGTCCCTACCCAGTTCTTGAGTCTCTTCCCTGCTTAAGAATGGGCCACCACAAAAATAGAAGAGGATGAAAATGCAGGTAGCTATTTGCCAAATGTACAACAAAGCCTGAACCTGAGAATTTCATAGGGTTTTGTGAAGATCAAAAGCAATAAGAGCTCATTACAAAGCTAGAAAGTGATATGAAAATGTTAATGACTTCTCTCTCTAGTTTCAGGTTTCCTCGTAAAGTAAATAACAGGACTTACTAGAGCCAGGTTTGAAAGTGGATAAAGTCTGTTGTTGGTCCACTGTGCCCTGACTTTTATACACTCATGCTGTGACTCCTAATGCCAGGGAGAGCCAAACGGGACTCCACCTTGCAGCTCTTTCTCCTCTGCTCTCTGCTAAACCCCTAGCAAGCTTCCTGTCTCTCTGAGAGAGCCTGCTCTCAATGAAATGACAGTGAATGTTAAATAAGCGATTCAGATAAATGACTTTCTTAAAAGCCATTTACCCATATGTTATCTTTGACCCTTAGTGGCTTACGATGCCTTAAAGCTGGTTTAATACTAATTTCAACAAAATCCTTCATTGGCTGGTTCTTACAAGGGGGTGGCATTTGGAGGTAGATGGCCCCTTATTCAGTTAATCTTTTCAGAAACTAAAGACTTCTTGGAAACCCCTTCTGTTAACAATGCTGCAGTTTCTCTGCTCTAGTTATTTTATTGTAAACCAGGGACCCATTACAAGAGCATGTCTAAAACTCATACAAATTTCCTTCCTCTTCCCCCACCCATGTACACCTTTAAAAATAAGAAAGCAAAGCAGCTCTGATTACTAAAAGCATCGCAATGTACAATTTCATCCCTTGTATATCACTTTGGGATTATAATTAAATCGTTAAAATGCATTGCTAATCTGTAAATCTTGTCTCATTAGCATAAGTGTGCTCCATAATTGCAAAGCACAGTGAATGCTTGTGACTTTGACTTCTGGACTAGTAAACCTGCATGAATGCCCCTCCCCTCATCGTGGCCCAAGAGCTTCTGGTCCAGCTTTCTCCAATTTTGTTCTGTATGCCAGGCCAGTGGTCTTGGTTTTCCTTTCTTTTTAATAAACTTTCAAACACTACCAGACCTCCAACAAACTCTGTTTTTTTTTTTTTAATGTATCTAGTCTGAGATTGCTCCTCCCCTTCTTTTGGAATAAAGTATAAAATATAGGCTTATTGATAGGATCAATCTCCTGGGGTCTTTGAGAAAAGTATAAGCTGATCTAGTCAGTTGACATCTTTACTTGCACTGATGTCCTCAAGTCTTTTTCTTACCCAAGTATTTTTTGGGAAGTGACAGTCACTGCCTCGTTGCATTGGCTTTTTGTTTCCATCCATTAATTTTTAGCTTATCATTGGTGTCCTAGGCTGTAGCCATATCTGGGCATCCAAGAATATACGTTTTTTAAGATATACATGCACACACACAAGTACTATGCACTGCTCAGCATCATTCTCAATTAGGTGCCCATGTTCTCCCCTGGTTTGCCTTGGCTCACTCTTCCCCTGTATTATTGCACACATTCCTTTCTGGGATATAAGACCTCTTCCCAGGCCATGGAGTCTGGATACAGATGCCTACCCCCTCCACCTCACCTAAAAAGTCATATAGTCAAAGCTATGGCTTTTCCAGTAGTCACGTATGGATGTGAGAGCTAGACAATAAAAAAGGCTGAGCACTGAAGAATTGATGCCTTTGAAGTGTGGTGATGGAGAAGACTCTTGAGAGCCCCTTGAACAGCAAGGAGATCCAACCAGTCCATCCTAAAGGAAATCAGTCCTGAATATTCATTGGAAGGACTGATGGTGAAGGTAAAGCTCCAGTACTTTGGCCACCTGATGCAAAGAACTGACTCATTGGAAAAGACCCTGATGCTGAGAAAGATTGAAGGCAGGAGGAGAAGGGGATGACAGGATGAGATGGCTGGATGGCATCACTGACTTGAAAGACATGAGTCTGAACAAGATCCAGGAGTTGGTGATGGACAGGGAAGCCTGGCAGTCCATGGGGTCACAAAGAGTTGGACATGACTGAGCGACTGAACAACTCCACCAGGAGACACCATCCACCAGCCTTCTGGGGCCTGATGGCAAAGCTGAAAGAAAAGGTTTTCAGTGGAAAGGAAACTTCCGGTCTACCTTTCCTAGAGTGCTACTTTTCTTTCTTCTCTCTGGGAACATATAATCTGCCAGTGCACGTTGGGGCAACAGTAGGGGAGGAGAGACTCATGATAGCTCATTCTCCTTTTTTGCAATGTCACTGGATGGGTGGGGTAAGATTCAAAAACTTGGCTTTTCTTTCAAATATTCCCTAATAGCTAGAGAATCCTCCTTCTCTTTTTCCAACAACTTCCTCAGATGGGGGGAAAAAAAGTAATCCGACAGGAGATAAATGGCCTTTTGGAGTAGTAAAATGTTAAATACAGCTTCTAAATCTAGCAAAAAATCTTTCTGAATTCTCCCTATAATGGCCAGTTGATGTGCTTCTTGCTTTAAAACATAACTTACATCCACGGGACTTCTCACACTGTTTTAATAGATGCAATCCCTTCTATAGGCCTTCATTTCCAAAGGGCCTGGGCTTGGATGTGTGACTGTGATGACTTTTTTTTATTATTATTAATCTAGGAGGTGGGGTAGACTCCCCCTGGCATTTTGATCCTTCCTTTCCCTTTATTCAAGCAAGTTAATTGCTCTGTGCTTATGTCAAAAGAGGCATGTAGCAAAGGAGAATACAGAACTAAAAGCCAGAACGGTTGGCTAGTTAAGTTCTCAAGGCTAAACCCTTGAAAGTGAAAGTTGCTCGGTCACATCTGACTCTTGGCTACCCCATGGATTATACAGTCCATGGAATTCTCCAGGCCAGAACACTGGAGTGGGTACTCGTTCCTTTCTCCAGGGGATCTTCCCAACCCAGGGATCTCGCATTGCAGGCGGTTTCTTTACCAGCTGAGTCACAAGGGAAGCCCAAGAATATTGGAGTGGGTAGCCTAGCCCTTCTCCAGTGGATCTTTCTGACCCAGGAATCGAACCGGGGTCTCCTGCATTACAGGCAGATTCTTTTCCAGCTGAGCTCAAAGCTGAAACCCTTAGGGGAAGTAGTTTCTCTGGTCAAGACAAAATGTCTTAGCCCAACTATGAAGGGAGACAGATTTTTCCTCTGCTGGGGAAAATCAGACTAGGAGACAGGGTGCTCTCCACCTCACCTTCTGACCCTGCCCTAACCCTGACCTTCACCTCCTGACCCTGCCTGCTGCACAGCAGCAAGATGCCAGCGGATGAGATGTGCAAGTCTTCAAAGTAGAGGCTGAAGACCTCAGCTTTCCAATTGCAGGCCAAGAAGCCAGCCAAGACTCCACAGAAGAAAAGGCAACACAGATCCACAATGACAGGTGGGGTGGATGGGTGGACACAGAGAAAGTACCTAGAAAGGCCTATTCTTCCTCCCTTCCCTTCTTATGCCTGGGAATCTTGACTATACCTGAGCCCTTTTCAGCTCAGAAAGGCTTTGCCATTTCAAGTAGGAATCTAGGCTGCCAGTGTCATTTTGTTGTGAACATTCCCCATTAGGACCTCAAAGACTTGAGGTGGACTCCTCTGTCTCTTTATTGGATTAAATGGACTTCCTACGGGTACTCCTCAGGAAGAGATCAATGCCCCAATTTCCTGACAGGAAGTATCAAAAAAAAAAAAAAGAAAAAGGCACAGATGGATTATAGGACATGGACAAAATCTTCTGAACTAGTTTATCTTGAATCTCTTTTGGCATAAAATACTCATTTTGAATTCTGGTTTTTAATATGTGGGAATTTAGTATTGAATACCTTTTAAAAGCACATTGTACAACGAAAACAGACGTCTTTTGCTTACCTTAATATTCAAGAATGCGATTTTGTGCAGCACCTACAGAAAGCAAAATCAGGAATGGGGGCATGGTTTATTTGCCCCCATGTAAGGATTAGGATTTCTGCACTGAAATGAAAATATCTAGAGCTTTGTGTAAACATTAAGAATTGAGATCTCAGTGGAAATTGTTATAATTCTAAATTAGTCTCAAATTCTAGCAGACATAATCTGGAAAGGTTTCAAATCCAATCGAGGCTTCTGTATAAAGATATGCTTTCCAGTATTTTTATACACTAGTTGTATTTTCTGTTTTAACTGACTTCTTGAAGTTTGAATTTATATAGCATTAAGATACTTATCCAAAAGCCTCTAAGAAATGAAAATTGTACAAAAGAAATATATACAAAGAAGAATACTGGAAACATAAAATAAGAAATCTGAATTATGATGCTTGGATCAAAGGAGTTTGGGGCAAAACCTCCAGAACTTCTCTTTACTGGTATTTTTTTTTTAAGTCATATGGAATTCTACTAGGTATCATCTTGAACCTCAGAAAAATTAAAGATAATGCTACCTCACTAAAATAACAGTAATTATTATTTTAATGGCATATAGTTGGTTTACAGTATTGTATATTATATGCCAATAAAAATAATAAAATAAAAAATAAATAAAAGTCTACAAATAACAAATGCTAGAGAGGTTGTGGAGAAAAGGGAACCCTCCTATACTGCTGGTGGGAATTTAAACTGGAAGCCACTACGGAAAATAATATGGAGATTCCTAAAAAAAAAAAAAAAATAGAGTCACTATATGATCCAGCAATCCCACTCATGCGCATATATCTGGACAAAACTGTAATTTCAAAAAGATACATGCATGCCTATGTTCATAGCACTATTTTCACAATAGACAAGACATAGAAACAACCTAAAAGTCCGTCAGCAGGTGAGTGGATAAAGAAGATGTAGTACATACATACAATGGAATACTACTCAGCCATAAGAGAAAATGAAATAATGCCATTTGTAGCAACATGGATGCAACTAGAGGTTATCATACTAAGTGAAGTAATTCAGAAACAAAGACAAATAACATATGATATCACTTAAGTGGAATGTAAAATATAACACAAACTAACCTATGAAACAAAAATAGAATCACATACACAAAAGAACAGATTGGTGGTTGCCAAAGAGGAGGGGGCTGGGGTTAGCAGATGTAAGCTATTATACATGGAATGGATAAACAAGATCCTATCATATAGCACAGAGAGCTATATTCAATCTTATAATAAATCATAACATAAAACAATATTTTTAAAAAGAATATATATAACTACTTTGCTATACAGCAATAATTAATGCAACATTGTAAATTAACTATACTTCAATAAAATAAAATAACAGCAATTGGAAAGATCATTTTATAAACTACAAACTTTGGTTAAGATTACAGAGGATAATATATGTAATTGTTAAGGAAATGTTGCCATGTTATTAAAAGGGAAAGTTTGCAGCTCAGAAAAGAGCAAGAAATAAACTAGTTTCAAAATAAGGACAGAAGTCAGTAGAGTTAAAAGATATTTGAAAATATGAAGTTCTAACATTACTGGAATTTAAATAGAAGTCAGAATTGGTTTATTCAGCCAGAAATCATATATGTGAATGTTGTTCCATTATATATGTAACAGAACCTTGTAAACAGCATCTGAAATTTTCCAACATCTTCAGGTAGACAGATGAGTGGACCCTCCCCTTCCTTTAATTTCTATCTTCACAGCAAAAAAGAGTAGTAAAAACTTTTGTAGAGAACTTACCAACTGCTAAAAGTCAAAGCCTTCAGTTTGAAAGCGAAAGCAAACAAATAACAGAACAAAACCATCAGACTAATTCTTATTTAACCACACAGAATGAGGGGCTGAGTGATTTTAGAATAAAGAAATCTACACTTTCTTAGTGGAACGCAGCTAAGAACAAAAGGAACTGTACTGAATCTTGAACTTAATTCAATAACTTTATCATCTGTTTTAATACTGTATTGTTACTTCAGAACTCCTGTTTTCCCAGATTAAGCCAAGAAGTCATTCTACTTACTGTGTCAGGAATCAAAAGTTTATGAAAGAATTCTATACCATTAGAATAGAACTGGAAATATCAATATGAAATAAGAAAAAGGACATGTCTTTTCTGGCTCTGTTCATTGAAATGACCCAAAAGCAATGAAATCCCCACAGTGCCCCCTAGTGCTCAGATTCTGGTCTCTCATACTGTTTTTACACTAAAAGGAACCAGGGCTCCTTGGAGAAGAGTGATTCTTTGGGGGCAGAAAGGCACAAGATAAGCCTGGAAAATCTTATTGTGGCAGAAAGCAACAAAATTTTCAATGATTAGTGGGTCATGTGAGGACACAGGAACAAATTTAGAAGACTCCACTGGCCAAAGTTGTTACCATTTTGTATGTCAATCATACCTCAATAAAGTGATTTTTAAAAGGAGAATAATGATTATAGTTAATGTATGAGAAGTCATATGTCCATAATGACAGACACAAAGAAAAAAGGTAACAAATGATTATAAAAGGAGGTTAACAGAATAGAATGCATTTCTCATTCATGAAGCAACAATGATTATTGTATCAGTGGAAAATATCAAAAGTAGAATGGTAAATACATCAGTTGGAGGGCATTTTCTGACTCCAAAGGAATATCAGAATGACCATGAACTGTGGCCCCTAACTGGGCTAAACTAAGTAAATTATGTAGAACTCAATCTGTATAAATTTTAGTATTCTTAAGATTTATATGGTTCTAAGAATATCAATGAATGTGGAGAGTATTAACGTATCTCGGGATCCCAATTTACAAGTTTTTTAGAGTGAAAAAATACATTAATATATCATAAGGTTTTATCAATCAGATAGAAGCTGCAGATTTATTACATAACATATAAAACTTTACTCAGCAGAGTGGGCTGAATGCTCACTGCTAAAGGTTATTGAATCACTCACAGAAGCGCCACAAATAGGGTTCAATATGCCTTTCAGGGTCATGAATGAGAATCTAGCCTCCAGGCCTAAATCTCTGTTGGTAAATACCCTAACTTATCTGGTATGGTGATTCTTTCAGGGGGATGATTCAGAAGTATGTACATAGATATTTAAGAGAAATAACCCATTATAGCTTTATCTTTGTGTTAAGAAAGCTGTGCATATTTGATTTTTTTTTTTACATATTTGTGATACATAAAAGAATTTAACCATCCTCTTCTAAGACAAGCTTCTTTGGGCTTCCCTGGTGGCTCAGATGGTAAAGAATCTCACTGCAATGCAGGATGGACCCAGGTTCGATCCCTGGGTAGGGAAGATCCCCTGGAGAAGGGCATAGCAACCCAATCCACAATTCTTGCCTGGAGAATCCCATGGACAGAGGAGCCTGATGGGCTCCAGTCCATGGGGTTGGCAAAGAGTTGGACACGACTGAGTGACTAACACTTTCACTTAAGAAAGCAGTGCATATTTGATATTTTTCCATATTTGTGATACATGAAAGAATTCACCCTGTTAGTGATAGCCTTATAAATCTAATTTTAAATGGGTAATTTCAAGTTATGATTTGAAAGCAAAATCTTATTATCTTCAGTGTTGAAAATCTAAGACCTTTAGGCTTGTCATTTTTATATAAGTTTAATTTTTAAGAAATTTTTAGTTCCCAGGTAGATTTGTTTGGTAGATCACACGCTAAAATACTAAAAGGGGACATGCTTGAGGTGACACAGCTGTTAACACTGCTCTCCCTTCAGACTGTCAGCCCACAGCAGACATCCCACTGCTCTATCCCCAGGTCCCACCTGCCCCATCTATTCGAGGGGGCCTCACTGAGAGAACACCAGCTTTGATAGCAACCTGTCTCCTCTAACCCATTCACTATATCCGCACTGGAATCCTATGTCCTTCCTTCCATTCTAGCCCAGCATCCCATTTAAAGTACACACAGGTGTAATGGGGGAAGGGGTATAATGGAATAAATTTAAAATGCTGAAATGATAGAGATTTTCCAATATATCATTTTCTCAGTGTGTATGCGCTACCCCCTCTGTGCTGCTTATAACGCAAAGATGCTAGAAATGTGATATAGAACCTTCACCTACCTGCAAATTTATTTTATTGACTGTTTCCAGGAAATGGGACACTCTCATGGCTTGGCTTTGTGACTTTTTTTTAATGGATGGCTCAAAGCTTTCCTCTTCAGTAGGGAGGTGTTATTACCATTGTTTTTTACAAGTGCTCCAGGAATTTCTTCTCTGTGGAATTACTCTTAACATGAACTCAGACCTAGATTTTTGTTTTATGGTTCAAAATTTCCAACATGTACTTAAAGCTGTAAAAAAAAAAAAATTCACATTTCAAACACATTTTCTTTACCACTCTCAAAGCTCTGGCAAAATAGAAGCAAAACAAATTGTGACATTAGGGACTAAGTACATTTAGCCAGGAAACAGGCCTTAAGTGACCTAAGGCCCTTCAAATTATGATGAACCTGTGAGCTGCAAGTCACAACTCAGCCTACATATAATTGTCCTCCAGCTAACAGCCCAGCACTTACCCTCAAATGCCAAAGGATACATTGCAGTCTTCTCGTCAAGGGCAACTGTTTACATTTCCTTTCAGAATGTGTGCAGGCTGCCAAACCAACACTGAATTCCACAGCAAGGTATCCATGCCAACCAGGAGACTAGGTCCAGGCAAAGAAATTCCAGAAAAGAAACCACCTTAAACTCAGAGTTTAAGGTGTTAAGAGTTTAAGAGGTGCCAAGTACTATGAAATCCCCTAATTCAGACAGCTACAACAGAATACTATACTCCAGGTGGCTTAAACACAGAGGCTGGGAAGCTCAAGGCTCCAACAGATTTACTGTCTGATGAAGACCCGCATTCTGATACATAGATGGCCATCTCCTTGCTGTGTCCTCACACAGCGGGAGGAGGCCAGGGAGCTCTCTGAAGTCTTTTATAAAGACACTAACCCCACTTACAGGGGGTCCACCCTCATTACTTAATTACCTTCAAAAGAGCCACATATATGTAAAATATATCCTTCTGGTTCAGTTTCAGTCTAAGGATTTGGAGGCAGACACAAATACTCAGTCTGTAACGCACAGACATAGCTGTACGGTCTCCAGACCACCAGACAGAAACACGTCTAAATGCAAGCCTGCCTCATCTGTGAACCACAGCACCAAGAACTCAAGCCACAAGCCCATAAAATGGAGCAAACCTAACTCCTCTGCAAAACACAGACACAACTAAAGATCTCAGGGCCTATATGGGACTAGGTGTCCAAAGCCAGTGGCACTTTTAGCCTAGAAGGGAAAAGGGATTAATTCTTGGCATCTACAACTCGCTGAGGTGAAGACTACAGTGAGGTCTCAGAAATGCATGGGCAGATAACCTCAGGGCTCATTACACAAACTGGGAAACTAAGCTAATTAATACCTACCGAAGTCTTAACCTCGTTCACCTAGCTTACCGTTGTAGTTTGCCATCATTTACCAGGAAGAGCTTCCATACCTACTTCCACCTTGTGCATCTCCCCTGAGCATCTCTTACAGTGAGAATGAACAAGGGTAATCCTTGATGAAGCATACTCACAGCCAAGTTCATGTACAAATAAAAATATGTGAACTCAGGGCTTCCCTGGTGGCTCAGCAGTAAAGAATCTACCTGCCAATGCAGGAGACACAGGTTCAATCCCTGCTCAGGGGAGATCCCACATGCCACGGAGCATCTAAGCCCATGCACCACAACTACTGAGCCTGTGCTCGGCAATAAGAGAAACCATCACAATGAGTAGCCTGTGTACCACAACAAAGAATAGCCCCCCACTCTCCACAACTAGAGAAAAGCCCACGCAGCCATGAAGACCCAGCACAGCCAAAATAAACAAAATTATTTTTAAAAATGTGTGGACTCACAATCCACAGATGAGAGAATATGAGGAAGAAACTAGCTGCTCCATTAAAAGGCTCTGTCCCAAATCAGCAATTAGAAGAGAAAGTGTGGGCAGAATGATCCCTAATGTTTCACTAGACAAAGAATGACCCCCCCTTTCAAATTCAGGTTAACAGCCTCTATTTTAAATAGCCTTTTGGAAGTTCGCTAACTTATGACTTCTTATGCCCTGCTGAATGTCACAAGGTCTCACCATCTCCATCCAAAGACCACAAGAACTTTCATCCTCTGCTACCACAAGACAATTCTTAGGAAAGACTCTTAGGCTGTGCTCATATATAAAACAAAGCCTGTGATTTGAATGTAAGGGTCAGGGATCAGCTTCAGTCTCTGGCTAACGAGTACTTCTTCACTTCCTTCTTATAGTAACAACACACTTCTTATAAATGACCAAGACTTAATTAAAAACTCTGAGACTGCACTCTTTTTCCCCACAACTTAAATCAAGAAAGCTACCTTTTATACACACCTGAGTTTGGGACTGAGCTCCATTGCTGTTGCAGGTGCATGCGAGCAGAGTTTCTGAAGGTGGGAGAGTGGGGCAATTCCTACTGGCAGCTTCTATGAGAACCAGGCTACCAAGTCTAAAGAAAGTAAGGTGAGAAGGGAGACTCAAGACAGGAACTCAAGGGTCGCTTAAAACACAGAGGCACGCAAAACAAGGCATGACGCGGGCACTGAGAAGGAAGAACAGGGCCAAAAGGCTTAATCCCCTGAGCCAATGAATGCAATGCATTTTTAGGTGCTTCCTGTAAAATTTATACACAGGGATTCTTTGGGCACATTTTTAAAAATATTTAATTTAGTGGAGATGGAGCAAAGCTGATTTGTTATTAATAAAAAAGAGTCACTGATTACGCTGGGTGCCAAGGCTGTCATAGCAGCATGTTTTCTACTTCATTCTCACTCTCCATTTTTTCCTTTTTAAAATTTCTGAACCAAACAAATTCTTAAGAGTCATATGAAAGGGATTCAAGTTTGGTCAGCACATCTTCTGTTGCTATTACCTGCACTGATTAGGGCTCAACATTTCTGCCAACTGACTGACTGTAAAGGAAGTTTGCGGTGGTGGTATTTGTTTGGGTTTTTTCATTTTCACGCAAGGATGTTGTCTACTTTGAAAGGAGCAGAACCAATTTGTATGTCCCTAGTTACGTGAAGCCAAGAATGAAAACCTTAAGAAATTAGCACATTTATCCCAGTCACATTTTAGGGCCCAGCTAGATTGGCACCATGGAAAGTCCACAACTGGCTGCCTCTTCATTGGCCACCTGGCCTCAGTGTGGGGGAGAATGCCCTGTGGTCTTGTGGGTACTGCTAACAGGCAGATACTCCATCTCCCAGATTGGCCTTTGGAAAAAAGAGAAGTGTTCTGGCCCATTTCTGCAGTGGGAAGCAGGTTCTCATGACTGCCCCTCTGACTGTAGATGCTGGAGTTGACAGTGGCATGACCATGCATCCAGTGCCTCTTTCAGTCTGCATTCTGGCCCTCTCTGTACTAACAGCTATGCTTGACCAATAGCTATGCTTTCACAATGGCTTTCCCAATGACTCAGCAGGTAAAGAATCTGCCTGCCAATGCTGGAGACACAGGAGATGTGGGTTTGATCTCTGGATTGGGAAGATCCCCTGGAGAAGAGAATGGCTACCCATTCCAGTATATTCTTGCCTGGAAAATCCCATGGACAGAGGAGTCCAGTGGGCTACAGTTCATGGGGTTACAAAGAGTTGGACACAACTGAGCAACTAAATTTGCTTTCATGCTTCACAAGGAGTGGAAATGAAGTCATTCAGGTTAGGGGAGTGAAGACAAGCTTGCCATGGACCTGTTATGAAAGAGAGAAAGATTCGCAAAGAGGAAGGAAGGTGGAGCAGAAAGGAAGACTTCTGTCCAGAGGTAAATTCATTCAGCCAAGACCATTAATTCCAGGCCAAATTGTAAGTCCCTTCTATTCTCCTCGAAAGGGCACTTAGGTATTTAGGGTGCTCTTAGCAGGGAGGGGTAGGCAGCAGCTTCTGCTACTGCCCTCCTCCCCCACTCCCCTTCTGAGTGATGCCACTGTCTAAATCCACTACCAACTCACTCTCTGGGGTACAGGAAAAATCAGATCACTCTTTGGAAAAGTTAGATTTTGTACCAAGGCCAGGAGCTGGGGCACTAATCCTGAGTGACTAAATGAATTGTTAAAACAAATCGGGCATTGAGCTTATTATCTGCCTAGCCCAAGACAGAATATTTGGGGATAGGAAATATACATATGAAACATTAAATGAGGCAGCATGCTAGAGGCCATGAGGTTCAGACTTACTCTTAGTTACTTTATGTCATATGTACACCCCCAAGTGAAATAAAGAAACAGTTCTAGAAAGGGAAAGGTAAGCGATTTGAACCCTTAGTTCAGTGGCCCACAAATGGGAATGATTTGTCTCCCTGGTGACATTTGGCAGTGTCTGGAGACATTTTTAGTTGTCGCAACTAGGGGATGCCACTGGGGCATCCAGTGATCAGAGGCCAGTGGGCAGCTGAATGGCAGAGTGCGTGCAGGACAGCCCCACAACAAAGAATCATTTGGCTCACAATGTCAGTAGTGCCTCACTTGAGAAACCCAGCCCTAGGGCCTTGGTTGTCCATTTCTAGTAGGTGTCAGAATCCCCTGAAGGACTTGTTAAAACACAGATTGTTGGGCCCCATCCCCAGAGTTTCCAATTCAGTAGCTCTAAAATGGAGTCTAGGAATCTGCTTTTCTAACTAGTTTCCAGGTGGTTCTGAGGCACCTGGTCTGGAGACCACACTTTCAAGAGCCCCTGACCTAGTTCTCCACTCTAATTACCCTTTCAGCTATCCACCTGCTTGAGAATGTGGTGCGACTCCCCTTAGACCAGAGTCTTCAGATTGCTATTCATCCTCACAAAAGGAGGAAGCAAGAGGCTCCTGTTTAAGCAAAAAGACTTCCCAGAGACTTAATTAAAGTTTGGGAAAGTATCCTGGGAGGCAGGGGAGGGTGGGGGGGGGTCAATACAATCGATCCAAATAAATTCTTTGCACATAGAAAATAAAACTCACACACACAAAAATAAATTTGATCAATAAATTAGTAAATTCAGAGTGAGGAGGGAGTAATTAACAGGCCCATTTAAAGCGCAGAATACATTAAATACAGAATGAGTGACTCCTCCGGGACCACTGAAGCAGGAAACACCGATGTGTTAGAAGATTAGAAACATATTTCAGCAAGGAGAAAAAAGGAGAGAAAAGGGAGAGTCCCAAATGATGAAGATGCCAAGGGGGTGTATGTGTCAGAGTCTTTGGAGCCTTGGATTTTGAAATTCTGCAAAAAGTTTAACAAAACTGCAGCTGTGCACATGTGCACTTCCTGGACACACTGAAGTTTTAAGAGCTGCTGCAAGAGCCCACGGGGCCACACCTGGCCCTGAGCAGGTACCCTGTCAAGTCCCTCTATTTAGGAGTAAATAAAAGCATTATCCCAAGTCAGCTGGAGCAGAGGCAGACCTCGGAGGTCCAGAACAATTCCAAAATGATCTTGGATGCCCGGGCAATTTATAACAAGGGTCCCCAACCTCCAGGCTTACCTGGTGGCTCAGATGGTAAAGTTTCTGCCCACATTGCAGGAGACCCAAGTCTGATCCCTGGTTTGGGAAGATCCCCTGGAAAAGGGCATGGCAACCCACTCCAGTCCTCTTGCCTGGAGAATTCCATGGACAGAGGAGCCTGGTAGGCTACAGTCCATGGGGTTGCAGAGAGTCGGACATGACTGAGTGACTAACGCTTTCACTTTCACCCAACCTCCAGGCAGTGCACCAGCACCCGTCAGATCAGCGGTGGCATTAGGTTAGCAATAAAGTGCACAATAACTGTAACACACTTGAATCACGCCCCCTTTCCTGGTCCATGGAAAAATTGCCTTCTGCGAAACTGGTCCTTGGTACCAAAAAGGCTGGGGCACTGATCTATAAGATCCCCTGCTAGAGAAACTGAGGCCAAAGCAGACACCATCGACTGTTCAAGCCAAAGCACTTGGTTGTTGGAAGTCAAGTTCTGAGGCAGTTTACTATTGAGGGCAAATAGAAGGCCATCGTACTTCAGACACACACACACTAAACACATTCTCCCCAAGAGCGTGTGGAGCATGAAGGAAAGCAAATGTGTGACAAATGGCAGAGCCAGAAAGGTATAAATTATTGCTCAAATGGGCCAGGATATACCCAACCTCTAAGTCAGATATATAGCAGGATCTTGATAAATGTCAGATCCCTTGCTTTCAGGGTGATTTCAGAGTCCAGTTTCCCACTTAAGCCCCAAGTGAGTCCCTTGAGGTTTCTGTCGGTGATGGAAATTTTAAACTGGACCAGCCATGAATATGAATCATTGGGATCATTCCTTTAGACCTGGTGCAGAACCAGACCTTGGCTAAAAACTGCATCAGCAAGAAACAGACCTTTCTGGCTTCTCAGCCTCCTTACCATGCCTCTGGAGACCTCTAGCACACTTGAGTAAGAGCTTATCTTCCTTTAAGGGAGCTCAGACAGCCTAGTGCCACGAATTTCACTGCAGATTAGCAAAGGGCTGGGAAGAATTTTTTGCTTTCCACAGACCCCTAGTCCCCAAAGACCATTAAGAAGAATCTTTCCAAGCTTGGGGCGGGGGTACCCAGATTTCAGTTCTGAAGACTCAGTCCAGTGTTCTGAGTCTCCTTTTCCTCCCAGGAGTGTGGGGCCCAGGCCTCAGCTTTTAGCAGAGTGGGTGGGAGGTTGCTAGGCTCCGAGCTGCCGCCTCTGTTTTTTTAATTTCCCTCCACTGCTTTCCATCATGCCTTCCTCATTAGCTGGATGAGAAGGTTTGTAGAGCCAAACCGGCAGCTGATTCCCTCAGGCTATGTTTTAGTTCTAGGGCTTCCTGGAGCTTTGGTCATAAAGGCACCTCCCAGGGTGAGCCGACTAGCCACACGATTGGCTGACACTTGGCTATGAAGGGCAGAGGCTGAAACCACTTTCCCAGAGCAGCCCTGGAGCATCCCAGGCGGTGCCGCCTTTCTTCCCGACCAGACACAGGCCCCGCTGCGGAGCTGGGGGACTCATTCTGAGTCTACTGTGCCCTTCCAACCTGCTGCTCCAGCCTTGGCTGTCACGGCGGGTGGCTTACATGGTCCTCCAAGTGCAAGGTCACCGAAAAGGTATGGAGCTGCAAATTCCCAGAC
This sequence comes from Bos javanicus, assembly GCF_032452875.1. Lineage (NCBI taxonomy): Eukaryota > Metazoa > Chordata > Mammalia > Artiodactyla > Bovidae > Bos > Bos javanicus. The sequence continues at coordinate 13,046,653 of NC_083897.1, forward strand.
TCAGGGAGGGAGGCAAAGGAGGTTTGCAGGCACGCCAACTACACTGGATTGCAACATCCTGGCAGAGAGGCAACCCACCTTTGAACACCTCTAACGGGAAGAAGCTCTGCACGCCATGACGTGGCAGGCCTTCTGCTGTTGAACAGCTCTCGTGGTTAAAAGGCCATCCTCTTACCCCATCCCCATCTGCCTCCCTAGATTTCCTATGGAGCTACACGGAATATGTCTGCTGCTCCTGCCATCTGACACTGTTTCCATTTGTGCACTGTCTTTGCAGCCACACTATCCAGATGGTTTGTGAGAGTGTGGACCACATCTCTGCTCCTTCTGCAGCCCCATGGTGTTGGTGGCAGGCTCTAAGGCTTCTGGGTAGTGTTCTCAGTTGCGCTCCAAGTTTCTGTACCTGTGACTGTCCCCTCCCCAACCCCAACATGAATCATGTTCATTCCAATTCCACCCCTCTGCTCAGACCAGGGCCACTACTGAAGATAAAGTTCACAGACATCCTTGAGAAACATCCACTGTAAAGAAAGTGATCTGCTTCAATGCCAAGCACATCTTTCCTCCAACACACACACACCTCCCAGCATCCATCATTGTATCTAGGTTAATGTCAGCACAAACAAACTTTGAGGGCATCCATGAAGCGGGAAAGTTCAAAGTGTCAGTCGCTCAGTCGTGTCGGACTCTCTGCGACCCTCTGGACTGTAGACGCCAGGCTCCTCTGTCCATAGAATTCTCCAGGCAAGAACACAAGAGTGAGTTGTGTTCCCGACTCAGGGATTGAACCTGCGACTGCTGCAATGCAGGCGGATTCTTTACCATCTGAGCCACCAGGGAAGCCCCAGAAATACTGCAGTGGAAAAGGAAAGTCTCAAAATGCAATTTAGAACCTGAGGAGGATGAGTAAAATGGAAACCAAGAGCACTTCTCACTTCTTGCCTTGGGGCTGTCTCAGCACAACAGCAGGTACATCTCCCTCCTGCAACCATCTGTATCTGTGAGTTAGTCGCACATGCAGCAACAAGGACCCCACGTCCAAAGAGCCAATTGTAACCAGGGCACAGCACCACTGCCCTCCTGGGATGTCCTTTGGTATCTGCTCTCTAAAAATCCAACTCCTACCACTCATCAAACCTCTTATCCAATCAGACAGCTTCCAGAAGTGCCCACTTCTTTCCTGAACTCCAACTGCACCTGTCTATGCCAACACCTCGAATTTTAAAGGATATTTGACTTTTCTATTAGTCAAAAGTGTTTATATTTTGTCTACTTTAGACTACAGCCTCCTCAAAGGCAGGAACCATGATAGCGATACTTCTGCATATACCACAAGGCCTGGCACAAGGAGGGGCACACAGCTGAAGCTTAATTAAATGAGTGGTTTAGGGACTTCCCTGGAGGTCCAGTGGTTAAGACTCTGCACATCCAATGCAGGGGGCATGGGTTCGATTCCCGGTTGGGTAACTATGCTCCCACATGGTGTGCAGCCAAAACAATTTTTTTAAATGTTAAAAATCTAAAATTTAAGTTTAACAAAAAAATGTGGTTTAGAAATATCTGGAAAGGAAGGCTACCAGTGAGTGAGTCAGGGAGACAGGTAACCTAATATCCATGCACTATCACCATATCGAGCACCTCCAAAGTATAAGGCATCCATCCATTTTAGTGGGATAGAACCCCATTGGGAAAAGATGGGCAAGTCCTCTCCTTACAAACCCAGAACACACAAGTCTGTTTTTCACTATGCTGGTTTTCATACACACAAAATTCCAGCTGGTCACATCCTTTTGGCCCCATGTCAGTGCAGCCTTCATGAGGTGTGTCTCCAATAGTGAAGATGGGTTTGCCTGCACCAACCACAATCTCATACTTGGGACACAGTATCTGTAAAAATGACAGGTGAGGCTAGAGATGCAGCTTGGGAGAAATGCCCCAATTCAACAGCAAACTTTGTGAAGTTTTAGTGAGGAAAAAAGTCAGCCTAGTTGCTAAAGGTCCTTCTTAAAGTAAAAAAGCAAATGAGCCCCCAGTGTGTAAGGGAACTGGTATATGTGGTTGACAGGATGGTGTTATAATGCCTGAGGAGACTTCATCAAGCTCTAAATGTGTGTACAAAATGTGGCTCCTGAGGACATGGAAGGGGCGCAGCCACCCTTTGTATGCTACGAATATGCCTCGAGGCCTCTTTACCCATCCTCTGCCTGGATTCCACTCCTCCTGACTAGCTTTTTCTTGATTCCCAGGCCTCAGCCTAAATTTCACCTGATTCCAAAGAGACCTATGTAGAGAAGCTCCTCCACTGATATTCTTTACCTCTGGCTTCTTTCATTTGCAACTTAAAAAATATATTTACCTGCATTTTGTCTGTTTCCATATACTTGAACATAATAAGCTCCAGTGAAGATATGACTATGTCTGTTTCATTCACTGTGTCCCCACAGGACCATGCAAAATTAGTGCTCAAAAATTGAGATAAATGATTATGAGACAGTGTAGCAAAGCCAAAAACCCAGGGAATTTTACATCAAGTGATCTGGGTTCCAGTGTTAGCTTAGCCATTTACTAGCTGCGTAACATCAGACAAACTGCCTAATCTTTGAGCCTCAGTTTCTTCATTTTTTATATGAAAAAATAACTTCACCTACCTCACAATACTCTTTGGAAGAAAAAACGAAAATGAATGTGAAAGTAATTGGTACAAGGTTGAGTCCTGTACAAACATGAATTATTATGTGAGGCACCTAAAGAAGTATCTCTGCTTTCTCTAGGACATCCACCACAAAATCTCCTGAAAAAATCAAACCAGTCATACTCTTTGCTGAATGCTATCTCAGACATAAAATACATTGAAAACCATTATGAAACTTTACTGTAAGCATTTGACCTCATGGTTACCTGGCAGAGAGCAGACTCCTTAAAAAGGTGGGCCCAGGATAGATGATCTCAAGAAAAGGGCAGATGGAAGGAGAATCTTAAAATGTCCTGAAATGCTTTAAGCTCAGATGACATTTAGAGGGTGAGCGCAAGCCAAGGGGAGGGGGCAACTGAAGTGAGGGCCCTGGCAGAGCCACTACACTGAGTCATTAGGCAGAAGGAAGACAAAAGGAGGTAGAAGGGGCAGCTACAAACTTTCTCTCCTTGGCCTTGTGCATCTCAGGGACGTTTGACTTTACAGAGTCCATGTGTGTGTACTGCAGGGAAGGGAGGGAGGCCAGAGAGCAGGAAACTGATGCCAAGGGAGCTGTACTTAATCATAATAACCATTAGTATTGACTTTGGTGCCATCTTAAAGGAGCCATTTGTTATAAGAACCAATAGTCAAAACCCCTAGTCAGCCAGGCTTTGTCTTATGAGCTCTAAAAATAATGGTATTTTGCTGTTCATCTGTTTTAATTTTCCAAATTCAAATGCAATTTGAAATCAATTCAAAAATTGATTTCTTTCTTCTAAACAAAGAGATGTTAAAAGGAGAAAGGAAGGAAGGAAGAAAGGAGGACAGACAGATCTGGCTTTTCAATGAATCACATAATAATACCCCAAAAGCAGGAACCCAAGGCAGTAATTATTCCCCTAACTGAGAAGTATGAAAGGAAAATGGGTGAGAATTATGACCACATGAACAATATATAAAACCTCTCCAGAGCTGAGACCAGCAAATCACTTACCTACAGCTTCAGCAGTGACATATAAAAGCTGGAAGAAACACAGTTAAGGTCAATTGGCTTCTGGTTTATAAAGCACCACCTCATTTTAATCAGCTCCCCATGCCATGCTGCATCTCCAGCTGGCAAAAGGGCTAAGTGAAGTTAAGAGTTGTTTGCTCTTTTTCAAGCAGCTTGAAAACCAAGTGGAAACAGCAGAATGATCTTGTTTAGAGTATGGGAAAGGTCAGCAGACTATTTTCCAGCCAGGCCTTATGAGTCTGTCTGCACCTTGGTGTGGTCACCACAATCCAGGGTCTGGCACTCTAGAGCCCCTTTGTTCTGTCAACCTCCCCAGCTTCCAGGGACCGGTTCACAGTAGCCAAACTGAAATAAACCGACCGATAACCTGGACCACCAACTTAGAGGGACAGATGGTGGGATAGACCTAACAGCCGGAATACTTGGGCCCACTAGCCTACTCTACAGGAAGGAAACTGAACTCATTAAACAACTCAAAAGATGAGAAAATAAAGATAAACTACATCCATTTAAATCTAGGTTCATGGCTTCATGTAATGTGATTCTTTGGGCCTCAGTTTTCTGATCTGTATAAAGAATAGTGTTTACCACTTACCATTATTTATTTTTAGGATATCTGAAAAACATTTTGTGAACCAGAGAACATGACAATTGGAGTAGTCATGCTTGGCAATAAGATGGCGGTTTGGTGCACATAGAATTTGAAAAAGAGGAGCTAGAGAGTTCTACAGGCAGTTTTACCCCACTCCAGTGGAACCAAAAACAAATCCTTACTATACTGTTTTTCTAAGGACTCAGAGCCTCACACATAGTCTCCGTGCCCTGGACACATGGAGAAGTCTCAGTCTCTAGCACCTTTTTCAAAACTCCTTCTTAGACACCCAAAGCTTCCATCATCCTGCTATCTCCTCGTGAAGCACAGGCTGAAATGATGGATGCTGTCTGCAGAGTCTGTGCTGTGAATTCCCTCCTAGGTGGACACATTCCTGGGGACACTGCCCTGCCTGGCACTGGACATGATCACACCCGCAGCTACACATTCACTCCTGTCTTGAGATGCTGCTACAAGAAATGGCACTGATCCACTCCAGGAAGATTCCTGTTGTTTTCCATCTCAGAGGGGGTGTCTTTTTCTGATCTGATCCCCCAGTTCCAGCTGTGCCCCTCTGTTAAGAATGATGAGGGGTTCTCACTCAGAGCCAGGACAGAGGGAGGTGAAACTGGGAAGGGGCAGTGACAGCACAGAATGGATGGTTCTAGACCACCCAAGATCCAAGCATTCCTCTGGGACAGAGAAAACTGGGCATCATTCACTCTAGAAAGAAGCAGGATGAGGGACACAGAGGCCCCAAAGGCAAACCACAGAAGCCAACTGGTGAAGCCAGCAGGGACTTCCCACTGTTCTTGGAACACAATCCAAGCTGCGTATCCTGGTCCATGAGGCCCCGAATGACCTAGACTCCACCTGCTTCTTCTCATACGCTCACTGCCCCCACCCCATCACTGGCTCCATCCACAGTGACCTTCTTTACGTTCTTTAGGCTTGCCAACTCGTTCCCAGGCCTGACTCTGTGCACCTGCTCTTCCTCCCATCTGGGACCCTCTTCTCCTATATCTTTGCCTGGCCACCACTCAGGTTTCAGCCCAAATGTCACCTCCTTTTCTGATGGCTTTTCTACCAATATTTCCCAATCCCTCAGCCATTCTCTCTCCTGTTACCATGTTTTATTTTCTTCTTGGCATCTACTCAACATTACTTTCTTATTGTCTTGTTCTTCTTCCACAAGAGACAGGACAGAGAACCAAAATAGGTGAGGCTGAAGCACTGCAAATCAGAGCAGTTAGCAAGATGTGCTGAGAGAGAGATTCTGGAAGATGGAGGAGAAATTCTTTGTCTTGTACATTTAAATAGGCCACAGTCAACATGCCTGGGATATCCACTCTGTAACATCCCCTTTGCATCAACTAGGTCCTGCCTCCTGTCTCCCTGAAAGGGGCGAAGGGGAGGCTACTGCTCCTGTGCTAAAGAAGGAACAGTATTAGAATTCCCACAAAGTAGAAATCGCAAACATTAATTGAGCAACATAAACCAAAAAGTTTAAGGTCACTTCACTGAAAAGATAATGTGGGCATGTCTGCTTTTCTCTCAATCACTTGCCCAGCTTCTAGACTCCATTCTGTAAGCCTATTTGCCTGGGGACTCTCAACTGCAAAAGAAGTCCTCTATTCTTCAGCTTCAAAACCTATAGCTAATCTTAATTTGGGACATTTGTAAGCCCCATTCTTTATCATGCCTAAACCATATCCCCTGGTCCATCTTTAACAGATAATGTTGTTTTTTTTTTTTAGATACTGGCAGAGGGATAATAGAATGTGTGGACTTAGGTCACTGAGGTTGTTACATTGGCTCTGCCATCTACTGAGTAATCTTGGATAAGCTATTTAATATTTCTATCCCTTAATCTTTTCCTATATAAAATGGGACTATTAATATCAACCACATAGGGTTGATATAAGGGACAACATGACACAAAATATCTAGCACAGCATTAATAAATTTTTTGTTATTATCACTAACAAGAAGTAGTAAAAGGTACAATATTGATCTCCATCTAATTCCTTATGTTTGTTGTCAATTGATTAGAGATAAGCAGGGTATAGAGGTAGACAAATTAGCCTCACCAATCTCCAACATGGCCTGGAAAACTTAGGGGATAAACACAGAGAGTGGTGTTTGGGGGAACTAAAACACTATTGGGTTGGCCAAAACGTCCATTCGGGTTTTCCCACAACATTTTGCAGAAAAAGCCGAATGAACGTTTTGGCCAACCCAGTATATCATCAAGAGGCCAGAGTTTTTGATCAGGCTTACCAGCACTGGTCTTTGAAGCCTTAAATGTGGCTTCATCTGGGATCCTCAGGTTTGGGTCTGGGGTCATGATTTGTACCAAAAGAAAATTATTTTTGGTGTCTGGGGTCCTACAGGGAATTAGCCTTATGAAAGAGCAAAGTGAGCTCCAGAGTCGGGAGAAGCACTCTAAGAACACTTGGACTACAAAGGCAGTAGGATCCCATGAGCTTCAGAACTCCTGGGGGAGAAGGGTAAGGTTCTTACTAGACTCAGGAATGTTGCTCAGATGCTGAGTCATGTACAACTCTTTCCGACCCTATGGACTGTAGCCCTCCAGGCTCCTCTATCCATGGGATTTCCCAGGCAAGAATATTGGTGTAGGATGCCATTTCCTCCTCCAGGGGATCTTCCCAACCTGAGGGATAGAACCCACATCTCTTACATCTCCTGCATTGGCAGGAATGTTCTTTACCACCAGCACCACCTGGAAAGCCCAGACTGAGAAATGGTTCACCTCAAAACAAGCTAGTATGAGCATTAACTGATCGGTAGCATATGACAGTAGTTAATAGGCTCAGCTTTGTTTTGTTTAGGAGGATTCCTCCTCTGTTACATGTCTTAGCTAGGACTGCAGTCCAAGGCTCGAAAACAAGTGACTAGATTCTTTGAGTTGTAGTACAATAATATGCATCTTCCCTCATAGCTCAGTCGGTAAAGTATCCGCCTGCAATGCAGATTCCTGGGTTGGGAAGATTCCCTGGAGTAGGAAATGGCAACCCACTCCAATATTCTTGCCTGGAGATTCCCATGGATAGAGAAGGCCAGCAGGCTACACAGTCCATGGGGTCACAAGAGTTGGACACAACTTAGCATCTAAACTGGAGAAGGGAATGGCAAACCACTTCAGTATTCTTGCCTTGAGAACCCCATGAACAGTATGAAAAGGCAAAATGATAGGATACTGAAAGAGAAACTCCCCAGGTCAGTAGGTGCCCAATATGCTACTGGAGATCAGTGGAGAAATAACTCCAGAAAGAATGAAGGGATGGAGCCAAAGCAAAAACAATACCCAGCTGTGGATGTGACTGGTGTTAGAAGCAAGGTCTGATACTGTAAAGAGCAATATTGCATAGGAACCTGGAATGTCAGGTCCATGAATCAAGGCAAATTGGAAGTGGTCAAACAAGAGATGGCAAGAGTGAATGTCGACATTCTAGGAATCAGAGAACTAAAATGGACTGGAATGGATGAATTTAACTCAGATGACCATTATATCTACTACTGCGGGCAGGAATCCCTCAGAAGAAATGGAGTAGCCATCATGGTCAACAAGAGAGTCCGAAATGCAGTACTTGGATGCAATCTCAAAAACGACAGAATGATCTCTGTTCGTTTCCAAGGCAAACCATTCAATATCACAGTAATCCAAGTCTATCTCCCAACCAGTAACGCTGAAGAAGCTGAAGTTGAACGGTTCTATGAAGACCTACAAGCCCTTTTAGAACTAACACCCAAAATAGATGTCCTTTTCATTATAGGAGACTGGAATGCAAAAGTAGGGAGTCAAGAAACACCTGGAGTAACAGGCAAATTTGGCCTTGGAATACAGAATGAAGCAGGGCAAAGACTAATAGAGTTTTACCAAGAAAATGCACTGGTCATAACAAACACCCTCTTCCAACAACACAAGAGAAGACTCTACACATGGACATCACCGGATGGTCAACACCGAAATCAGACTGATTATATTCTTTTCAGCCAAAGATGGAGAAGCTCTATACAGTCAGCAAAAACAAGACCAAGAGCTGACTGTGGCTCAGACCATGAACTCCTTATTGCCAAATTCAGACTTAAAGTGAAGAAAGTAGGGAAAACCACTAGCCCATTCAGGTATGACCTAAATCAAATCCCTTATGATTATACAGTGGAAGTGAGAAATAGATTTAAGGACCTAGATCTGATAGAGTGCCTGATGAGCTATGGAATGAGGTTTGTGACACTGTACAGGAGACAGGGATCAAGACCATCCCCATAGAAAAGAAATGCAAAAAAGCAAAATGGCTGTCTGGGGAGGCCTTACAAATAGCTGTAAAAAGAAGAGAAGTGAAAAGCAAAGGAGAAAAGGAAAGATATAAACATCTGAATGCAGAGTTCCAAAGAATAGCAAGAAGAGATAAGAAAGCCTTCTTCAGTGATCAATGCAAAGAAATAGAGGAAAACAACAGAATGGGAAAGACTAGAGATCTCTTCAAGAAAATCAGAGATACCAAAGGAACATTTCATGCAAAGACGGGCTCGATAAAGGACAGAAATGGTATAGACCTAACAGAAGGAGAAGATATTAAGGAGAGATGGCAAGAATACACAGAAGAACTGTACAAAAAAGATCTTCATGACCCAGATAATCACGATGGTGTGATCACTGACCTAGAGCCAGACATCCTGGAATGTGAAGTCAAGTGGGCCTTAGGAAGCATCACTATGAGCAAAGCTAGTGGAGTTGATGGAATTCCAGTTGAGCTATTCCAAATCCTGAAAGATGATGCTGTGAAAGTGCTGCACTCAATATGCCAGCAAATTTGGAAAACTCAGCAGTGGCCACAGGACTGGAAAAGGTCAGTTTTCATTCCAATCCCAAAGAAAGGCAATGCCAAAGAATGCTCAAACTACCACACAATTGCACTCATCTCACACGCTAGTCAAGTAATGCTTAAAATTTTCCAAGCCAGGCTTCAGCAATATGTGAACTGTGAACTTCCTGATGTTCAAGCTGGTTTTAGAAAAGGCAGAGGAACCAGAGATCAAATTGCCAACATCCGCTGGATCATGGAAAAAGCAAGAGAGTTCCAGAAAAACATCTATTTCTGCGTTATTGACTATGCCAAAGCCTTTGACTGTGTGGATCACAATAAACTGTGGAAAATTCTGAAAGAGATGGGAATACCAGACCACCTGATCTGCCTCTTGAGAAATTTGTATGCAGGTCAGGAAGCAACAGTTAGAACTGGACATGAACAACCGACTGGTTCCAAATAGGAAAAGAGTACATCAATATACAATACTGTATATTGTCACCCTGTTTATTTAACTTATATGCAGGGTACATCATGAGAAACGCTGGACTGGAAGAAGCACAAGCTGGAATCAAGATTGCCAGGAGAAATATCAATAACCTCAGATATGCAGATGACACCACCCTTATGGCAGAAAGTGAAGAGGAACTCAAAAGCCTCTTGATGAAGGTGAAAGTGGAGAGTGAAAAAATTGGCTTAAAGCTCAACATTCAGAAAACAGAGATCATGGTATCCTGTCCCATCACTTCATGGGAAATAGATGGGGAAACAGTAGAAACGGTGTCACACTTTATTTTTCTAAATAATAAAGTGGCTCCAAAAATCACTGCAGATGGTGACTGCAGCCATGAATTTGAAAGACGCTTACTCCTTGAAAGGAAAGTTATGACCAACCTAGATAGCATATTCAAAAGCAGAGACGTTACTTTGCCAACAAAGGTTCATCTAGTCAAGGCTATGGTTTTTCCTGTGGTCATGTATGGATGTGAGAGTTGGACTGTGAAGAAGGCTAAGCACCGAAGAATTGATGCTTCTGAACTGTGGTGTTGGAGAAGACTCTTGAGAGTCCCTTGGACTGCAAGGAGATCCAACCAGTCCATTCTGAAGGAGATCAGCCCTGGGATTTCTTTGGAAGGAATGATGCTAAAGCTGAAACTCCAGTACTTTGGCCAACTCATGGGAAGAGTTGACTCATTGGAAAAGACTCTGATGCTGGGAGGGATTCGGGGAAGGAGTAGGGGACGACAGAGGATGAGATGGCTAGATGGCATCACTGACTCGATGGACATGAGTCTGAGTGAACTCTGGGAGTTGGTGATGGACAGGGAGGCCTGGCATGCTGAGATTCATGGGGTCACAAAGAGTCGGACACGACTGAGCAACTGATCTGATCTGATCTAGCATCTAAACCAACACCAATGTGAAATTCAGGGCTTTGACGTTTTTAGTGTTGGGGATTGTTAGATAGAATTTGGGGCAGCTGACACAGTGCTATTAATATCTCCCTTGATCTTGTCTGAAGTTGCAGGCAGGACCAAGGGAGAAGCCTTAAAGGGACCAACCTTGGGTCTGTCTGGAAGGTCCACAGACTCCCTGGAGCCTCCTGTCCCCCTCCACTCAATTGATTCAGGAGGATCTGAGCTTTCTGTTTTTATAGTTATCTGGGAGTAAGCAGTCTATTTCCGGTATGTCTGTCAGGGAGCCAAGCATCATAGTAAGTAAGGCATGGCCACTTACCAACACTGTCTCCTCCTCATTCTACTTTTCCCATCTTTCTTCTATGCCTCTGTCATCTTATAATTCTATAGACCTTAAACTGAATGTTCCAAGTATATTGCCTTGATACTTTGCTCTTTTCCAGGCCACACTCTGTAGACTAGACTCCTCCACTGCCAAAATTTCACCTCCAAGGAGATGACTCACTCACTGCATCCTACCTGCAAGGGTATCCCAGATTCCCACTGCACGCCTCCTACATGCAGTGCTTTGCTGAGCTGGTAAGGGTGGAGAATGTTAGTTTTCCTTTTTGCCACTTTCACCTCCAGCTCTGCATCTCCAAAGATAAGGCTCTCTCCACAAACATTCTCTTCCCAGTCTGTCAATGGTCCCCATCAGAAGAACAAGCACTTCCCAGGTTTCAGTTTCATTTTGGAAGTTTCCACAAGGGAAACCCACGTGGCCGCTCTGCAACCCTTCATTCCCCTTTCCAAGGCAAGACTTGGCTTATTGGTGAGACTGACAAATAAACTCTTTGACTCAGTTCCTACTGTGCCAGGGGTTGGCAAACTCCAGCCCGTGAACCAAATCCAGCCCACCTCCTGGTTCTGTTGCTTTAGTTTTATGGGAACACGGCCATACTGGTTCCTTCACCTACACTCTGTGGCTCTCTCACACCTCAAAAGCAGAGGCAAGGAGAAACGACACACCAACCACACAGCCTGCAAAATATCAGCCATTGGCTCTGGCCAGATCAACCCTCGGGGAACACCACTGTTATCCAGCTGCTTAAGGACTTGTAATGGCCACCTGCTGCTGCTGCTGCTAAGTCGCTTCAGTCGTGTCCGACTCTGTGCGACCCCATAGACGGCAGCCCACCAGGCTCCCCCGTCCCTGGGATTCTCCAGGCAAGAACACTGGAGTGGGTTGCCATTTCCTTCTCCAATGCGTGAAAGTGAAAAGTGAAAGTGAAGTCGGTCAGTCCTGTCTGACCCTCAGCGACCCCATGGACTGCAGCCTTCCAGACTCCTCCATCCATGGGATTTTCCAGGCAAGAGTACTGGAGTAGGGTGCCATTGCCTTCTCCGAATGACCACCTACAGACTGCTAAATAAAGCCTATTTCTATGTAAACAAGGAAGGGAGGATTTGGAGGGGGGGTTGAGACTTTGTTGCTATTTCTTAGAACTTGAAATTCTTGTTGAGAACAGGGATACACTTAAGAATAGGATGTTTTTAGTCTTGACCTTTTCTGGGTAGGGGCAAACTTGGGGCAATAAATACACTGTTAAATCCTCTCTGCCAGTGGCATTGAAACATATATTACCACATGTAAAAGAGCCAGTGGGAATTTGCTGTATGAGGCAGGAGCTCAACCCCTGCTGTGTGACAACCTAGAAGGGTGGGATGGGGTGGGAGGGAGGTCATGTAGGGGACATGTGTATACCTATGTCTGATTCATGTTGATGTATGGGCAGAAACCCACACACATCACAAAGCAGTTATCTTCTAATGAAAATTTTTTTAAATCCTCTCTGCCAAGGATGTTCCAACATAGCTGTGTAGAAAAGAGGTGAGAGAGAAAATACAAGGCTGCTTTCTGCTGTAGTTTGGTAAATTCAATGGAAGTAACTCCCCGTGTGAACCAGTTTCTGAATCTTGAGAGGAGGGGGCACATGTGAAAGAGACAGTCACAGAAGTTCTAAGAGCCTTAACTCCCATTTCACCGGTCCCAGGTGGCAAGGATCAGAAAGGCAGTTCCATGGAGATGCAGAGTTAGGACTGGGACTCTCCACTGAGTTCATTAATGAAAGAAAGAGCAACACTCCTGGGTGACCACAGGCTGGACTATTAATCCTCCAGGGTAAACAGAGCAATAGTCATCCCCGGTGGTCCAGTGGTTGAAACTCTGTGCTTCCAGTGCATGGGACGCTGGTTTGGTCCCTGGTCAGGGAGCTAGGATACCAAATGCTGCATGGTGGGGAAAAACAAAACCAGAGCAACAAATTGTGGTGTAAAGAGTTGACTCATTGGAAAAGACTCTGATGCTGGGAGGGATTGGGGGCAGGAGGAGAAGGGGACGACAGAGGATGACATGGCTGGATGGCATCATCAACTCGATGGATGTGAGTTTGAGTGGACTCTGGGAGTCAGTGATGGACACGGAGGCCTGGCGTGCTGCGATTCATGGAGTCGCAAAGAGTCAGACACGACTGAGCGACTGAACTGAACGGCTTTGCCCAACCACCAAAGGAAAGCACAAGCCTCTCTCTCCAAGTCCACAATAAAGAAGTTCTTGTGAAGGCTAAGGATCAAAACGGCCTCCAAGAACCCAATATGTACACCAGGTTAGGAGATACAGCATCTGGTGGAGGACAAGAAAAAATTCTATATATAAAAAGTTCTATATATATCCAAAGAAAACTGCTCTTTCCATTGCTTCCTTCTCTGAGAAATAAGTCTTCCTCTTCAAGCATCTAACAAGAAGGACTCTTCATCACTTGTAAAGCCTAACAGGATCATGGTTGAGTCCAAGGTAAAGAAACCTAGCAACGACAAATAACGCCAGACCTGCTCTAAACTTAAGGAGAGAGGGCCCAACTTTCTTTGGTCTTGCTTCTGTGCTGAATTTCAGAAGAGTAGGGATGACATTGAGGGCCGAAAACCAAGGTTTGGCCCTAGGGGAAAAAAATTCAAAGAGGCTACTTGGTCTGCTTCTGGCCTAGGTGATAGGCACCAAGGACAAAGGTAGTCCCTTCAATAGTGAGTTGACCAGAAAGTTCATTTGGGCTTTTCTGCATCATCTTACAAACCTGAAGGAACTTTTTGGCCAACACAAGGTCTGGCTTAACAAAGCAAGGGGAGGAGCTTACCAAGGGGTTACAAGAGGCTTGCCCAAAGTAGTACTGCCCAAACGGAGCAAGTATAGCTTTATGAGGAAGACCACATTCTCAGGAGCCAGGTTCTCCGGGATCATCTTCCAGACCTGCTTCTTACTAGCTTTGTGACCTTGGGCAAGCTCTTAGCATGCCTAAACCTCTGTTTCCTCAGCTAAAGTGGGAAGACTAACACTTCCAAGTTTCATAAGGTTGTTTTGAGGATTAAACAGAGTAATTCTCGCAAATGTTGTAGAACCATGTGCTCAACAAATGTTCAGTTCAGTCGCTCAGTCATGTCCGACTCTTTGCGACCCCATGAATCACAGCACGCCAGGCCTCCCTGTCCATCACCAACTCCTGGAGTTCACTCAAATTCACGTCCATCGAGTCGGTGATGCCATCCAGCCATCTCATCCTCTGTTGTCCCTGTCCCCTCCTACCCCCAATCCCTCCCAGCATCAGCGTCTTTTCCAATGAGTCAACTCTTCGCATGAGCTGGCCAAAGTATTGGAGTTTCAGCTTTCGCATCAGTCCTTCCAATGAACAGTCAGGACTGGTCTCCTTTAGGATGGACTGGTTGGATCTCCTTGCAGTCCAAGGGACTCTCAAGAGTCTTCCCCAACACCACAGTTCAAAAGCATCAATTATTCAGCACTCAGCTTTCTTCACAGTCCAACTCTCACATCCATACATGACCACTGGAAAAACCATAGCCTTGACTAGACAGATCTTTGTTGGCAAAGTAATGTCTCTGCTTTTCAATATGCTATCTACGTTGGTCATAACTTTCCTTCCACGGAGTAAGCATCTTTTAATTTCATGGCTGCAATCACCATCTGCAGTGATTTTGGAGCCCCCCAAAATAAAGTCTGACACTGTTTCCCCATCTATTTGCCATTAAGTGATGGGACCAGAGGCCATGATCTTCATTTTCTGAATGTTGAGCTTTAAGCCAACTTTTTCACTCTCCACTTTCACTTTCATCAAGAGGCTTTTTAGTTCCTCTTCACTTTCTGCCATAAGGGTGGTGTCATCTGCATATCTGAGGTTATGATATTTCTCCCAGCAATCTTGATTTCAGCTTGTGCTTCCTCCAGCCCAGCATTTCTCATGATGTACTCTGCATAGAAATTAAATAAGCAGGGTGACAATATATAGCCTTGACATACTCCTTTTCCTATTTAGAACCAGTCTGTTGTTCCATGTCCAGTTCTAACTGTTGCTTCCTGACCTTCATATAGGTTTCTCAAGAGGCAGGTCAGGTCGTCTGGTATGCCCTTCTTTTTCAGAATTTTCCACAGTTTATTGTGATCCACACAGTCAAAGACTTTGGCATAGTCAATAAAGCAGAAATAGATGTTTTTCTGGAACTCTCTTGATTTTTCGATGACCCAGAGGATGTTGGCAATTTGATCTCTCATTCCTCTGCCTTTTCTAAAACCAGCTTGAACATCTGGAAGTTCACGATTCACATATTGCTGAAGCCTGGCTTGGAGAATTTTGAACATTACTTTACTAGCGTGTGAGATGAATGCAATTGTGCAGTAGTGTGAGCATTCTTTGGCATTGACTTTCTTTGGGATTGTTACCTGTTATTATAAAACAACATGCCTTCTCTGCTAGAGATATTCCTTGGCAGATAGAGCAGGAAGAGCTATGGCCACAGGGTCTGGGAGCTTCTACTCCTAGTTATAGAGACTTGGAAACCACTGTGCTAGCTAAGTGCATCTCATTATTGCCCCCTTCTCACCTTCTTTTCAATCCTCTTCTTGCTGTTTTAGTACCCCCTGCCAAAAATGCCTTCTCCCTCCTTTATCTTCACCTACTCAACCCTAGCACAGTTCCATCTCCTAAAATACTGGTGTACTTACAATCAACACTAGGTAATTTAACACTTAATTGTCCCTTAATCCTTTCATGATGCCTACATTCATCACACCTAAGAATTAAGGCATTAAATGTCACTGTTAAGATGAAAATGTCATCTTGCTCATAGTAGATACTCAATAAATGTGCAAGCACTCTGGGAAAAGACTCAGAACGTATACAAACATGTCTCCACAGCAGGTCATTATCAGTCATTAGTAAGATACACTGGGTCTAACAACTTGGTGATTCAGACAGCATGGGCTCCAGTGCCAGACAACCTAGATTCAAATAACAGCTACACTGATGGCTAGCTGTGGGGTCTTAGACAAGTCACTTAACCTCTCTGGGCCTTGATTTATTCATCTGAGTAATGGCTACCATAAGAACAATCAACCTCACAGGGTTGTTGGGTGGATTTCATGAATTGGTATAAAGCAAGAGCTGACTCATTGAAAACGACCCTGATGCTGGGAAAGATTGAAGGCAGGAGGTGAAGGCAATGACAGAGGATGAGATGGTTGGCATCACCAACTCAATGGACATGAGCTTGAGCAAACTCTGGCAGATAGTGAAGGACAGGGAAGCCTGGCATGCTTCAGTCTATGGGGTCACAAAGTGTCAGACATGACTTAGTGACTGAACAGCAACAACAATATTAGCAGAATGCCTCTAAGGATTGGATTCCATTGTGTTTGTTGTTAATGCTGTTGTAAATTGCTTTATCAGAGTAAATGAATAGAACCTCCTAGAAATGAAATACAAAGCCTATTCTGATAGAAAGGACCACTAAAAAAGAGTCAAAGTGTAGGGTCAGGCATGGAAAGACGGCCAGCCCCAGGGAGGTGCTGTAGGAAGGGGCCCTGGGGGTCTATGACAGGCCACACTAGGAAAGAGGGCTCCTAAGTGTGGAGCGCACAACACAGACTTCTCCAGCTGCCCATGTTTGTCTTAGGCTGGTTTTCATGGTGACTGGAGTATTCTAGCCTGGCCCAAGTTGTGCTCAAAGAATGAAAAGAACTAACATTGCACTTCTGAAAGACTCCCATTTGGTTTATTAAGTAATTAACTTCCTGATGCACAGAGGACAAAGCACTGAGGGGACCTCTGAAGTCAATTAAAGCCCAAATGGCTGGATTGCTGCAAAGAATGCATTTACAGGGAAAAGCCTCCCCTTTCTGAGGCTACCTCCCACCAACCTACTAATTAGAGTAGGAAGAAAAAAGTGGATGGTGAAGAAGCAAAGAAATGCCAACCTGAAAGGGGGGGGGGTGTGGTGTAGAGATCTGGGAGCCAAAAGGAAATGAGGAAAAGCTCAGACTGTCCCTCAGTGAGTGCTAACAGAAACAAGGCAAGCACAAAGCACCATATCCGGCCTCTGCTGGACTGGGAGCACTAACCCTATACAGAGGCCCAGAGCCAACCTGTAATAATCAATAATGTGGGTGATCCACAGTGACTTTGGAATCCCAGCTTGGCCTCCTTCTGAGTCTCAGAAAATTCCCACAATACCCAGATCATTGGTAATCACCAGAGAGTCATGCTAATGTGAAGATGAATCAAGCCTAGTACCGAAGATAAAGCCCCCAAAAGAGCAGGTGGGGCTTGTTAATAAGTCAGAACTGTATTCCCTTTCCATAGAACTCAAAATTGTATTTTAGATACACATTGTCCCTCCCCACCAAGCTGAAAGGTCAAACCGTGGAACCATCCCTGACGCATTTCTCTATTCCCTACTAGCATCTAGCACAATGCCTGTGCAAAATGCTCAGTAGATAAACATTTCAGTTCAACAAACATCTCAAACATGGCGAAGGATGGGAGAGGAACAGAACTAGGAAAACAGTTTCTGGTCATCTGCAGTATTCCTTCTCTTTGTGGATTTTTCTGCTCAATTACCTTGACTAAAGAGTGTGGGTACAGCAAGAACTATTTAGAAAGATGTGGGACAAATTATACAAGAAATACAATGCATCAATATCCATCCAGATTGCCTTATGTTTTACTATGGCCAACAATGGCTTAAATTCCTAAAAATTGTTGTCCAAAAAAAAAGAAAGACATAAAATTAATTGTTTTTAATCATAAGTTTCAGGTTTAGGTACTATGTAACTTGAGGCAGTGTTGTATAATAGAAAGAGCACAGACTTTGAAGTGTATGACCCTGAGCAAATTAACCCCTAAACTTCTGTTTCCTACCTGTAAAATGGCAGGTTATTAACAGATCACACACCTCATAAGATGTTGAGATTTAATCCAGTTAACACTTCTAATACACCTAGAAAATGCCTGACAATAGAAAGTGCTTAATAAATTTTAGGAACTATTTGTATGAGAATTAAGTGAAGTTAAATGAGATGAAGCATGTAGAACTAGGGTCACAGCTTGTATCTAACTAGGACTCAAACACGTTTGGGTACATCTGGTACAATCTGTAAACAACCCAAAAGAAAGCTATTTCTGCCTAAGGTGAGGAAGTGCCTGGAGAAGAGTTGCAGTACAGGAAAGAATAAGACACACGGACCTTAATCAGGAGATAGATCAGGAGGGGGTAAAATAGCTTAGTCATCAGGGATCCTGAGTATAGTGTGATGTCTGCCACCTGGATCTGTTTCCTAGCCCAATCCCACATCTTATGTCTGAAGAAGGAAGAATGAAATAAGGACATTAAAGAGTATTACTCAAAGCTGTAAGGGAAGGAAAAGTGTCAAGCTAAGTAACTTTGGAAGTGAGTGGAGACTAGACTACTAAAAATAATAGGAACTGTACCTAACCAGCACACTCTGAGAAAGTTGTTTCCCACAGGGCTGAAGGTTAATAATTCTGAAGCCACTCTACATGTATACTGCTGCTGCTGCTAAGTCGCTTCAGTCGTGTCTGACTCTGTGCGACCCCATAGACGGTAGCCCACAGGCTCCCCATCCCTGGGATTCTCCAGGCAAGAACACTGGAGTGGGTTGCCATTTCCTTCTCCAATGCATGAAAGTGAAAAGTGAAAGGGAAGTCGCTCAGTCGTGCCCGACTATTAGCAACCCCATGGACTGCAGCCCACCAGGGTCCTCCATCCATGGGGTTTTCCAAGCAAGAGTACTGGAGTGGGGTGCCATTGCCTTCTCCAACATGTGTACTAGAATTGAACAATTAAGTACATGGATGACAGATGATGAGAGCTAGGTTTCTTGCTGTTGAATAGGAGGTTATGGACAATTAAGGGAAGAGGCTAGAATGATCCATATGGTAATAGAGTTGAAGACATCAGTTTAAACTCATGTTTAGCTTCATACAGATTATGGTCACATATAGAAGTATTTATAGATATATGTATATCTGTACCAAGTCATGTTCGTACACGTATCTCCTTACTCTGTCAGCTAAGAGGGCCTAGAAGTGATGGCACCTCAACAGCAACAAACACACCTAGGGCCCAGATCTTGGTTTCCAATACCATTCTCCAAGAAAAAGAACCAGGGTTCCTTGGAGAAATGACCGATTCTAGGAATAGGACAAGAAATTAAGGAATTACCAGAAATTAATAAAGCTTTGGGGGAAAAACCTGACAGATTGAGGACAGTATATCAAAAGGGACAAAAAGATGCAAGAGTCAAATGAAAGTGTTTCCAATGGCCAAAGTGAGAACCATTTTAGCAAGAAGTTTATAAAGAACAGACTATTCATTTAATCATGGTAGTTATGTTCTATAACATCTCCACAAGCACCAAATTGGTGAATACTGAACCACTGCTCCTAGGGTAAATACAGGATTATTTTCCTGCAAGCCTCTGATCACAATGTTCTCTTTAACCAATAATCACATAAGCTTGTTTTATGTGGGTTTCTGCTTACAGGCAACTTATTTATATATATTGAGTCATTGACATTAAACTCATGGCCTGTAATTCAGAACAAAGCTTATCTAACACATATATGTTCCCTCCATCACAGCCTTCTTGTACACAGGAACACATTAGGGGGTACTTCAGCACTAAACTTGGAATGCATTTTAAACTTTGAAATTACCAATGAACAAACCCCCACAAAAATAAGGAAAGTGTGACACTAAATAGACCATGAAAAGGCTACTTGTTTACTTATAAAATAAGAAAGCAGAGCATCACCTTGTTCAACCTCAGCTGGAAACATGCATGTCAGGCTACTCAAGTTTATTTTCCTGCATGTCTGCAAATGACCATGACTGTGCCACACGTATTGATTTTGGAGTTAAACATAAATTTTAACAAGTAGGCGAATTCAAAAATACAGAACCCATGAATATTGAGGACTATACTAGGTTATAACCCAAAGTTTAAAATAAATACCCATGAGTCCACACTAATATTAATATAAATGATTAGATAATCAAATGAGTGAGGAGAGTCAAGTCTCCTGTGGAGAAGATTCCAAATAATTTATGTCGATACTCTACCCTCAAGACACTCCCCACTCCTTAAACACTGGCTGTGTATTGTGACTTGGTGGCTCCCTGGTGGCTCAGACAGTAAAGTGTCTGCCTACAATGCAGGAGACCCGGGTTCAATCCCTGGGTCAGGAAGATCTCCTGGAGAAGGGAATGGCAACCCACTCCAGTATTCTTGCCCCCCCCCCCAAAAAAGGGGGCTCAAAGAAATATTTTGCTCTTCCCTGGTGGCTTCGAGGTTAAAGCATCTGCCTGGAATGTGGGAGACCCGGGTTCAATCCCTGGGTTGGGAAGATCGCCTGGAGAAGGAAATGGCAACCCACTCCAGTACTCTTGCCTGGAGAATTACATGGAGGGAGGAGCCTGGTAGGCTACAGTCCATGTGGTCGCAAAGAGTTGGACACAACTGAGCAACTTCACTTTCTTTCACTTTCCAAAGGGTACCATATAGAAAGGCGTTTTAAAAAAGACGAACTTTATAGTGGAGACATCTGAAAAACACTGCCCCAACCAAATGATCGAGTTCAACATCAACTGTGATAAGTCACGTTGACAGCAGGTACCCTTGATATGAGAAGGGCACTCTACCTCTGTGGTCTTCTCCCTCAAAACTACAAACCCACGTCTAAACATGAAACATGAAAAACATTAGACAAATTTCACTTGAGGGATATTACACAAAAAACCTGACCAGTAGTATCCTCTGAACTGTCAAGGTCATCAAAAACAAAGTCTTAGAAGAAACTGTCACAGCCAAGAAGAATCCAAAGAGACATGACTATTAAATGCAATGCGGTATCCTGGGTGGAACCCTTTAACAGGAAAGGAACGTTAGGAAAAATAGGAAATCTGAATAAAGCATGTACTTTAGTTAATAATGATGCATTAATATTGATTAACTGTGACAAGGGTACCACAATAATATAAAATATTAATAGAAGAAACTCCCTGTACTACCATCTCAAATTTTCTGTAAATCTAAAAACTATTCTGAAACAAAACGATTATTTTTTAAAAAAAAAAAGTGGTAAGATTACCAGCAGCTCTGAAGACTCCTTCCAAAAAAATATAAAACAAATGAGAGGCACATTCTCCTCTGCTTTGGGGACAAACTATTCAGGTGCTCTGGTACCATGAACACGTCTGTGCTTTGTTGTCAATACCCAGAAGAAGAGCAACAGAGTCAGGAGGAGCCATGACAGTTCAGGAAAGTAGTGGCAGCAAAAGCAGCAGAGCGTTAAAGAGAGATAATAAGAACAGGTGGATACCCAGTTAACTCCAGCAAAGCAGCAGCAATACATGGCAAGAGCAGACTTGTTCATAATCATATGAGAGATGCCCACTAGAGACTTCCTGAAGGATTTAAAAAGACACAAGAGGGGATTGAGACCTTGCCAGAAGTACGTAGAATAACAGCCAGTGGTATTGAATTATATACTGTTATTGTCGGAGAAGGCAATGGCACCCCACTCCAGTACTCTTGCCTGGAAAATCCCAAGGACGCAGGAGCCTGGTAGGCTGCAGTCCATGGGGTCGCTGAGGGTCAGACATGACTGAGCGACTTCACTTTCACTTTCACTTTTCCCTTTCATGCATTGGAGAAGGAAATGGCAACCCACTCCAGTGTTCTTGCCTGGAGAATCCCAGGGACAGGGGAGCCTGGTGGGCTGCTGTCTATGGGGTCGCACAGAGTCGGACACGACTGAAGCGACTTAGCGGCAGCAGCAGCGTTGTTAAAAGAAGTGATACATGCAGTGTCTAGCCCATATAGAAGTCCCGCAAAATTTGTTTCCTTACCCATGTGCTGAAGTTGGCCTACTCTAGCTCACAGGAGTCAATTATTAAATGTTCAGATAGTTTGTGAGCCGGTTGTTATAATGTAATGTGCCCGCCTGAATGGGGGGCGGGCGGGGCATGGTTTGAGGGAGAATGGATACATGTATATGTACGGCTGGATCCCTTAGCTGTTCACCTGAAACTAGTACAACATTGTTAATCAAAAAACACCCCAATATAGTTTTTTAAAGTTCAATGATGCATATCTGCACTATACAAATTATATTAAAAGAAAGGTTTAATACTCCAAACCCTTTTCCTAATTCCTGTACTACATCTTACTATTTTTTCTATGCTGTCAAGGTTATTTGTGTTTGTCTATGCAATGGAAATACCTTGTAATAGCATGCTCTTTCCCATCACTTCTGACTCCTCGTTCAGTTACTTTACAATTATAGTTTCACAATTCAGTCCAGTTAGTGCCCAGTTGTAATGGGTGGGGCATACCTTACAACATGGAAATTTGAATATGCTAGAAATCAAGACTTGATTTATCACACGGTTGTCTAGACTTTAAAAAAGTGACAGCAAAAGTGTTCATCAGATCAGATCAGATGCTCAGTGGTGTCCAACTCTTTGCAACCCCATGAATCGCAGCATGCCAGGCCTCCCTGTCCATCACCAACTCCCGGAGTTCACCCAGACCTACGTCCATCGAGTCAGTGATGCCATCCAGCCATCTCATCGTCTGTCGTCCCCTTCTCCTCCTGCCCCCAATCCCTCCCAGCATCAGAGTCTTTTCCAATGAGTCAACTCTTCACATGAGGTGGCCAAAGTACTGGAGTTTCAGCTTTAGCATCATTCCTTCCAAAGAAATCCCAGGGCTGATCTCCTTCAGAATGGACTGGTTGGATCTCCTTGCAGTCCAAGGGACTCTCAAGAGTCTTCTCCAACACCACAGTTCAGAAGCATCAATTCTTTGGCGCTCAGCCTTCTTCAGAGTCCAACTCTCACATCCATACATGACCACAGGAAAAACCATAGCCTTGACTAGACAAACCTTTGTTGGCAAAGTAATCCACTGAATTAAATTTAAGAGCATTTTGTGTTGGAGCTGTAGCTATTACATGATGCCTAACACAAAATGGAAAGACATATTCTTCCAGTATTTTGAAAAGTGAAGAAAGTGAAGTCGCTCAGTTGTGCCCGACTCTTTGCGACCCCATGGATAGTAGCCTGCACCAAGCTCCTCTGTCCATGGGATTTTCAAGGCAAGAAGTACTGGAGTGGGTTGCCATTTCCTTCTCCAGGGAATCTTCCCAACACAGGGAACTGTCATCTAATTTAACAAGAAGTTTGCTCACATCACTAATGAATAAATGAAGTTTTGCCCTGCCATCTCTGTTGTCTCACTTTCATCTTCCTCATTAACAGATTTGAAAATATCAGCCAACACTACCTCTGGACTATCTTGGTTCATCACAACCATAGATTGGATATGGATACAATTCTTAAAGAATAAAGAAAATATGTTGCTAGGAGATATTTGTTTTTACAGTGTCCAGTTTGAAAAAGTTATCAAAACAATGTAATGAATTTGTGTATAAACGTGTTGTTGAGAATGTATTTTTATTTAATTTTTATTTTCTTATCAAGAGTGTTATAAAATGCAAAACTTTTGAAGCTATTGCTTGGGAATAACAAATAAATTACAACAAGCCTGGGGGGAAAAATAAGCATTCTGTGGGAAAAAACTGGCTACAGGAAACTTAAAATAAGGAGTAATACATATTAATATCTTTTTAATTGTGTGCTACCTATCCTATGTTAGTAAAATGTAGGAATACAACACATATCCTTTTTTTCTCTAGGAACCATTACCAGCACACCACAGGCTCCTTGTCACTGCTGACTATACACACACACACACACACACAAATTGTCACTACACTCCTAGTGCATTTTGCTTAGGTGTCTCCAAGTGACTAGAAAACTTGTTGGGCAACAGCTCCAACCTGGAAACAGATAGGAAAGGAGGGACTGTCTGAGGCAGCTGCACAGAGGCTGAAGAACGAACAGGAGATGCCTCTGAAAATGAAAGGATTTAGGACCAAACCTTACACGGGTCAAGTGGTTCCGGCCAAGCTCCACTCTAGCTGTCTCTCTGCTTCCCCAACCTGGACCAGTTGCAAGCAGCTACAGCTCTTTTCATTCATCCCTGTCTTCCAAGTTAAACACATTTAATTTGCAGAAGCTTCTACTGGCAGCAGAAATTGCTATATTAAAGGAGGGGGGAGGCTTTTTCAGAGGAATGTTGTGAGGGCATGGGAAAAATGTAAAATACCAGAGTGAATAATGTTGTACCTGTGTATATGTTGTTAATACTGCTCCCTGTCAGCTTTACCATAACTAGTGGAAAGACAAGTCTGTCATAAAAAGTGTCTCAGGGGACATACGACCAGCATACCTGACACTTGATTTTGAGAGGCTTTTGTTAATTCACATACACCATTAGAGAACCACAAAACCTAGTCTTTCCTGCTGCTTTGGCATGACTTGGTCACTAAGTCATGTCCAACTCTTTGTGACCCTATGGACTGTAACTTGACAGGCTCCTCTGTCCATGGATTCTCTAGGCAAGAGTACTAGAGTGGGTTGCCATTTCCTCCTGCAGGGGATCTCCTGGACCCAGGGATCAAACCCAGGTCTCCTACTTGGTAAGCGAATTCTTTACAGCTGAGCCACCTGCTTTGGCCCTAATTACCACTGAAATTAGCAGCCAGCACCCATCATTGACACAATCTTGATATCATAATATACGTGTATTAAGTCTGAAAGGAATGCTTTCCTTTTTTGCTTTTTGAGTATGAAGAGCTTTATAGTCTAATTTTGGTATTGTAGATACTGCAAAAGGACTGAATGTGGAAATGGAGAGAAAAAGGATCACATTAAGAGTTCAAGGCAATGGGATGCTGAAGCCAGCACAAACTGTTTCACAACAGCCAAAGACACACAGCATCTCCCAAAACCACATTCAGAGACAAGTTGGAAGTCCACCTGGATGGGAATATTTATACTACAGAAATCGGCAAACATTACACATGAGGGATTTTCCCCCTAGAGATCTAGTTTACTAGCACATCAGAAGCTCAAAGGGACCTTAGTCCTCATCAAATGTAACCCCCTGGAGAATACTGTGTTGGCTACAAAGATTGTTCAGGTTTTTCCACGTTACATGAACTTTTTGGCCAACCCAATACTAAAGAGGATTAGGACACTGGGAAAAGGAGAGGGAAAAAGTAAAAAGGAGTAAATTTGTGAGGGTAAGGGATGTGGAAGAAACCCTGCCCTCTTACCATCCCCTTGGTCTTTGCTCTTGTTCCCTTTACCCAGTCCTGCATCAGACAGAGCGTGTGAGAGGGGCCGAGATAGCAGTTGCCATGAATACTCCCAAGTGGAGAGCCACTCAGAGCTCAGCCTGCTTGCTCTGCCTTTAGTGTCAGATCCCTGAGGGACTAAAACAGCAAAGGGGTCGCAGATTCCCCACCTGGTTACCAGGAAAGCAAAACTCCAGTACAGCTCAACACAATGGTCCCTAGTTACAGATTAACTATACAGAATTCCCCAGCTGCTCAAATTGATAGGCTGGACTCAAGTGGCAATTCCCCCAAAATAGAGGAATTAAAACACCACACTTAGCTTCCCTGGTGGCTCAGACAGTAAAGGATCTGCCCACAATGCAGGAGCCCCAAGTTCGATCCCTGGATCAAGGGAATAGCGACCCATTCTACTATTCTTAGGCTTCCCTGGTGGCTTAGATGGTAAAGTGTCTGCCTACAATGCAGGATACCCAGGTTCGATCCCTGGGCCGGGAAGAAATCCTGGAGAAGGAAATGGCAACCCACTCCAGTATTCTTTCCTGGAGGATTCCATGGACAGAGGAGCCTGGCGGGCTACAGTCTATGGGTCTCAAAGAGTTGGACACGATTGAGCGACTTCATTTTCTTTCTCCATACCCACCACCTTGGCCCCTTCTCATTTCCCCTGGGGCATTCAAATGCACATTCAGCAGGGGCACACAGCACTCCCCAAAGCTCCTTCATTGCCCCTATGCCTTTGTCTTTAGTTGTCAGCTTCTGAAACCGCTCAGGAAAGCAGCTGTCAATGCTGGGTCATCATCTAGCACTCACTGCATGCTCTGCACTCACCAATCAGGCCTGGCTCTGTACACTTACTGAAGTTTTCCTTTTCAGGCAGACTTTCCAAACACAAGTATTTGGAGTGTTTACCATGTGCCAGTGATATATGGATGCATTTATCTAAAATGATACCTGGATAGATAAGGCATGGACTTCGCCCTGTCAGAGTTTACAACTAAACAAAGAAGACATACATATGTTACTCTAGTATTACACAAAATGAAATTTACTGCTGACAGTGGCAGAGGTCCAGAGATGTAAGTCCCAGGCATCTGGAACGATGATGGCCAAGGAGAGTTAAAGTGAAAAAGATTAGCTGATGTTTAACTTCACATGTGCCAGACTGCATGATAAGCTCTTTACATAAATCACCTCACCTAATCCTCACAACAATCAAGATAGGTAGCATCATCCCCACTTTACAGTCTAAAAAAATTTTTAAGTTAAAATAATTAAGGTATAAAGAGATTAAATAATTCACCCCAAATCATACACTAGCTAAAAGTTGGAATAGGGGTCTGCTATAGACTGAATGTATCTCCCCCCAAATTCCCATGCTAAAATTCTAACTGCAAAGTATTACAAGGTGGGGCATTTGGGGAGGTGATTAGGTCACAAGGGAGGAATCCTCATGAGTGAGATTAGCACCCTTGTAAAAGCGACCTCAAAGAACTCCCTTGTCCCTTCTGCCATGAAACAACAGAAGTCACAGTCTGCAAGTCAGAAGCGGGCCTTCACCAGAACCCAACCTCCCCAGCCTCCAGAACTACAAGCAATATTTTTCTGTTGTTGATAAACAACTCAGTCTATAGTATTTTGTTATAGCAGCCTAAAGAAACTAAGACATGGTCTATCCCAGGTCTTTCCAATTCCACAACTTAAGGCAGGGTTCAAGGGAAGCTAAAATGAGGTGTCATATTGTTTTATAAAATGATCTCCACATTCTTATATAACTGTAAGTGCTATTAACAGAATTCATTCATTCTGTCAACACGTCCCAAGTACTGTTCTATTGGAGTGAAGAAAACAGAAAAAATTCCCTGCCTTTGTGAAAGTTTTAGTACAGTGAAAGATAGGTTCTTTTAGGAAGAAAATTGCATGTATAGGAACAAATACTTTAATAAGTGCTTGGAGCAATGGAGCAGATAAAGCAGTGGCTTTATCATCATAAAGCCCATTTAATAAAGATAGCCACCGACTCCCTGGTAGTCAGATATTAGCTTTATTAACTTGCTACAGCAAATGAGATTGCACACTAGAGAAACCATGATGTAACCTCACCAAACAAAGGAAGGGACAGCATTATTTTGGATCAGGCAAACAGAATGTGGGGGAGAAGTGTGTAGGTACAATGTAAATGAAGCCATGGTTTGATGGTCTCAAAATAGAGCATGGCTTCTGTATGAAAGGGGGAACCTTAGCCCTGAGCTGACAAGTGGACCCAGGGTTTTACCTCCTTGGTAACTACAGAATTAAGATAAACGTGGAATGGTGTTCCCAAAATCCCATGAAGTTCTGCAACTGGACTGGAAATCAAGGCAGTTTCCAGGTAAGAATGGGATGTTCCATTATTCCTGGTCCAATTTCAAACAGCAAAATACTGTGAGCCTAAGATTTTAGGACAACAAGGTTTTTTAGCACTAGATACTTTTGTTAATGAACAAGAAAAATGTTCTTAACAAGCTCACAAAGATGATCCCAACCTGAACAACCCAAGTGATAACCGGCAACAAGGACACAGAAGAGTGAAGTGGCTGCTCTGCCAGTATAGAGGAGAAATTTAGCGTTGTCAGGACAAAATAGGAGGGAGGGAAGTGAGGAGCTGAGATGGGAAAGTAACAGGGCAAGTGACATGGAACAAGTCTGTGGGGGTGAGTGATGGCGTGACTCTGCCCACATACGTGCTGAAGAAAGTCTACTGAGCTCATGGCTGGTTTGGCCGGGAGATGCAGAGCCTGATGGGGAGAGAGACAGAGCCCCTGTTTCATGTGTTGTGTGAAACAAAGTCATGTTTGACTCTTTGCGACCCCATGGACTGTAGCCCACCAGGCTCCACTGCCCATGGGGATTCTTCAGGCAAGAATACCAGAGTGGGTTGCCAAGCCCTCCTCCAGGGGATCTTCCCAACCCAGGGATTGAACTCAGATCTCCCACATTGCAGGTGGATTCTTTATCATCTGAGCCACCAGGGAAGCCCATACATACTGGGTATGTTTCATACCAAGTAAATATAGTATGTGACAGGGTCAGCAAGTATAACCAAGAAGTATATGAGGCTCCCCTGGAAGTCACCCAAAATCTTTAGGATGTGTTTGAATTTCCACAGACCATGAAGTAATTTCACATCTTAGATCACAGGGGCAGGCCAGGCAGACACAAGACATATAGGCCTCTAGGCACATCTAAGATACGTTACTTCAATCTACAAGGAATAAACTTAAAGAACACATTCCTTCAAGAATGGAGCCACCTAGATTCGAGCCCCACCTCTATTAGTCAACACCTGACAAATTCAGAAGTCAGTCAGGAGGATTCAAAAGGGCCAAGAAGCAAAGAGTTGAGACAAGCAAGATGTGAAGAATGTTAAGAAAGCCGAGTTGCTTCCTCAGGAAGCAGAAAGTTCCCAGGGTTCTTGTGGCCTCACTCTAAAGGTAAAGGAAGAATAGTTAGCTGCATGTGCTAATGGAAATCAGGTGTCTACAGTTGTGTTCTGCCAGAAGGAACTTAGTGAGTGCAATGAGACAAAGATCATCATAAACCTGACTTTTGAAAAGAAAATCTTAATATCTGGTTATCTTAAGAATATACAACCAAATCTTGACTGGCAGAGTCATCAAATGTCACCAAGTGAATCAAGAGTTGTGGTCCTGGGACTTCCCTGACAGACCAGTGGTTAAAACTTTGCCTTCTAATGCAGGAGGCACAGGTTTGATCCTTGGTTGGGGAGCTAAAGTCCCACATGCCTCGCAGTCACACCAAAACAAAACATGAAACAGAAGCAAAGTTGTAACAAATTCAGTAAAGACTTTAAAAATGATCCACATCAAAAAAAAAAAAATTTTTTTAAAGTTGTGATCCTGAGCAAGGAACTCAGCTGGCATCAGAGTTCAAGACTTAATGAGACAAATATTTCCTTCTGGGATATTTTGTCCCTCATAGTAACTTAAAAAGTTTAACTTTCCAACATAAAAGGACAGAAATGTTGTGTTAGGGAAAAAAATAATCACACACATCCTCTTGAAGAATCAAAAGATCTAACAAGATTTGGCCCACATTCTCATGTGGCAAGAGAAGACTGGTGTGGATGAGAAATATCTCTTCTGCTTCCCAGAAGTCCCCACCCCTCAAGAATGTTTCCTACACAACCAGTTTTGTTTATTCAATTACCTAGCAGACTCCTGGGCGCTTCCCTCATAACTCAGTAAAGAATCTGCCTGCCATGCCGGAGATCCCGGTTGGATTCCTGGGTCAGGAAGATCCACTGGAGAAGGGATAGGCTCCCCACTCCAGTACAGCAGACTCCTGGAGGAGTTTGTACTTCCTGAAGTACCAAAGTTCATAGTATTTTGCTTAAAAAAAAGTGAACACACCCCATCTGTTCACTCACATACTCCACACTTGTTTTGTTGTTGTTCAGTCATGTCCTACTCTTTGCAACCCCACACTTGTTTGGCGGGCTTTTTTTTCCCCCCCCCCAGAATATTGTGCCTGTAAAGCTGCTTTTTCTGGACTGTGTGAAGGGAATCACTTCCCCTCATGCCAGTTTCCTCACTTCGTTCACTGCATGGCCAGCTTGGGGTCTGTCTGGTTACCAGTGTTTGTGAAGAAGGACAGTATGACCTCTGGGGCAGGAGGACACTTGGAGTGAAGAAAGTCGTTAGCAAATCAATCCTAAAGTGATTTATTTCTAAGCAGTAGATAGCAAGGAGGCAGTGTATATTTATCATTTGGACAAGGCCTTAATAAAGATAAATTCAGAGTTTGAGTTCCTCTAAGGAAGTGGCTTTAACTTCCGACATATGCCAAAAATGCATGTCACAGCTAATTAGGTGGTATTCGCGTACACCTTGCAAGTGGGTATTGTTAGGCAGCAGAGGAATAATGTGTTTGTCTGCGCTGAGATGTGCCATTGATGGTCTGAAAATTCAAGGGGCTTTGAGACCAATGTCAAGAGTTAAATCCAAGGAGAGCCCCCAAACTAATAATGAATGTGTGCTTGTTAGAAGTGTCTGTCAAGACTTTCTTTAGCTACAGCATGGAGGGCAAGTGAAGAGAATGACAGTTACATTCATGTGATGAATAAAAACATGATTTCTGAGCTTTATTTTTAGTGTCTCCCATCTGCATGTGGAGGATCCTTGCATTTACCAAAAACAAAGGGGGTTAAAGAATAGACTCTACTCTCCAAATAATCTCAGAAACACTGGTACTTCAGGGTCTCAGCTTTGACAGCTAGGACCTGAACTAGGAGAAGGCCAGACAGGCTCCTAAGCACAAGATTTCAGGAAATTCTCACTCTCAGGGTCTGGCAAGAACAGGGTTATACTTGTCAAGTGAGCACCTCCTTAAATTTTCCTCCCTAGGGACCTGACATGCCTCACCATAGTCCCAACCCTGTTAGGAACATTTTTATTCTCATGATGCTATAAGGTCTCACCAAGGATGGGGAAAGGCTAAAACATGTAAAATACTTACAAAATCCTGTACAATAACGTGTAATAACCTATCAAGACACGACATGCAGATAATATTGTAAACCCTTATATCATCACAGTAAGGAAAGGGGTCAGGAAAAACGAGTAGCATGTCTGAATATTCCTTTTTCAATTCCAAAGAAGCCTACTAATGGAATTAAGGGCTAAAAAGGTACTGCCAAGGACCAGGTAAGCCTTGCTGGTGACAAGTGAGGACCCCACAATGAAGTTCTGTGCTTTGTGATTGCTGCCTCAGTCAATTGTGGGGTGGAGTTAAGAGAGACTAAAACTCATTTTTTCAATTAGGCTAAGAATCTCTAAGATCTTGACAACGTGAATCATTTGCCTGGGAAATCTTTTTGCATAGAGCCCCGAAGGGAAACTTCAGTCCTGTCTCATGTACAGCAATTTCCAGGTAGAGGTTTCATCCTGCCTGCAAGAGAAGCAAGACAGGAGACCTCAGGTCTTATTTTGCTCCATGTGGTTCGAGTGAGATTACCAAATGGCATTGGTCTTAAAACCCCAGTCTACCTCATGCCCTCTCTCTTCTTCTACTCCAACCCTCAAGGCCCAGAACATGAATATATATGTCAGGATTGAGAAAAGAACAAGCTACTGTGGTGCCAAGCTGAGAAGGGTCATTCTCATCCAGTCTTAACTGGAGCCCAGCTTGAGACCTTCCAAATGAAAGATCATTGAGTGCTTCCAGGTGGAAAACTGCCAGTTCAACAAAATTTATCACACTGGCTTGTGAGGCCCTGTGGGCATGGGCATGTGTACACACGAGTGCATGCACACACACACACGAGAACAAATGAACGAAAACCACCCACTCTTGTTACAGAGAAAGACTCTGGAAATGAATTCTAAACACAGGTATTAGCATTTCCACAGCACACGGAAGGGGAAAGTCCTTGATAAAATGTGGTCTCCATTTGCTAAATTCCACTTAGCTCAGCTCTCTGGCAGCTTCTCCCTGGGTTTGGCTGGGCTACATGGGCGTGAGGGCTTCCAATAAAGCATTTCCAAACAAGTGATTGCACTAAGCATAGTCCAGAACTTGGCACAAACTTTTTGAAAGTTTATGCTCAACATTCTGAATTACTTGACACTGCTCATCAATTATTCAAATATTTATTAAGTACCTCTGAATGTACAAGATTATTCTTGGTGCTGGAGGGAGGCATAGTGAGAAAGATACCAATGAGATCCCAAGTCTACTATGAGAGTTAACTGTCTAGTAAGGAGGTTAAGATATGCACAGGAATAGCTAGTATGAAGCAGGAAAAGTTACACCGCACAGATGGGGAACAGAAAATAGGTTTGAACCTCCATACTCAAAGCATGTTCTGCTTACCAGTGTCTGGGTATCACTGAGAAGCTTGTTAGCAGTGCAGACTCAGGCCCTGCTCTGATTCAGACTCATTTTTTCCCTTCCGTTTGCAATCTTAAACCTTTTTATCATAATCTACAATGTTGTTAGTTTCAAACACACAGCTAAGTGATTCAGTTATACATACATTCTTTCAGATTCTTTTCCTTATAGGTTATTACAAGATACTGAACACAATTCCCTGTATTATACAGTGGGTCCTTATTTATCTATTATATATAGTAGTGTATATGCTAATACCAAGACTATAGTTTAACAAGAACCATGGGAGATTCTGATACACTTGACAGTCAGAAGCCCCAGGTGGCTGCTGCTGCTGCTAAGTCACTTCAGTTGTGTCCGACTCTGTGTGATCCCACAGACGGCAGCCACCAGGCTCCCCTGTCCCTGGGATTCTCCAGGCAAGAACACTGGAGTGGGCTGCCATTTCCTTCTCCAATGCATGAAAGTGAAAAGTGAAAGGGAAGTCGCTCAGTCGTGTCCAACTCTTAGCAACCCCATGGACTGCAGCCTACCAGGTTCCTCCATCCATGGGATTTTCCAGGCAAAGTACTGGAGTGGGGTGCCATTGCCTTCTCCGAGCCCCACGCTAAAGTAGTTCAAAAGATAAATGGTTTTCAGCTGAGAGGCTCAAGAAAAATCTGAAGGAGACAGCATGTGAGTCAGATTTCAACAATGTGACAAGCTTCTAGCTGGCCGCCAAAATTTGCCCTCCACTTCCTCCACATGTGTGGCTAGACTACATTGCCTAGCCTCTCTCGGAGTGTGTGGCTAATTTCTGATGGAATCTGAGAAGTGGCATGTACCACTTCCAGGCCTCCAACTTAAAAGAGTCGACATGCCTTATTCACTTTCCTCTTCCTCCAGCTAGGTCCTGGATGTGTGTGAGGGGGGAGGTGGGGCAGTGCCGGGGTCCAGCCCCGGCTGATCCAGGGTATTCGAAGGGGAGACGGCTTAGGCGACTATTTAAATATTCATCAAAGATATAAAGAGTAATAGAATGAGGATAGCTCAGTAGGAAAATTCAGTGGAGAAAAGAGGCTGAGTAGCTTGGTTTACGCAGGAGACCATTAAAACTTCAAGACAAGAAGTTTGCACCACTTACGTAGGCCGCAGGCATCCTTCCGTTCTCCCGAAAGAGAGGAGACACTGAGGCCTCCCCGGTCGGATCTTAGAAGCCCAGGCATAATTAGTAAGCATGGCGGGTTCCGCGCTCCAGATGGAGACTCAGCCAGAGTGAGAGAGAGAGAGACATGGGGAGACCAGTATTTCGAGGAACTGATCCCAACTCTTTATTTTCCAGAGTCTGTTTTTATACACTGAGATGTTATACAAAAGTCACGTGGGGACAGCAGTCCTGACTTTTATTAAAGTCAGGTGCTTCACACAAATGTATACAGAGGTCTTAGGGGTGTTACATCATCTTCTGGCCAGGGGGGCCTGCTGAGAATTTACGACCCTCTCCTTGTGACAGTGGTCAGTCAACCAGAACACTTTTCTCTCCAAGGGTGATTATTCTTAAAACAGACATCACTCAAATAAAGTTACATTCCTATAGGGTGAGGGTGTAGTGGGTTTTAGTTAAGGAAAGAATTTACTTAGCCTAAGGTCTAATGTGATTTATATCAAAGGTTAATACTTATTTCTCCTATATATTCATTAATGTGTGTAAGGGCAGGGGATGTGGAGTCTTAGCAACAAACATTGGCTCAACAAATGAAAAACCCTTCACCAATACAGTTTCTAATCAGCCCATTATACTAATAGTTTTCTAACTTTTCTAAGGAACCTGTTTTTAGAAGGTTTAAAGCATCTCGTGCCTCTCACGGTGGGGAGGCTGTGAGCAATCACATGTGGCCTGACAAGCCTGTCAGGTAGGCTAGAGAACCTTCAGAGGAGTTTGTAGGTTAAAACACTCTTGTCACGCCCAGGAGTTTTTATTAACTGGAGCTCTAGGTTAACTCCTTCTCCAAAAGAGGTGGTGGGGGACAGCCCCCCATAAAGTCAGAGGTGTAGATGAGCACAAAGTAGTAAAGTAGGCAGGCTCTGGTTATGGGGGTAGATGCTCGAGGATTTCCAAGGGGACTCCTGAGGCTCGATCCCGCCTTTGCGTATGTCGAGCCTCCTTCCTCATGACCTTTGCCACAGGCGGAGTACCTCACTCTGGCCCCCAACAGGGCAGCCTCGACCATTCAAATGAGAATCACATCTTAGGGAATGCTAGAGCAGTAGCTTGTTGAATTGACAACTTGTAAAGAAGCCTAAATTCTGGAATGAAGATGCAAAGCACAGCCACTATCGTTCTGAAACACAGCAGAACTTTCACGTGAGAAACAAGTGACCTTCTGAATTTTTAAAGCCTTTTTACTCTATGCTCACTTTTTTCAAAATGGGGGAGGGGATGAGGCCCTCTGTTTATCCTAACAAATGCAGATGTATAAAATGCAGATGGAGAAAGGTGGTGAAGAGAGTATTATTGGAGATTGAAGGATCAGCCGAAGTAGACACAGGGGTACGTATGAATATGCATGGACAATTCCTATTGTCAAGGAATCACAATAGTTAGGCTGGCTGGAGCATACGGTATGTGACGTCATAATAGCAAATAGAGTTGGAAAGGTAAATTTTAAATTCAGATTATGGGATCTGGCATTCCAGGCCAGTGGTAACAGGGAGCCATTGCAGACCTAACAAAGGAAAGCATAATGTTTGGGTGAGATTATTCTGGCAATAGTGTGTGTGATAACTTGACATGGGGAGATGAGAGGAAGACCAGTTAAGCTTTTGCAATAGTCCAGCTGAAGAATGGCAGTAAGAACCTCAATGAGGTTAGTCAGTTCAGTTCAGTCGCTCAGTCGTGTCTGAGTCTTTGCGACCCCATGAATCACAGCACGCCAGGCCTCCCTGTCCATCACCAACTCCCAGAGTTCACTCAGACTCACATCCATCGAGTCAGTGATGCCATCCAGCCATCTCATCCTCTGTCGTCCCCTTCTCCTCCTGCCTCCAATCCCTCCCAGCATCAGAGTCTTTTCCAATGAGTCAACTCTTCACATGAGGTGGCCCAAGTACTGGAGTTTCAGCTTTAGCATCATTCCTTCCAAGGAAATCCAGGGCTGATCTCCTTCAGAATGGACTGGTTGGATCTCCTTGCAGTCCAAGGGACTCTCAAGAGTCTTCTCCAACACCACAGTTCAAAAGCAACAATTCTTTGGCGCTCAGCCTTCTTCACAGTCCAACTCTCACATCCATACATGACCACAGGAAAAACCAAAGCCTTGACTAGACGGACCTTTGTTGGCAAAGTTATGTCTCTGCTTTTGAATATGCTATCTAGGTGGGTCATAACTTTTCTTCCAAGGAGCAAGCGTCTTTTAATTTCATGGCTGCAGTCACCATCTGCAGTGATTTTAGAGCCCCAAAAAATAAAGTCTGACACTGTTTCCATTGTTTCTCCATCTATTTCCCATGAAGTGATGGGACCGGATGCCATGATCTTCATTTTCTGAATGTTGAGCTTTAAGCCAAATTTTTCACTCTCCACTTTCACTTTCAAGAGGCTTTTTAGTTCCTCTTCACTTTCTGCCATAAGCGTGGTGTCATCTGCATATCGGAGGTTATTGATATTTCTCAATGAGGTTACTGCTGCTAAGTCACTTCAGTCGTGTCCGACTCTGTGCGAACCCATAGACGGCAGCCCACCAGGCTCCCCCATCCCCGGGACTCTCCAGGCAAGAACACTTGAGTGGGTTGCCATTTCCTTCTCCAATGCATGAAAGTGAAAAGTGAAAGTGAAGTTACTGAGTCTTGTCCGACTCTTATCAACCCCATGGACTTTGGCCCACCAGGCTCCTCCGTCCATGGGATTTTCCAGGCAAGAGTGCTGGAATGGGGTGCCATTGCCTTCTCCGCAATGAGGTTAACTGCAGTACAAATATAGTGTTGAAAGCAGCTATTCTCAATTTAGGTATTCCTCCCAAAAATATCTGATAAGCTTTGAGCTCTTAGAGGCTGAACTAATGATAGAGTATCTAGTGTAGGGTAAAATTAGCTGTTCCAAATTACATAGAAAAATAGTAAATCACCATAGATCTTTGAACATGCACTTGAGGTGGGAAAAAGGAAAAAATTTCAGATGGGGAAAATTTTCAAAACTAGGAAAAGCTATTATATGAAACTGTATCCAAATATATTTATTATCTGCATTTCTAGAAGTTAAACTAAAACTGGATTTCTGTAAATGAATTATTGTCTTCCCAATGAGCTTATTTCTGAGTTGTGTCCTCTTTGACTAATTGTCCACAGAAAACACCTAACATGTGACCTTTAGTTTCTTCACCCCAGATTATTATACAGCTAAAGGCAACCCACTCCAGTGTTCTTGCCTGGAAAATCCCATGGACGGAGGAGCCTGGTGGGCTGCAGTCCATGGGGTCACTAAGAGTCAGACACAACTGAGCGACTTCCCTTTCACTTTTCACTTTCATGCATTGGAGAAGGAAATGGCACCCCACTCCAGTGTTCTTGCCTGGAGAATCCCAGGGACGGGGGAGCCTGGTGGGCTGCCGTCTATGGGGTCGCACAGAGTCGGACACAACTGAAGCAACTTAGCTGCAGCAGCAGCAAAGGCATTGGAAACATTTCAATAAACTCTTCACTAAAGCCAAGTAGATTGTAGTTTAAATTTAAAAGTGCTCTTGTAATTTGGCTTTTCAAAAAATTTAGAGGTCATATATGAGTTATGCCTTAAAGCATGGCCCAGCCATACTAAACAATAAATGAGTTTAATGATAAATATACTCCAAGTTGGTGACTGGTTAGAATCCCAGGATTAAAACAGGATATAACTGAAGCACTCCTGAGGGTGTGAGCACACAAATATTGAACTTGAAAATTACAGGCTTCAACAGTGTAGCGAGTGTACTAAAGAAGTTGATTGAAATCAATTACGCTCCTGAAAATTGGGAGGTATTCAGAGAACAATTAGGAGGAGTCCAATCCATACTCATTAATACAGAGTGAGTCCCCAAATGACAAAGATATCTGCTGTGATTAACAAAGAAGTTAAAAAAAGAGATAGCTTCATAATAAACAGGCGTGGGAAAGGCTTACAGAACACAACAAACAGTAACATTCTTAAATTCTATTAGAAAGAAGCTGCAATCTAGTTCATGATGAAATATACTTATTAGTAATAGGAGCCAAAGTGAGGGGGCTCTGATTCAGGTGTGTTACCCAACCCAGAGAAAGTGACGAAGCCTCGTTTGCCCTTGCCCATGGCTTATTTGATAACTTGATGATAATCCATATGGTAGGTCAGGCTTCAAACATAGGCAGAGGAGGGAGGCTTTGACATTAAGGAATACAGAGCTCTGGGTTCCAAAACAAAGGCCTTTCACTGTTGCTGAGGATCCCTGAGGGGCTCATCAACCCCCACATAAAATGATGATAATGTCTGTCCTGCCTGCCTCACAACAAAGGTATTTAATAATCAAACGTGACTGTATGGAAGTAGATCATTGCTGCACACTGCAAGGAATTGGTTACTGTTTCACTACTTTGTTCATAATAGCAGCTGACTATGTGCTAGCTCCTGTGCTAAGCACTGAGCATTCATTAATAACTTACTCTTCATAACTACCCTATGGCAATGGGTTCCATTATCCCATTTTACAGGTAAGGCAACAGAGCCTCAGAGAGTTTAACATACAAAATGACACAGCTAGTAAATGGTAACACCATCATGTGAGGCCAAGCTGTTTGATTACAGAGCTTATTCTGTAGTCCAGGGGTCCCCAGCCTCTGGGCATGGACTGGTACCTCCTGTCAGATAAGAGGTGGCATTAGATTAGAAGTACACAATAAATGTAATGTGTTTAAATCATCCCCAAACCATCCCCCTTCCCCTGGTCCATGAAAAAAATTGTCTTCCATGAAACCCGTCCCCAGTGCCAGGAAGGTTGGGAACCACTGCAAACCACTGGATTGCAATACCTCTTGACATTAATACATGATATTTGCATATTATTTTGCCTCTTCCAGGCTGTTATTCCTTTGATGAGCTCCTTCTGCAATTCATACATTATCATCTATTTTCAAACACCTTCTCATTTAATCAATACCACAATCCTATGAAGTAGGGAAATCTTTCCCTGTATCATGGAAGGGAAACCAGACTCAAGGGAAAGTGACTTGACCAAGGTCACACCACTGGTAAGTGTTCTTGACAATACACTGAAGCTGCCCTACCAGTTTGGTTTCCTGGGTACATGGCGATCAGGAAACGTTTCCTCAGTCATCCAATGTGACTATTCTATTCCCTGGAAATATCTTTAATTTTTTTAATCTAAATTGCATAAAATTTAGAAATAGCAAGACTCATGAGGTGTCAGAGCACAAGACAAGCACAGCTAAAAATTAGGGTCTGGGCCAAGCTCTATGGAGGCGCCATGATGGGGACTCCAACCATCGAAATACATTCATCAATGACAATCCTAGAAGCAGGATGAGGATCTAAGCCACTTTTGATAGACTGCATCTCTAAGCCCTTTAAGGGTAAATCCACAGATAAGGATGATTCATGAGCATGTTCAGTGCGGCTTACAAAAAGGATTCATTTGTGGAGATTTTAACTGCAAAGAGTAACTTGTTTGAATGCAAAATTCAACATCAGTCAGTGTCTGAAGGTCAGTATTAGGTGACCTGTCCTCTGCAGATTTCAAGTCAACCGTGAATCTCAGCCATCAATATATTCCCCCCTTCCTGCCCCCAAAGGCAAATGAAGTACACCTGAAAGGCAGAGGACACTTGCTTGGGGCATTCCTCTTCTTTTCACAGCTCTCCAGCTGCCCAGGGCCCTCCTGCTGCCTTCCATTGCCGAGTACCATCTGCTGTTGAGCTCCCTGTAGAATCTCCCGTCTCTCACCTACACTTTCCTGTCTAAGTGACCCCTTTCCTTAGGGTAACACATGGGATTGCAAGTGCCTCTGAGAAATTAATTACAACTAATTTATTAATGGCTGAAAAGGAGTTTTGTTATTCAGCCCCGCATCTACCCGACCCTAGAAAACAGGAGACAGCATGGTTCAATAAAGGAAAAGAAAGTGTTAGTCACTCAGTCATGTCTGAATCTTTGCGACCCCATGGACTGTAGGCCGTCAGGCTCCTCTGTCCATGGGATTCTCCAGGCAAGAATACTGGAGTGGATAGCCATTTCCTTCTCCAGTCAGTAGAGGAAAAGTGGCCTCAAAATCCACCAGACCGAAAGCCAGGACAATAGGGTCATAGTTCAAGGTCTCTGTGCCTGAGCTGTGTGGTTTATTTTCTTCGGCATCAGTTTAATTGTGACTAGAACCTGTTACCCATTCACGGAGAACCAACATGCCCTGCATGCTTCTGGGATCTATCCAAGCCCTGCCCAAAGTGAAGAGGACTTAAGTCATATTTTTGCATGCTTTTCTACAGAATAGGACTGGTTTTACCTATGCTTATACACATTGGAAGGACTGATGCTGAAGCTGAAACTCCAGTACTTCGGCCACCTAATGTGAAGAGCTGACTCATTTGAAAAGACTCTGATGCTGGGAAAGAGTGAAAGCGGGAGGAGAAGGGGACGACAGAGGATGAGACGGTTGGATGGCATCACTAATTCAATACACATGGGTTTGGGTAGACTCTGGGAGTTGGCGATGGACAAGGAGGCCTGGCATGCTGCAGTCCACGGGGTTGCAAAGAGTCAAACATGACTGAGCAACTGAACTGAACTGAATATACCTGTCACTGCTCTCCAGGAAAAGCTCTCTCTCCTTCAATCAAGTCTGACTCCATAGTCAAAGATGATAGAAAGAGACTGTCCAAAGCATTCTTAAGAATATTTTATTTTTTGGTCCAATCTTAGAGTTGAAAACACCAAGGTTTAGGACTTGGTTCTCTAGAACAGCAGGAAATCATGGAAGCCTTCTGAGCAGAGAAGTGACATAAATAGGGTGGCATTT
Organism: Bos javanicus; assembly: GCF_032452875.1. Classification (NCBI taxonomy): domain Eukaryota; kingdom Metazoa; phylum Chordata; class Mammalia; order Artiodactyla; family Bovidae; genus Bos; species Bos javanicus. The sequence goes on from NC_083897.1 coordinate 13,086,693, forward strand.
GGAATACTAAATACTTAAATGATCACTCTATGGGATAACACCCATGCCAAGAGCCTTACCACATCCCCAAATCCATAAAATAACCCTATGAGCCAGGTATTTTTGCCCACATTCAGGAGGAAATTGAGACACAGATTGGTTACAAACATGTTATAGAACTTGTTGAAAGCCACACAACTATTAAACAATGAATCCAGGGTATAATCCAGGTCAGTCTGATCTCTTTATCACTATACTAAGCAAGAAGTCCACTTGCCTGTTGAGATTAGACTCAGGGAGCATCAGGAAGGAAACAAAACGCCTCCATCCCATCTCACCCCTATCTCCAGCCACTTCCAAGTGCCAAAAATTTCATATAGAGATTTACCCCACCAACTGAGTCCCCTTCTATGTAGTGGCTCTTGGGGATGCCATCAGTCATTCATCCTTTATGAAGAAGCAGTTCTCCATGCTCTCATAGGACAGGATTTTATAGATAGGACAGAAGAAAGGTTGTGGGCTCTGGGAATCTAGGAGGGAAGGAAAAAAGAAGGAACAAACCATCACGGGGATAAGGAGGAGGAAATAGGCCAGGAAGGGAGTGAAGATGAGGAACTACCAAAGACCAACTTTCCTGACTTCGTAATTTTGCCAGGGGTTGGTTTATATATCACAGAAAGTGAGCTGAGCAATGTTCCTTCTGAACTGGAATTAAAAGAGAAAGAAGGTTTCTCAATATTTCAACCTGTCAAACTAGTTCAAGGATTCCATTTTACTACTAACGGAAACTGATCCAACCAGCCAAGAAGATGGATTTCTCAAAACTAGTGCCTTGGCTAACTGCATCTTTACATGTGTTGTCATTTCTTCCTCATACCTCGCTCCTGACTCATATATATATATATACACACACACACACATACCACCTTCAACTTCTGAGCAGATTAGGGCCAAGTGTGGCTGCCCTCCTGACTTTGTGCATTTCTTCAGAAAAGCAGTGAGCGCTTCTGGTCCTAAGTAGAAGTGGCAGCCATGAAGATGAGAGAATCCGAGAGCTGCCTCATCTGTTTAGTGCAGCCAGGCTCAAATAACCTGTGAGATGGATCTTAAGAGACCTCAGCTGAGCACAGACCCTCACAATGTAAGGAAATGACAAGAAGAGAGTCAGCAGCATCCAAAGAAAAGACTCCGAGCTCATTCATCAAAGAGGTGAGACCTCGGAGCAGAAAAGACTCTATAGCTGCTATGACTCGCTTCAGGGGCCGGACCTTATGCACACTCTGGACTCCAGCAGATTTGTGTAAAATCTCCCTCTTACTATTGTAAATTTAAAAATCTTTTCACCTCTATTTATCAAGCAGGCACTGGGAGAGGCATGAGATCAGAAATGAAGTAAACACAATCCCCAGTCACTCCACCTTAGCTGCCATTCGCTACTCCATACATCTGTTACTGGACTCACCATTTCCTTGCAAACCAGAAGGGAAGATCCTTGAGGACTGGGAATATCCTTGTTTCTCGAGTGCCTATTACAATGCCTGGTCCATCGCAGAAGCTTGATATGTGATCTGGAAGAACAAACCCAACTCCATAAGTGATCAGGTTCTTTTACTTTAGCCTTTGTATTCAATTGCTTTTGCTTAGTTGTATTAGGTCAAGCAGGCATGAAACTGAGCAGGGCCCTGTAGGGCCCTTCTGGGTACAAAAGCCTTTCTGGGTCCCCCGTTTTTCATTTGTAGGTAATAGTTTCATTCAGCCTCCCAGACCTTCCCTGAGTTCCAAAGGGCAGATTCAAACAGCTGCTCATCACGGAAGGGTGGGGATGCAGAAACAAAGGAGGAGCAGTCAAGAAACAAAACTGCAGCCATAGGACAAGTTCCCCATTTCTCTGGAAAGGATATACAAAACAGTATCTTTGAGTTTTTCTGCAGGAACTAAAGGCATCCACTCAGGTGGACACAGTAACTCCAGGCTGTGCACCAGATTCGTGGACTTCCATTCTGTTACCTCATCACCTATTAGTCAGAAGAAAGCCACACACCTTGCGGCCCTCACCCCAAATTTTGCCTATAAAAACTTGTCCCCTGCCCCAAACCACCCAAGAGTTTTGGAGGTTTTGCATACAAACCATCAACTCTCCTGGTTTGGCCCTGCAATAAACCTTTCTCTGCTCCAAATTCTGGCATTTCAATTCGGCCTCACTGTGCAGCGGACACTCAAAACTGGCTTTTACTAACAGGCAGGCAAGTTAAGCACTAAAGGGATGTGGCCTTTAGCTTAAAAGATATACCATTTCGGTGAACCTGACCTCCTACTCTGGAGCATAAAATACATTTGTTTAGTTCAAGGCAACATCTCAAGCAGGCCCAAGTTCCAGCAGGTGCTAGACGAACAATGTAACAAATCCCCTTGGGGCCTGGCCAGCATCAAAACATTTGTAAGACCTATTGTCTTTTGACCTTGCCTCCAGCCCGCACCCTCCCTACTCTTGGTAGCACAAAAGAAACTAATGTCAAAACCCGGGCAGGATGATTCTTTAGCCCACCACCTTCTCCTTTGCTGGCTTTCCCAAAGTTGCTATTCCTGCCCCAACATCCTGTCTCTTGATTTATCAGCCTGTCATGGGGTGAGTAGTACGAGCCTGGACAAAGTAACAAATATAAGTGGTAAACAAACAGGGATTATAAATTAAATGAATCTGACTTTTATACTAACCCCGACTCTCAAGTCACATGGATCTTCAAAGACCCATAGCTGCAAAGGCTTTCATTTTGACTCCTCTCTGTCAACAGTCTATTATTATATGTTAACAAAGCATAAACACACTCAGGAAGCACCTTCAATTTTTAGGAATGCTTTTGTACCCTAAAAAATAAATAAATGTAGTTGACCTTTTAATAAGTTTGACAAACCTGGTCTTCCTAAAACCGGGAAGCCTGCAGCAGCAGCTTCTTCCAGCCCCTCTTTCACAAAGCAACTTCCCAGATTTAAAACCTCCCCCCACCCCAGGAGGAAAACACGTTCCCTCCCAGTAATCCTGGCGTGAGCCCACAGCTGCTCTGCCTATTGTTAGGCACCAAAGCAAAGCAATCAGACTTTCTTTGTATCAGCTGAAAAAAAAAAAAAAAAATCTCACACATCCATGCCTAAATGCCTCACACCTGTGCTCACAAAGGTGTCAGCAGCTCTGAGCATCCTGTAACTAAATCTGGAAAATTGTCTACTTCAAGCAAAGTGACACTCAGTAAGCTTCAAACCTCTCTGCCAGCTACATATGATTTGGAATACACATGTGTTCCTTTTTCCTGGTAACCTTTCAAGCCTAAGCTCTACCCAGTATAAGACTTCCAGATCATGGCTACAGGCAGAGAGCTCAGATCTGGAATTTCAGTGGTGAGTCTGCAAATTGGCCCATGTTGCTGCTGCTACTAAGTTGCTTCAGTCGTGTCCAACTCTGTGCGACCCCATAGATGGCAGCCCACCAGGCTCCCCCATCCCTGGGATTCTCCAGGCAAGAACACTGGAGTGGGTTGCCATTTCCTTCTCCAATGCATGAAAGTGAAAATTGAAAGTGAAGTCGCTCAGTCACGTCCGACTCTTAGAGACCCCATGGACTGCAGCCCACCAGGCTCCTCCTTCCATGGGATTCTCCAGGCAAGAGTACTGGAATGGGTTTCCATTCCCTTCAACGACTGGCCCATGGGACCTCCGTAAGTGCAGAGTCTTCAAGAAACAATCTCACTCCATAAACCGACTCTGTTTCGGAAAAAATAATAGCAACAATTTATTGTGTGCTTGGGCTTTCCAGGTGGTGCTAGTGGTAAAGAATCCACCCGTCAATGCAGGAGACGCAAGAGAAGCGGGTTCAGTCCCTGGATTGGCAAGATCCCCAGGAGGAGAAAATGGCAACCCACTCCAGTATTCTTGCCTGGAAAATTTCATGGACAGAGGAGCAGGCTACAGTCCACAGGATCACAGAGTCAGACACAACTGAGCACACACACAGAGGGTGTGTTGTAACTTCTAATGTTATGACATGCCAGACACTGTTTTAACCATTATTTCAGTTTTAACAGGTAAGGGAACTGAGCCATAGATCTGCTAAGTAACCTGCCATAGATTGCATAGCCAACAGATGTAAACCCAATTAACTCCACATTTTTTTTCCACGTGTTTTTATAAATTAATTTATTAACTCACTACTCTTAACAGGATGAAAATACTTATGTTAAGCCAATTATAATTTGCTGAGTTTAAATCAACATAGCCTTTAAATTGGTAGCATTTTTTATTTATTTACCTTTGCCAGACTCCAAATTCTGTGTGAGCAATCATCAGTGTTGTGGAATCCAAAGTCGAAAAGCACACCTCGGAGGACACGTAAGACAATCGAGTACAGTTTACTACACCAGCAGGTCCAAGGGGAATCAGGCCCCAACAAGGACCCTGATGTTTCTCAGAGGCCCAGTTTTATACCCCCCACTACTTGACTGGTTACATGTTAGCAACCTCTTTGTTGCATATGATTGAGTTTTACAACAAGCAGGTGCTAGGAGAACAAACAATTAAGGTTAAAGGTGGAGGGAACAATGCTTAACAAGCTGGGGGATGTCTCCATGGTTAACCTAACAGGGGCAGCCTGACCTCAACTACAATCTGTTTGCCATCCTTAGGGAGGGAAGTCTCCACAAGACCTGGTTTTCACTAGCAACAGTTTTCTTACTTTTGGTCAGGGTTCAGGCCCAGTTCACATCCTGTCTTTAAGATGGACAACAGGCTTCAAGATAGAGTCTCTCCTGCTTTCTTCACACTGGCCCCAACATCAGGAATCATTTCAACTCTCTTCATCCCTGCCTATCAAAATCCTATACACCTTCAAGATCCAATTCAAATACCCACTCCTCTCTAAACCTTTTTCTAGTCACTTATCTAGATACACTCTCTTCTTCCTCATATTTCTCCTCTGGGAAACTAGCTTTTAGTAGATATTTGTGGTCCAGCTCTTAGTAGACATTGGGATGATTATTTATCCTTAGCATCTACTCAACCATAAATTCCTTAGAGGCAAAAATTGAGCCACACTCAACTCTGAATTCTCCACAGAGCCTAACACAGTGCCTTGCAATAGTAGCTCCAAATTGAATTGAATTTTCGGTTGAGAACAACATTTATATCTTGCTGGGTAACAAATAAGTGAGAACACTGAAAGATATGGGAAAATAATGTCAAGTGGAAGAGATGTCGAAATTGTCCCAACATAAGAAATAAGCCAGAAAGAAATATGTGTAAGTACCACAAATCTACATGGTAAAGGAAGCTAGAAAGAGTGTGAACCATTTGGCATGATAATATGCCAGGATGCAAACCACAAGGTTATAAAAAAGACAACTATTATTTGCTAATATCCTGATCACAGGGTCAAGGGAACAATAGGAATCTGGCATAAGTCACAATGATCAGATATAAAGTCAAAAAAAATCAACTAATGGAAAGCAGATAGTCAAAACCATACAGAAAGTCTAAATACCTAATGCAATACAATAAGTGATCAGCTGGTTTAACATCAAATTATTTCAGTAGAATTTGGAGTAAAGAGTATAATTTTCAAAGACTTACCATTACTGACTAGCTCTTCCAAGATACAAGAGGAGTAGCTTCATTTTTTAAATATGCTAACAAGTTTTTTTGGATCAATCAGATTTTCACATCCCATTGAGCATCCTATTGTTTGTTTGTTTGTTTGTTTTTGAACCATCCCTCACTGAATATTCAGCAGACCAGAGAATCCAAGTTACACCTAGATCTTTTTTTAATGGTTAGAAACCTTGTCAAAATCCTGTGATAAAGACGGCATTGTCTAGTCAGAGGGAAGGTTCACATTTGGAACAAAGCTTCGTGAAAGGACCCGATTCAGAATTCTAGTCCCTAGCCCATTTCTTATATTAATAGTTGGGATCCGCCCAAACTCTCAATCAGTTGTTTCCATATGGCAGCTCATGGAACTGTGCCAGTCTGTGATAGAGTTTACCCCTGCTGGGGATGAAGTGAAAACAAAAACAAAGATAGCACAGGCTAAATTTAATTATGTTTTTGCTTTTATTTTTTGATTTGCCTATTTTTCAATTTTGTTTTTCACAGAGACTAAGTTAGTCCTATTTAATGTAGTCAACCGAATTGGCTGTTTTTATTTTAATACTCTGGCCTTCATGCTTGCTTGTTTTTAAAATAACATAACATAAAATAACAATAGTAGTAGTTGGTAATTGTGTGTGTGTGTGTGTGTGTGTGTGTGTGTTCCCACATAGTAAAATAAATTTCTGGTGATTTAATATTAGTCTTTCAGGTATGTATCTACATTTATCCCAATACACACAGACACACAATTTTATTTTGAATTGGCCTGGGCCTCTGCTCAGAAAGATATTGATAACTTTAATAAAGGTATGGAAGGGTTAGTATGAACCAATTCCAATTAACAGCTAAACTCAGCAGACTTATCCTGCTGGTGGTAGGTAGCCATTTTCATCGAGTACAAAGGTAGCAAATTATATTTGGTTTAGTTCCACAATTAATTTCTTACAAGAGTCTATCATAGGGAAATCTATGAATTAATATTATTAAGTTTATGTTATTAAGACACATTACTTATAATCATTTCCATTTAGTGTATACAGCATGTAAATTGTGCTTCTGAATCTTCTAAAGAGAGATGCATTCATATATTTACCCTTGAATCAGGCACTCCCATATTGCAGCATATTTGTATTTATAGATTTTTTTTTTCCTTGGAACTCAGCCTCACAGACACTTCAGTGCAGTCTCTTGCCATCCTTTTGCAGCTTCCTGGTGGAGATGACATTTGCTCAGCTAGAGAATAGACACTTTCTGGCTGAGTTGCTCATCACACTGATACCCCAAGGCCTCGCTGATTTGCTGTCAGAGGACTCCAGCTGTTTCATTGCCATGATGTGTCTTTCATAGGAAAAGACATTTCCTGGAACATCAACAGCTTGTTAAGGACCGGGGAGTGCAGGGGAGAAAACTTGAAATTTTGGAGGAACAGAGTGATTTGAACTTGGCGGAGGCATGAAGATGAAACAGACAAAGGAATGATCAGGAGAATTTTCCCCCATCTGTGTCTGAAAGACTCATTTTCAGAGCTAACCATACAATTTGTGATGAGCGACCCTCCACAGCTTAGAAGGTCAAGTGTTGGTAGAAGAAACACTTGTGACTTACTCACCCTAGGGATGAACAGATTAGATGAGGATATAAAAACTCATCAAAAAAGCTGGAAAACTCATGAGAGACGGTGGTTGCCTCAGTGAAAACTAGCAGAGACACGGCTTTGAGTGTTACCTCTATGAATGAGGAGCAGCACGACACTTTGTGGCACCAAGCTCAATTTAATGGCCTGTAGGAGGAAATGGCAACCTACTCCAGTATTCTTCCCTGGGAAATCCATGGACAGAGGAGCCTGGTGGGCTACAGTCCATGGGGTCACAAAGAGCTGGACATGACTGAGCGACTAAATGGCAGCAGCAGCAGGAGTCCTGTTACCTGTCCTTTCCACCCTCACAGCTCTTCTCATTCTATGTTGTCTTTGTTATCATGCCTATTTGTTTTCCCACTAAACTGTGGGCTCTTGGAGAACAGAAATTGTGTTTTACTCAACTCTATAACCTGGAGCCTCACACAGTGTTGGCATATAGTAAGTGTTCAATAAATCTTTGTTTGTCGAATGAATGATGGAATACAAAGGGCTTCAGGGTTCCCAACCATTATTTGCAACAACTTGCTGGGTCATCAATCTATAGGATTCTTGTGTGTGTGTGTGTGTGTGTGTGTGTGTGTACACACCAAAAAGGAAATGAATGTAATTCACTCTGAAAATTTTAATGGATAAAAGTCTTACCTAGGTAAAAAATTTTACCTATATATCAAGGGACAGATGTGGATAATAACAAAATTACATTGTCAACAAAGGTCCGTCTAGTCAAGGCTATGGTTTTTTCAGTAGTCATGTATGGATGTGAGAGTTGGACTATAAGAAAGCTGAGCACAGAAGAATTGATGCTTTTGAACTGTGGTGTTGGAGAAGATTCTTCAGAGTCCCTTGGACTGCAAGGAGATCCAACTAGTCCATCCTAAAGGAGACCAGTCCTGGGTGTTCATTGGAAGGACTGATGTTGAAGCTGAAACTCCAATACTTTGGCCACCTGATGCGAAGAGCTGACTCATTTGAAAAGACCCTGATGCTGGGAAAGATTGAGGGCAGGAGGAGAAGGGGACGACAGAGGAGATGGTTGGATGGCATCACCGACTCAATGGACATGAGTTTGGGTAAACTCCGGGAGTTGATGATGGACAGGGAGACCTGGCATGCTGTGGTTCATGGGGTCACAAAGAGTCAGACACGACTGAGAGACTGAACTGAACCAGGGTAATATCATCAGCCTCTAAAGGTTTCTGGCCAGTGGCCTAACCCTGGCTCATGCAACCCCATATGCAACAAAACAAATCTTTTTGAATAAAAAAGTCATAATCTACATTCACAATGTTGATATTTGGTCTCAAGTATCAGTTTGTGAAATGCTGGTAGCTACCTCATTGGGTATCCCTCCTCTTATTAGCATGTCCATTTTGCAGAGAGAGAAAAACTGAGTGTTCATGTAATTTTCCCAGTCACTTGCTCTAAGTGCCAGAAAGTCAGGCTTCAAAAACAGGTCTTATTTCTTTCCAAAATTTTTATTTGGAAAAATTTTTTTTAAATACAGAAAATTTGGAGGAGTGTGAAAACCATATGCTGCTGCTGCTAAGTCGCTTCAGTCATGTCCGACTCTGTGCGACCCCATAGATGGCAGCCCACCAGGCTCCCCTGTCCCTGGGATCCTCCAGGCAGGAACACTGGAGTGGGATGCCATTTCCTTCTCCAATGTATGAAAGTGAAAAGTGAAAATGAAGTTGCTCAGTCATGTCCGACTCTTAGTGACCCCATGGACTGTGGCCCACCAGGCTCCTTTTCGTCCATGGGATTTTCCAGGCAAGAGTACTGGAGTGGGGTGCCATTGCCTTCTCTGGGGAAAACCATATGCTCACAACCTAAATTCTGTCATTAACATTTTTCTATACTTGCTTTATCCATCTATCCATCCCTCTATTCATCAATAAACCCATCTTAATTTTGGTGCATGTCAGAGTAATTGCAGACATCAATATACTTCAACCTACATGCTATATGAAAATCAGAGATACCAAGGGAATATTTCATGCAAAGATGGACGTGATAGAGGACAGAAATGGTATGGACCTAACAGGAGCAGAAGATATTAAGAAGAGATGGCAAGAATACACAGAAGAACTGTACAAAAAAGATCTTCACGACCCAGATAATCACGATGATGTGATCACTGACCTAGAGCCAGACATCCTGGAATGTGAAGTCAAGTGGGCCTTAGAAAGCATCACTACGAACAAAGCTAGTGGAGGTGATGGAATTCCAGTTGAGCTATTTCAAATCCTGAAAGATGACGCTGTGAAAGTGCTGCACTCAATATGCCAGCAAATTTGGAAAACTCAGCAGGGGCCACAGGACTGGAAAAGGTCAGTTTTCATTCCAATCCCAAAGAAAGGCAATGCCAAAGAATGCTCAAACTGCCACACAATTGCACTCATCTCACACGCTAGTAAAGTAATGCTTAAAATTTTCCAAGCCAGGCTTCAGGAATACGTGAACTGTGAACTTCCTGATGTTCAAGCTGGTTTTAGAAAAGGCAGAGGAACCAGAGATCAAATTGCCAACATCCAATGGATCATGGAAAAAGCAAGAGAGTTCCAGAAAAACATCTATCTCTGCTTTATTGACTATGCCAAAGCCTTTGACTGTGTGGATCACAATAAACTGTGGAAAATTCTGAAAGAGATGGAAATACCAGACCACCTAACCTGCCTCTTGAGAAATCTGTATGCAGGTCAGGAAGCAACAGTTAGAACTGGACATGGAACAACAGACTGGTTCCAAATAGGAAAAGGAGTATGTCAATACTGTATATTGTCACCCTACTTATTTAACTAATATGCAGCGTACATCATGAGAAACGCTGGACTGGAAGAAACACAAGCTGGAATCAAGATTGCCAGGAGAAATATCAATAACATCAGATATGCAGATGACACCACCCTTATGGCAGAAAGTGAAGAGGAACTCAAAAGCCTCTTGATGAAAGTGAAAGTGGAGAGTGAAAAAGTTGGCTTAAAGCTCAACATTCAGAAAACGATCATGGCATCCGGTCCCATCACTTCATGGGAAATAGATGGGGAAACAGTGGAAACAGTGTCAGACTTTATTTTGGGGGGCTCCAAAATCACTGCAGATGGTGACTGCAACCATGAAATTAAAAGACGCTTACTCCTTGGAAGGAAAGTTATGACCGACTTAGCATATTGAAAAGCAGAGACATTACTTTGCCAACAAAGGTCCGTCTAGTCAAGGCTATGGTTTTTCCTGTGGTCATGTATGGATGTGAGAGTTGGACTGTGAAGAAGGCTGAGCGCCAAAGAATTGATGCTTTTGAACTGTAGTGTTGGAGAAGACTCTTGAGAGTCCTTTGGACTGCAAGGAGATCCAACCAGTCCATTCTGAAGGCGATCAGCCCTGGGATTTCTTTGGAAGGAATGATGCTAAAGCTGAAACTCCAGTACTTTGGCCACCTCATGTGAAGAGTTGACTCATTGGAAAAGACTCTGATGCTGGGAGGGATTGGGGGCAGGAGAAGGGGACGACAGAGGATGAGATGGCTGGATGGCATCATTGACTCGATGGATGTGAGTCTCAGTGAACTCCGGGAGTTGGTGATGGACAGGGAGGCCTGGCGTGCTGCGATTCATGGGGTCGCAAAGAGTCGGACATGACTTAGCAACTGAACTGAACTGAACTGAACTGAGGGTAGGTATATTTTTAGTTTTATAAGTGCCAGACCCTCTTCCCAAACTGATTGTACCATTTTAGTAACCCCACCAACAATGTTTGACACTTCCAATTCCTCCACATCTTCACTAACACGTTGGCTTTATCACTCTTTTAAATTTTAGTCATAGTGGTGGATATGTGGTAATATCTAATTGCCCAACTCCGATATTTCTATTTCAAAATGAATGTTTTTCCACCCACACCACACAGATGTATGTAGGTATATAAAAAAATATCCAGATATTTACAATATAAGGTACAATATGAGAAGTGCAATATAAACAAAGTACCAAAACATCACAGAGGAGGGAGCTAAAACTTCCAACTGAGATATTCAATTGGTTTTCATGATAAATGATATTTATGTATTCATTAAAAAATATTAGAACCTATTAAGTACTGGTAGGTATGTGTATATGTATATATAAAATAGTGTGTATATACACCAGTAATGAGTATAACAATAACCAAACTACCAAGGTCCCTGTCATCATGGAAGATAAATTCTATTGGGGTGAGGGGACACAATAACCAAACAAATAAGTAAAATGCATTTCAAATGGTGATATGACACAGGGAAAAATAATATGGAGTGGGAGGGTATGAAGGGCTGAGAACAGGTGGTTATTTTCTATAAAATGGTCAAGGCATTTGAGACAGACATTGAAGACTTATTGGGATTCAGTGTGAAGGAGGCAAGTGGAGGAACCTGAAGTAAGGTGGAGGTGTACCACAGAAAGCATTGACTATTGGAAAGGACAAAGGCTAAGTTATATATGCCAGGAACCTCCAGTCCATCTTGGAGCACCAGGGGAGAAGAAGCTGGAAAAAGACTGGGGAGGACCATTTATGGACCCTGCACCTATTTCAGCAGGCAACAGAGAGCTAAAGAATGGGTTTGAGCAAGAGAACACCTCATCATCATCTGAAACCAATTATATATGTCAATTCAGCTTAGTAAAAAAATAATAATGATAACTCAATCACACACACACTATAGCAAAATTTAATTTGTGGCATTCTATTTAGTTGAGTAAACATTTTGCAGTATCTATTATGTGCTTCATAGACAGGACTGTAAGAGGGAGAAACTAAAGACTGGTAGGGAGTAGGGGGAGTCATGAATCATCTGCTATCATTGTCCATGCTTAGGGCAATGAACATCTTAACTAAGGCTGTGGAAATGGTAATTGAAAGACAGAAAACAGTGAAGAAGCAGAATTGAGAGCCCTGGTGACTGAATGTGGTGATGGGAAGGGTGGTAATCCCTCTTTTGTTTATAGCATATAGCCACCTTCCAGTAGCAGCAAATGTGAATATTGGCAGAGGTTCCCATATAGAAGGGGGCTTGCCTCTTATACAATTGGGTCTTTTTCCATTGCCTTTGCTAGAGCATGGCCCTCAAGCCACTACTCTAGAGTAACTGTGTCTATTTGAACCTGTGTGCTTCTATGCAGTATTACTGGAATCACAATCACTTAGCTCATGGAATCCAAGTGTATGGAAAATGCTCACTGGGATTTTTGCATGTGGTTTAAAAAGATGGTTGGGTTTCCCAGGTGGTTCAGTGGTAAAGAATCCACCTGTCAATGCAGGAGATGCAGGTTCTATCCCTGGGTCAGGAAGATCCCCTGGAGAAGCAAATGGTAACCCACCCCAGTATTCTTGCCTGGGAAATCCCATGGACAGAGAGCCTGGTGGGCTATAGTCCATGGGGTCCCAAGAGTCAGACAGGATTTAGCAATTGAAAAACCACAAAAAGGTGGTTATTTCCAAGGATAGCAAAAGGAAATACCAAGGAACATTGCCACCACCACCATCAAAAATCCTTCTTCTGCTGACTTGTCAAATGCCTGAAAATTTCACCATTCAGTGAGAGAATTCAGTGACAACAATTAACATTTAGGCCCTTTTGGAATCATGAGCATTGACATTATATGGATACATTTTTGCTTGAGAGAAGCAAGAGATTGGCACAGGCATGTGTTCATGTATGTGGTTCCTCAATTACACTTTTTGATTGAGTAGAATAAGGCCCTCACAGAACAGAACTCTTTAGGTAAAGTAAAGATGGGTAGTGGGGATATTAACAGAATCTACAACAGCAAACAAGCACAGATAGAGCTCCAATTTATGGGTGTCTGGGTACCTATGTCAGTCACTCAAGGCTACAAATGAATGGGAGAACGGGCCACTAGAACACAATCTTAGCAAGATATCTTCTTCAAATATTTTCCTTTTATCCAAGTGCTGGGGTATGGAAAGTCTGAAAGAGTAGGAGTCACTGTTATTCAGTCATTAAGCCTTGTCCAACTCTGGCCTAACTAATAAAGCTTTATTTGCAATAAATCAAAGCTCTGAAACTTAAAAATGCCAGTGACATAACTTGGGTTCCTGGCCCAGGACACCTGACCATCCTCTTCATGCATCTCAAATATTTCCTCCACCAAGGCCCTCCACTCTCTCAGAATGTGGTACTTAAGGGAATCACTAAGGAGCACCTCTGTGCTCAGCTCTCATTCAGCATCTGGTGCATCCATGTCGGTGTACTCAGTGAACGCCAGCTACTTGGCTGAAGAGGCTGCAGGCTTTCTGCACAGTGCGGAAAGGGTAGATCTCAACTCATCAAATGTCAGAGTAACGAACAGGGGAACTGAAGCCAAGTGAAGCCAATGATCGGCAACAGCAGGAGCTACTAAAACGCCGTTGACCACTGTTTACACTGCTCACTTTAAAGAGCCACTGAACAAAAGGGCCTTTGTGAAGTATAGGACAAAAGGTAGCACCTGGACGGAGTGTGCATTGGATCCATGTGTGTTGAGTAAAAAAGTCAGAAAAGTAGCATGAGGCCAGGTAGAAGTGCCCAGTGACCAGAGGTAGATATTTCCTTTTGGGGGGAAAAAAATCCTGTGCCTCCCCCTCCATTCAGTAGCATCTGAATTTTCTTTTAAATGCATGAAACTATTTTCTGTTCCTTTATTACTACTTAAGTGATTTATCTGCTTCCATGCGCTCTCGCTGTGGTTGTACCTGCCAGTGACTATAGCATAATTTCTTGTAATCCAAAGAATAAGCCTGGTTTATATGGGAGACCCACTGATTAGGACCCTACACACGTAGAACTGGTGATGACTTAATGGCGATTACTATAAACAAGCTAGAGGGGCTACTTAATCTAGTCAAAGAAACATTCAGCTAACCATTTATGGAAAACCCAACAACCCGTGTTTAAACTTTTAAGTGGCTCTTCTAAGGACCCATATCCCAGGCAACAGAAGATTAAAATGCTTCATTAATTCAGACTGGTCTGTGCTCAACATCTCCATCATTGATTCCCAGTCACTGATGATATAGCTTAGCCTAAGAAATATGGAGAGTGATTTGGCTACACAGGTATAGCTAATGTTAAGTGGTCCCTGAAAAGCTTGGAATTTGAGCTGAGAGGTGAAAAGCCCTAAGAGACCATCTTAAACATAGAGAGTTCTCTGAATTCAACCAAGGATATTTTCATGAACTTAAAAAAAAAAAAAAGAATCTTTATCCCTCCAGGTAAACCCTATCAATCTGCACACAGTTTCCACTTGTTAAATCCCACTAGAATCTGCTATACCTTGGGAGAAAAAAATTCTTTCAGGTCTCTAGAGACATGAAAAAATAAACCAAGTAGCTTCTAAAATGAAGTGGACACTTCAGGTGGTTTATTTTTCCATTTGTGGAGACAGAGGCCTTTCCTAAGAACTTTCACAGAAGTCTTTAAAACATATTCCTGAGGGGAGAGGGAGAGAAAGAAAGAGACAGAGAGAGAGGCTGAGATTAAGGAAGATCTGAGTGGGACTTCCCTGGTGGTCCAGTGGCTAAGACTCCAGACTTCCAGTGCAGTGGGCCTGAGTTCAATCCCTAGTCAGGAAACTAGGTCTCATGCTGCAACTAAAGAACCTGCATCCCACAATGAAGAAAAGATCCCACGTACCACAGTCAAGACCTGGTACAGCCAAATAAATGAATTTTTTTAAAAAGAAGATCTGGGAGACAAGACCAAAAAATGAAGCCTAGGAATCTCAGCCCCTGCTTGCCCAAGTATACCTAGGTTGAGGTTAGCAGAACTAGGGAATTCTCTGTCTTAAAGGTAATTCATTAAATCATCATATCCCAGATGAAGTTGAAAATGATGAAATAGTTTGGAAGAAAAAAGAACAGAGTCTGTCTCTAAATAACCAACAATAGCTTTAGTTTCAAAAATAATAAGATGAGCAGTCATAGCAATCCAGGGACAAGTAAGAATAAAAGGCTAAAACTGAATGGAATATTTTCCTTTACTGTGGAGTATGGACAGAGAAACTGGACAGGCCCAATCTGAATGCTAAGGAAGAGAGCACAAGCTAGAATGGCAGTCTCTGCCTTTACATTTCCTTTCCAACTCACCTTGCTTTTAGCACCTCAGAGAAAAGAAGAGACATACACATAGCAGGGAAAGTGCTGTACTTTTTGATAATGAAATGACAATCAGGAGACCTAGCCTCTAGTCCAGCTCTGTCCTGTCCTGGCTGTGTGATCCTGGACATTTCACTAAACTTCTCATGACTCCAGTTTTCTGGTGTGTAAAATAAGAACCTTAGTTTAATTGTGCATACAATGCAATGGTGTAAAATATTTTGAAGCTCCTTAAATATTACAAAAATATTACATGATATTATTGCTTTAATAGTCTATGATTCAGTGATCCTATGTACCCAAGAAATAATTTCCAGACCATGGAGATTCAGCTGAAGGGAGCATGTACATGTGTGTGTGCACACAGAGGAAAGGGTAGGGGAAGAGCCAAAGAAAGAAATAATTCATTATGAGCACATGAGAAAACCAACCAGAAGAAAATAGATGGTTTAAAAACAAACTGATGTCTAGCTACTTGTATTTACTCTAAACAAGCCTGCAACCTGGTTGGGTCACAATCTAAAAAGTCTTTCTTGGACACACACATAGATTTTCAACACAATCCTGCCTCAAAGTCATGTAAAGGAAATTCTCCGGTGAGCTTTTAAATCTCCATTAGGTGCTACATTGAAAACAAAGGTTAGATGAACTACACAGTGGGGAATAAACCAACAATCTATTCCTATACCATATTTACACTGCATCAGAATGTGATAGGCATCTTGCTTTGCTATTGGTAAGATAAGTATGATGTTTAGAAGACAAAGAACGAATTCATACTCAGAAGAGGGGTTGGCAAACATTTTCTACAAAAAATAGATAGTAAATATTTTAGGCTTTATAGGTCATATGGGCTTCCCTGGTGGCTCAGAGGTTAAAGCATCTGCCTCCAATGTGGGAGACCCGGGTTCGATCCCTGGGTCGGGAAGATCCCCTGGAGAAGGAAATGGCACCCCACTCCAGTATTCTTGCCTGGAGAGTCCCATGGACAGAGGAGCCTGGCGGGCTACAGTCCACAGGGTCGAAAAGAGTCGGACACGACTGAGCGACTTCACTTCACTTCACAGGTCATATACTGCCTCTGTCACATCTTCTTTGAGTTTGTTTGTTGTTTTATATAATTGTTTCAAAACCTCAGTAGAAAAACAGGCTGTAGGCTGGATTTGACCTGCTGGCAGTAGTTTGCCAAGCCCTGCCCTAGAAGAATTCTAAGCAATCCAGCAGTAGTAGTAGTGACACCACAAATCCAAGTGTTTAAGTGGCCAAGGTGAACTGGACTTAGAGCAGGTAAATCTATCAAGCTACGTTGCAAAAGAACTGTTTAAGAATGTATAAGCTAGGCAATACATTGAGGCCCTTAGAAAATAGCCATAGCATGGCTTCAAAGTATTACTACTGATCTTATTTACAGCTAGGATCTGAACCCAGACAGACTGACTCCAGAGTACTGTCACATACTCTGGAATAGCACGTTGTGAATGACTTCATGGATACATCTCACATTTTAGATTAACAGGGGGTTCCTTTTTCTGTAAATCAACTGCTATTTTTCACTGATTTACAATGAAAATTTCAGATGGACTGTCAAAATGTACTTGTTCTTAACAAATTAGTCTTAAGCTTCACTGCCTCTTTCCCTCTTGCTTCCATCTTCTCTGCCAAGTACTTAATGATGTATAAACAACACAAATACAGAAGGCAGCCCAATATTTATTTATTTTTATTAAATTAATTTATTTATTTTAATTGGAGGCTAATTACTTTACAATACTGTAGTGGTTTTTGTCAAACATCGACATGAATCAGCCATGGGCGCACATGTGTTCCCCATCCAGAATCCCCCTCCCACCTCCCTCCCCATCCCATCCCCCAGGGTCATCCCACTGTCTGAGCGCTGAGCACCCTGTCTCATGCATCGAACCTGGAGTGGTGATCTGCTTCACATATGATAATATAGGCGTTTCAACGCTACCCTCTCAAATCATCCTACCCTCACCTTCTACCACAGAGTCCAAAAGTCTGTTCTTTATCTCTGTGTCTCTTTTGCTGTCTCGCATCTAGGGTCATCATTACCATCTTTCTAAATTCTATATATATGCATTAGTATACTGTATTGGTGTTTTTCTTTCTGACTTACTTCACTCTGTATAATAGGCTCGTTTCATCCACCTCATTAGAACTGATTCAAATGCATTCTTCTTAATGGATGAGTAATATTCCATTGTGTATATGTACCACAGCTTTCTTATCCATTCATCTGCCGATGGACATCTAGGTTGCTTCCATGTCCTGGCTATTGTAAACAGTGCTCCGATGAACACTGGGGTACACGTGCCTCTTTCAGCTCTGGTTTCCTCAGTGTGTATGCCCAGCAGTGGGATTTTTGGGGCGTGTGGCAGTTCTATTTCCAGTTTTTTTAAGGAATCTCCACACTGTTCTCCATAGTGGCTGTACTAGTTTGTATTCCCACCAACAGTGTGAGAGGGTTCCCTTTTCTCCGTGCCCTCTCCAGCATTCATTGTTTGTAGACTTTTGGATAGCAGCCATTCTGACCGGCATGAGATGGTGCCTCATTGTGGTTTTGATTTGCATTTCTCTGATAATGAGTGATGTTGAGCATCTTTTCATGTGTTTGTTAGCCGTCTGTATGTCTTCTTTGGAGAAATGTCTGTTTAGTTCTTTGCCCCATTTTTTTGACTGGGTCATTTATTTTTCTGGAATTGAGCCGCAGGAGTTGCTTATATAGTTTTGAGATTAATTCTTTGTCAGTTGCTTCATTTGCTATTATTTTCTCCCATCCTGAACACTGTCTTTTCACCTTCTTAACTTTCCTTTGTTGTGCAAAAGATTTCAAGTTTAATCAGGTCCCATTCATTTATTTTTGGTTTTATCTCCTTTACTCTGGGAGGTGGATCATAGAGGATCCTGCTGTGATTTATGTCAGAGTGTTTTGCCTATGTTTTCTTCTAGGAGTTTTATAATTTCTGGTCGTACATTTAGATCTTTAAATCATTTTGAGTTTATTTTTGTGTATGGTGTTAGAAAGTGTTCTGCTGCTGCTGCTGCTAAGTTGCTTCAGTCGTGTCCGACTCTGTGCGACCCCATAGACGGCAGCCCACCAGGCTCCCCCATCCCTGGGATTCTCCAGGCAAGAACATTGGAGTGGGTTGCCATTTCCTTCTCCAATGCATGAAAGTGAAAAGTGAAAGTGAAGTCACTCAGTCGTGTCTGACTCTTAGCGACCCCATGGACTGCAGCCTACCAGGCTCTTCCATCCATGGGATTTTCCAGGCAAGAGTACTGGAGTAGGGTGCCATTGCCTTCTCCAGAAAGTGTTCTAGTTTCATTCTTTTACAAGTGGTTGACCAGTTGACCAAGCACCATTTGTTAAAGACATTGTCTTTCCTCCATTGTATATTCTTGCCTCCTTTGTCAAAGATAAGGTGTCCACAGGTGCATGGATTTATCTCTGGGCTTTCTATTTTGTTCCATTGATCTATATTTCTGTCTTTGTGTTACTACCATACTGTATTGATGACTGTAGCTTTGTAGTATAGTCTGAAGCCAGGCAGACTGAGTCCTCCACTTCCATTTTTCTTTCTCAAGATTGCTTTGGCTATTCGAGGTTTTTTGTATTTCCATAGAAATTGTGAAACTATTTGTTCTAGTTCTCTGAAAAATACCATTGGTAGCTTGATAGGGATTGCATTGAATCTATGAATTGCTTTGGGTAGTATACTCATTTTCACTATATTGATCCTTCCGATCCATGAACATGGTATATTTCTCCATCTGTTTGTGTCCTCTTTGATTTCTTTCATCAGTGTTTTATAGTTTTCTATATATAGGTCTTTTGTTCTTTAGGTAGGTTTTATTCCTACCTATTTTATTCTTTTCATTGCAATGGTGAATGGAATTGTTTCCTTAATTTCTCTGTTTTCTCATTGCTAGTGTATAGGAATGCAAGGGATTTCTGTGTGTTAATTTTATATTCTGCAACTTTACTATATTAATTGATTAGCTCTAGTATTTTTCTGGTGGAGTCTTTAGGGTTTTCTATGTAAAGGATTCAGGGAATGCAATGGCACCCCACTCCAGTACTCTTGCCTGGAAAATCCCACGGATGGAGGAGCCTGGTGGGCTGCAGTCCATGGGGTCGCTAAGA
This sequence comes from Bos javanicus, assembly GCF_032452875.1. Lineage (NCBI taxonomy): Eukaryota > Metazoa > Chordata > Mammalia > Artiodactyla > Bovidae > Bos > Bos javanicus. The sequence continues at coordinate 13,106,237 of NC_083897.1, forward strand.
GTCGAACACAACTGAGCGACTTCACTTTCACTTTTCACTTTCATGCATTGGAAAAGGAAATGGCAACCCACTCCAGTGTTCTTGCCTGGAGAATCCCAGGGATGGGGAAGCCTGGTGGGCTGCCATCTATGGGGTCGCACAGAGTCGGACGTGACTGAAGAGACTTAGCAGCAGCATGTAAAGGATCATGTCATCTGCAAACAGTGAGAGTTTTACTTCTTCTTTTCCAACCTGGATTCCTTTTATTTCTTTTTCTTCTCTGTTTGCTGTGGCTAAAACTTCCAAAACTATGTTGAATAGTAGTGGTGAGAGTGGGCACCCTTGTATTGTTCCTGATTTTAGGGGAAATGCTTTCAATTTTTCACCATTGAGTATAATGTTTGCTGTGGGTTTATCATACATGGCTTTTATTATGTTGAGGTATGTTCCTTCTATGCCTGCTTGCTGGAGGGTTTTTATCATAAATGGATATTGAATTTTGTCAAAGGCTTTCTCTGCATCTATTGAGATAATCATATAGTTTTTATCTTTGAGTTTGTTAATGTGGTGTATCACATTGATTGCTTTGCAGATATTAAAGAATCCTTGCATCTCTGGGATAAAGCCCACTTGGTCATGATGTATGATCTTTTTAATATGTTGTTGGATTCTGTTTGCTAGAATTTTGTTAAGGATTTTTGCACCTATGTTCATCAGTGATATTGGCCTGTTGTTTTCTTTTTTTGTGGCATCTTTGTCTGGTTTTGGGATTAGGGTGATGGTGGCCTCATAGAATGAGTTTGGAAGTTTACCTTCCTCTGCAATTTTCTGGAAGAGTTTGAGTAGGATAGGTGTTAGCTCTTCTTTAAATTTTTGGTAGAATTCAGCTGTGAAGCTGTCTGGTCCTGGGCTTTTGTTTGCTGGAAGATTTCTGATTACAGTTTTGATTTCCATCCTTGTGATGGGTTTGTTAGGATTTTCTATTTCTTCCTGGTTCAGCTTTGGAAAGTTATACTTTTCTAAGAATTTGTCCATTTCTTCCAAGTTGTCCATTTTATTGGCATATAGTTGCTCATAGTAGTCTCTTGTGATTGTATTTCTGTGCTGTCTGTTGTGATTTCTCCATTTTCATTTCTAATTCTGTTGGTTTGATTCTTCTCCCTTTGTTTCTTGATGAGTCTGGCTAATGGTTTGTCTATTTTATTTATCCTGTCAAAGAACCAGCTTTTAGCTTTGTTAATTTTGGCTATGGTCTCCTTTGTTTCTTTTTCATTTATTTCTGCCCAAATTTTTATGATTTCTTTCCTTCTACTAACCCCGGGGTTCTTCATTTCCTCCTTTTTTAGTTGCTTTAGGTGTACAGTTAGGTTATTTATTTGAGTTTTTTCTTGTTTCTTGAGGTAAGCTTGTATTGCTATGAACCTTCCCCTTAGCACTGCTTTTACTGAGTCCCATAGGTTTGGGGTTGTTGTGTTTTCATTTTCATTAGTTTCTTTGCATATTTTTATTTCTTCTGTGATTTGTTGGTTATACAGAAGCATGTTTTTTAGCCTCCATATGTTTGTATTTTTGACAGTTTTTTTCCTGTAGTTGACATCTAATCTTACCACATTGTGATCAGAAAAGATGCTTGGAATTATTTCAATTTTTTTGCCTTTACCAAGGCTAGATTTAAAAGGCAGCCGAATATTTAGAGGACTCCTTTGGGAATCTTTTAATAAGCTGAAGAGTCCTTTCAAAAAATGAGGGATCCCTCAATAGAACAGACTAGAAAGTACAGAAATAAACCCAAACACAGATACAGCGCATCCTAAATTCCTCTATGTTTGGCCTTATTATTTCTCTGTGTTTGGGCTTTCCTGGTGGCTCAGACAATAAAGAATCTGCCTGCAATGAGGGAGACTGGGTTTGATCCCTGGGTGGGGAAGATCCCCTGGAGGAGGGCATGGCAACCCACTCCTGTATTCTTGCCTGGAGAATCCCCATGGACAGAGGAGCCTGGTGGGCTACAGTCCATGGGGTTAAAAAGAGTGGGACATGACTAAGCACAAAAGTATTTGGATCCATAAGGAACAGATAGTTGAATAAGTGGTGTTGAGACAACTAGGGAGAAATCCAGGCAAATGTAGTCCATAACTCACACCTGGGCCAAATAAATTCCAAATGGATCAGAGTTTTAACATGAAAAATAAAACCATGAGAAACACTAGAAAATGAAATAATTTTTAAAATAATTTTTGAGTAGGAAGTCCTTTCTAAGTATGACACAAAACCCAGAAGCCAAAAAACAAAAAAAAAAGTTCAACACAGTTGACTACATAAAAATGAAAATTCCTTCATGGCAAAAACTTCCATAAGGTTAAAAAATGGCAAACAGAGAAAATACTTGCAATTTATATCACTGAAATGGGCTTTCTTAATATAACAAAAGACTTCTCATAAATCAATTTTGAAAGACCAACAACCAAATAGAAAATGGTCAAAGGATAATAAACAGATTATTTCTAGGAAATAAAACAGTAAATTAAACATATGACAGTTGCTCAACTTCATCATAATAAGAGAAATACAAATGAAAACCTCACTGAGATAGCATTTTCCACCCATCAGACAGGTGATGATGAAAAATCTTGCTAACACACTGTGCTAGTGAAAATGTAGGGAAATACTCACTCCCCCAAGCTGTTGAAAGGAAAATAATTGACACAACCTGTTCAGTTCAGTTCTCTTTGCAACCCCACGAATCACAGCACGCCAGGCCTCCCTGTCCATCACCAACTCCCGGAGTTCACTCAGAGTCATGTCCATTGAATCAGTGATGCCATCCAGCCATCTCATCCTCTGTCGTCCCCTTCTCCTCCTGCCCCTAATCCCTCCCAGCATCAGAGTCTTTTCCAATGAGTCAACTCTTTGCATGAGGTGGCCAAAGTACTGGAGTTTCAGCTTTAGCATCATTCCTTCCAAAGAAATCCCAGGGCTGATCTCCTTCAGAATGGACTGGTTGGATCTCCTTGCAGTCCAAGGGACTCTCAAGAGTCTTCTCCAACACTGCAGTTCAAAAGCAACCTGTATGGAGGTCAATTTGCCCATATCTATAAAATTTAAAATGCACTTCCTTTGGACCTAGAAATTCCACTTTTAGGAATTAACCCTATAGGTATGTACATGTATAATAAATGACAAACATAAAGATATTAATTGGAGTATTTTTGCAGTAGCTACAGATTACAAATACTTTAAATGTTTATCAATAGGAAACTGGTTTATAAATTTTGGTAGAACCCAATGAACATCTATATGTTAATAGTATAAAATGCCCTCCAAAATGTATTCATTCTCGTCCTTTAGGCAGCTATAACTTCCTATGTTACCTCCCAAGTATATTCTCTGTATATTTCTTTATTTAAGTTAAAGTCACTCAGTCGTGTCCGACTCTGTGCAACCTCTTGGACTGTAGCCCACCAGGGTCCTCTGCCCATGGGATTTCCCAGGCAATAATACTGGAGCTGTTAACCACTCCTTTCTCCAGAGGATCTTCCCAACCCAGGGATAGAACCCAGGTCTCCTGAATTGCAGACAGATTCTTTACTGTGTGAGCCAGCACTGTTCGAAGACTTTTACAAACATTAAGTAATTTAATCCTAAAAAAAAAAAAAAAAACATTTTACAGATGAAATTGAAGCATATAGTTATAAAATGGTAGAGCCAAGATTTAAATCCAAACTGGTTGACTTCAGAATCCATACTCTCAACCATTATTCTCTGCTTACTTTCACATACATATATTTTCCCCCAGATTTTAGACAAATTGTAGCATGCTCTAAGCCTTGTATAAAAGAACATAAGAAGGTTTAGAGTTATAAAGTGGCTCTACGTGCTTCAATATCCTCATCTGTATCACCTACCTTGTTGGGCTCTTTTTTGAGGATTAAATTACTTAATGTTTGTAAAAGTCTTCTAACAGTGCCTGATATATAGTAAGTACTATTTAAGACTATGTTAAATAAAGAAATATGCAGAGAATATACTTGGGAGGTTACATAGGAAGTTATATATGACAAAAGGACAAGAATGAAAGAAATTTATACCTTTTGAATATTGTATCAAAAGCTTAAATAATATCTATTTTAAAAATTAAATAATTTTAAGCATAAATTATTTCTGTTCCCCAGCATCTTAACACTTGGCCTCATCTCCTCCCACTTATCCTTTTCTTTGTTCCATAATTTCCACTTTCCATGTCTTGCACTGTAGCTTCTTACTAGTTTTAGTACAGGCTTCCCTGGTGGCACAGACAGTAAAAATTCCACCTGCAATGTGGGGCCTGTCCTTTCCATCATCTCAGTCTCCTCATTTGTCTTGAACTTTCTACATTCATTCATGATTTCACTACCTTTCTGCTCCTGACTCCCTGGGGTACCTTTCACCAAAATGGAATCTTCACATCCTTAGAGTTTCAAATCTAGATATTTCATCATCTCAAATTCAGCATGTCCAAGTGAGCATGTCATCCACCTCTCATCTCAACCTCCCTACTTTTTAGCTCCCGAGTTAGAAACTGGATTCTTTACTTTGACTCATCTCTGTACTTAATTCCCTAGATCCAGTAAAAGCATCAATTTATCCTTTCACATCTGTCTTCCTCACTTTTGCTATTGCAGGATTATTGCCCTAGGCTAATGTGAACAGTGTGCATACTTATTACCTGGAGAGCTTGTTAAAATGCAGGTACTGCATCAGTAGGTATGGTAGCAACCTACAAGATGGCCTCTAATGAGCCCCATCTCTCAGTATTAACTCCCTGGATTGTTTCCTCCTATATTATATCAGGGTTGGTCTATATGACCAAACAATGGGACAGAAGTAATGGTATATCACATCTCAGATTAGACTATAAGACAATGTTGCTTTTGTCTTGGTTGTTCTCTGTCTCTCTTAGATCACTCACTCTGGGGAAAGCCAACTACCTTGTGGAGAAGTTACAAAGGCAGTGTATGGAGAGGCCAATATAGTGACAAACTGAGATGTCCAGCCAACAGCTAGTGAAATCTGAAACCTGCCAACAGCCACATGAGTGAGGTTGGAAAAAGGCCCTTCAGCTCCAGTCAAACCTTCAGATGACTATAACTCCAGCTGAAATCTTGACTACAACCTCATCAGAGACTCTAACCTAGAACCATCTAGCTAAGCCACTCCTAGATTCTTCACCACAAAAATGTGAGTTAAATATTTGTTGCTTTAAACTAACAGATTTTGAGGTAATGTGTTATTTAGCAGTAGATAATTTACACAGTAGATCTGGTGTAAGGCCTGAAAAATTCTGCATTTCTAACAAGCTCCCAGGGGACACTAATGTTGATGCTGATGGACCCTGCTTTAGTAGCTGGCCACATACCACTGCAACAGCTTCTCACCTAATCTCTACCTCAATTATCTCTCTGCTTCAAGCCCATTACACCCCTCCTTCCCAGTGTAGAACAGTTCCCTATTACCTACCATGTAAAGTCGAAGTCCACAGCCTATTATCAAAATGACAAGTGTTGGCGAGAATGTGGGGGAAAGGGAACCCTTGTGCACTGTTGGTGGGAATGTAATTTGGTGCAGCCACTATGGAAAACAGTATGGAGACTCCTCAAAAAAATAAAATACAGAACTACCATATGACCCAGAAATCCCACTCCTGGGTACAAAACCAAAGGAATTGAAATCAGTATCTTCAAGAGATAGCTGCAATCCCACGTTCATTGCAGCATTACTGACAATAGCCAAAATAAGAAGACAACCTGAATGTCCTTTATCAGATGAATGGATAAACAAAATGTCACATTTTCCTTATCCAGTCATTGGATATGCATTGAAATGGAATATTATTTAGCCATAAAAGAAGGAAATCCTGCCATATTCAACAACTTGGATGAATCTGGAGGGCATTATACTAAGTGAAATAAACTAAACAAATACTATATGCTATCACTTACATATGAAATCTTTCTTACAAAAATTTTTATTTTTTTTTTACTTTTTGGCCACACTGTATGGCATGTGGGATCTTAGTTCCCCAACCAGGGCTGGAACCCATGCCCCCTGCATTGGAAGGCAGATTCTTAACCACTGGACCACCAGGGAAGTCCCTGAAATATTTTTTTTTTTAATCTGATTTCATAGAGACAGAGGATGCAATGGTGGTTGCCAGAGCCTTGCAGGAGGGGAAAACAGGGTGATACAAGTCAAAGGATACACATTTTCAGTTTTAAGAATACATTCTGAGGATCTAATATAGAGCATGGTAACTACAGTTAATAATACAGTATTGTGGGACTTCCCTGGTGGTCCAGTGGTTAGGAATCCACCTTTGAATGCAGGGGATGCAGGTTCAATCCCTGGCCTGGATGCCTCAGGGCAACTAAGCCTGCACACCACAACTAGAGAACCCGTACTCACTGCAACTCTAGAGAAAGCCTGCGTGCCACAATGAAAAGCCCATATACTGGGTCTTTCTGTGTGCCCACAAAGACCCAGCACAGTCAAAAATAATAAATTAATTTAAAAAATAATGCAATATTGTATACTTGAAAGACATTGAGAGCATTCTCACCACACACACACAAAGTAACCATGTTAACTATGTAAAGTGAACGGATGTGTTAATTATTTTGATCTTGGTATCATTCTACAATCATCGCATTGTGCACTTTAAACATATACAATTATGTTTGTCAATTATTCCTCAGTAAAGTTTTTTTTAAAAAGTCCTCAGCTTGCCTTCCAAGATCCCTTAGGACCTGGCTATTTACATGCTTTACAGTCATTTTTTCCCACCACTCTCTGTCAGGCACTTTCTGCTCCTGTTCACCTGATTTCCTCATTGTCTCCTGCAGACATCACATTTGTTCCTGGTCCAAAGCTTTCTATTAGCAGTATCTCTCCTATTCCCTACCATCTCCCAATATGTATAACTGGCATGTCTTCTATCCTCCTCTGCTATCCAAGGTCAACCTTCAAGGCCTAGCTCAGGTCCCATTTCCTCCACTTCATATTTTTGAAAGTATTTATTGAATTTGTTACAATATTGCTTCTGTTTTATGTTTTGGTGTTTTGGCCACAAGACATATGGGATCTTAGTTCCCTGATCAGGGATCGAACCTGCACTCCCTGCATTAGAAGATGAAGTCATCACTACTGGACTGCCAGGAAATTCCCTCCCCCCTTCATTTTTATCTAATAGCTTTATGAACTATTATTTGAAAGTGAAAGTAAAAGTGTTAGTTGCTCAGTCATGTCCGACTCTTTGTAATCCCATGGACTGTAGCCTGCCAGGCTCGTCTGTCCATGGGATTCTCCAGGCAAGAATACTGCAGTGGGTAGCCATTCCCTTCTCCAGGGGACCTTCCAGACCCACAATTTAAACCTGGGTCTCCCTCATTGTGGGCAGATTCTTTACCATCTGAGCCACCAGAGAAGCCCATGCACTATTATTTAACTATTTACTAAATAAAGAATCTCAACTTCCAAGCTAGATTTTCAGCAACTTGAGGTCAGGAATAGTATCTTGTAAGTCTTAATAGCTCCAGGGCACCTGGCATCTGACTGGACACAGAAAAAGTAAGTAGGTGTCAGTTGACTGAATCAGCCTGTCACGTTCAGTGTGGCTGTACGCCTACAAGCAGTGCCAAATGTACTCCCAGATTTTAGAGCAACAGAGAGAAATCTCTGCAAAGTCCACCCCCCTCTTCCCTACCTCCTTCCTCTATACCAAATTATTGTCTCCTTTATTTGTTCCACATCACTGGCAGGTAAGAAGGTAACATTTTGAGAGAACAACTTATATTATGGACAGCAATGAAAGGAAATAATGTCACAGTTAATCCAAAAGTCATTTCATTTTCGATTTGAAATCCCTTCTATGATCTGGAAGGCAGATGTGCTGTGAACTCATTAGGGTTTCCCTGAATAGTGTTGAAATCATCTACAAGAACACAATGAGAAAGGGGCCAGGGGAGACCTGAGAATACAGTGGCTGATGCAGGAAGACTATCTAAGGAAGATAAATATTGCACAGATTGCCATGACAAAGGTAATGAAAAAAGCAAGTAATACAGGGATTTCCTGGTGGTCCCGTGGCTAAGATTTCACACTCCCAATGCAGGGGGCCCAGGTCCCATCCCTGGTTAGGGAACTAGATCCCACATGCAATAACTAAGAATTTACATGGCACAACTAAAGATCCCATGTGCTGCAATGAAGATCCTGCATGCTGCAACTAAGACCTGGCACAGCCAAATAAATAAATAGATTAAAAATTAATATTAAAAAAAAACAAGTAATACAGAGACAGAGACCAAGGGAAGAAGAGAGAGAGAGACCTTCTAGGCATTGCATATTCCACTCATCAGACCATGAAGATCATTTTACAAAAGGACAACATCCACTATTTTTTGAGTGTTTATTGTCAGCCATTTTGCTAAACTCTTTGCACAAATCAACTGATGGTCATCCACCCAACAATTCCCATGAGATTGATGCTGCTATGGGCAGACCCATTTCCCTGATAAGGAAGCCAAGGCTCAGAAAAAGTTAAGGGATTTCTCCCAAGATTACACAGCTAGGAGCTGTTTGAGCTGGGATTTGAACCTTTAGACCCTTTAGATCCAGTGCTTATCCTCATTTTTTTTTTTTTTTTTTTTTGGTAAATCTTGAATGTAAAGATCTGTAGCAGATCCTGGAAATTTGGAAAGCCAGAAAGTTACTATTCAGTGCTCATCCACATTCAGACACCTGGGGACCTCCTGCCGTGTGACTTCCCTCTGGCTACCCAGAGCACCTCATCAGACTGGGAAAAAAATCCCAGCCTTGTTCTTTCAACAAAGTACATGTACTCATTCTATAATTCCACAGCCTGCAGGATGGCAATGAATGTAATGAAATAATCAAATCCTGTTACCAGGTAACTAATGGGTTACCCCTCGCTGGTAATATAAAGCATTAGCTCCATTAAAAGAGAAAACCCCTAAAGAGGAAATCTAACGACAAGAATTTGGACACCTTGGCAGGCCCACCGGGAGAAAGGTTTGGAGCCAAAAGACCTTTTCCTGCCCCTCCTCTCATGTCTGTTTGTCCTTCTGGGTTTGACGTGTGCCTTAAACACATCATTGCTTGCACTTATTCAACTACCAATGGTAGAACAAAATGTGGCTTTAAAAAAAAAAATCTAATGAAGTTTCCGAATTTCAATTAAAAGCAACATCTCTCCATCCATCTATTTATCCCTGCCAAGCATTTGTGTTTTGAAGCTGGAAGTTCCATTATCTGAAATTTGCAGGCAATTACTAGGTCTAGTAACTCCCAAGATGTGAGCATTTTTCCAAGTCTAAAGTGAAAAGTGGTTTTCAGTAAACGTGTCTGTGTGTGCATGCATGCTTTAAGAAGTCTGTTTAGAAAAGAAAGGTGTGATGAAGGCAGGTGGGGGAAGGGCCAGAGGGAATCATATCGGGTCATTTATTTGTCTTATTTGACATTGGGAACTCCGGAAGTGTTAATAAGCAGCCCTCCATGTCCCAGGGGAAGCTTTCGGATTTACAGCTTTAAACAACCACTCATCCTCATTTTGGCACAAAGTCAAACCAAAATTTGTTGCAGTTTATAATGCTTGTTAACGAAGAACATCAAAAATTAATGCTCATTAGGGTGCTCATTAATATGCACGATGCTCACCAGTTTGACTTAATTAAGCAAAGCTCCACTTGACGATAATATTGTGGTCCAGCCCAGAGAGGAGACTATTCAGGGCTGAAGGGTGTTCCCTTGGGACAGCATTAGCAGCATTGCAGGGTGAGGTGCCTGCCTGCCTCCTCCTGAAACTCTTCCTGTTAGAAAACAGGAAGCTCTCAAAGAGCAAGTGACTGTAGCCCATGCTGTGCTGTCTGATTTCACACTTTAGTTTTCCTGTTCCAAGACGTTATTTGCTGAGATGACAAATTGATGTCAATGGTACAATCAGATCTTGGCCAAGAAAAAGACCCCTAAAGAGAGAAAGAGGCTCAAGAACTTAGGCTCAAGACACAAGATTGGGGTCAGGAAGGGGGAGGGGGAAAAGGAGAATAGTAAAAGAAGGTGACCCTCCAAAAAGACAGCAAAGTAAACCAAAGAAAGTAGTAAGCAAGGGAGAGAGTGAGATCAATATCCAGATACTGTCATATTCCAAAGCAGAGGACACACAGGTGGGGAATTACTATTTGTGTGAGGTTTTGCTGATTTTTTTTCCTTAGTCAATTTGAGGTTTCTGAGTCTGTTCTGTTCCGGGTCATTTCAAAATCATTAATTCCAATGGGTCACTGTAGATAAAAACAAATAATTGAGCTCTAGAACATGTAGCCAGAGCTTTTCCAGAGAATCTTAAACCTAAAACAGAAGTAGGAAGCAATGGAGCAAATGAGAGTGAGACAGGGGAATTTGAATCCCAGCTCTACTACTTAGGGTGTAAATGGAGGAACTTGGAGAAGCCACTTCATGTTGCCAAGGCTCAGTTTCCTCATCTGTAAACAATAAGGGTGAACTGTATGAAATTGCCATTTCATTCTTGAAGATCTGAATGTTCAAATCAACAATTTCATATGGTTCAAAGTAATAAAAATATTAAACCAAATAGTATATTTTAAGACAAGTTTAAACTGTAAAATGCCAAAGATCATTTATGACCAGTCTTAACTGTTGCTACTTTAAAAATATGCATATAGATTATATTATGCTTCACCAATAAGACTGGCTAAATTAAATCAAACTTCTTTCCCAAACATGGCCAAAGACCTTCCTGACTCAAGATTCAAGATTAGGATAGACACAGCCCAGGTCTATCACTGTGAACCAATATTATTGACACAGTTTAAGATAATTTTAAAATGTCCTGCTTTGCTGTGATAGATATTTAACAGAAAGTGACCAAATTATTTTCCAGGTGGGTCGATACATATGTATAGGTGCCTATACACACCTGTCAGCCATCCTCCTATCTCTGTTCAAATTGACCCAAAGCTGTATTGGGGAAAAAATAGTACAGAGTTGTATAAGGAGAAGTATTCATAATGGCATCATTTCAGAGTATTACTTATACCAAGTCCAAGTACCCCATAGGAGAGAAGACAGGCCAGTGAAGCAAGGAATTTTACTATGCAGGTTCTAGAAATCACAGCAGGCAATGGATCTGCGTCAAGCAGCCCAGGCAAGAAAGTGTCAGAGCAAAAGGGAACAGAGAAGGTGAGGGGAACTCATGGGGCAGAAGCCTAACAAGCAAACAATAACCAAGAGGCCACAGATGACTGAAGCCAGAATAAAACAGAAACAGGGGGCTCTGTAAAAGATAGAAATTGGAAGGAAGACAAGTAGCCAAATATCTAGAAACTGAGAGATACAGTATGACAAAGTACGATTCAAACAAAATAGGAATGTCAGTTTGAGGGGAGGATCTAATTTAATGGGACAAAACGGGGTCTTGTCTCTCATCTCAGGAGATTGTTCAGCTTGCTGTGGAGGCAGGCATTGCCACACTGGGGCTTACACGGTGAAACAGTCAAAATACGGGACTGGAGTCAAGACAGAGAGGGTTAAACAAAGGACCATTTCTGATAAAGGGAGGGAGGTTATTGATGGGAGAAAGGGCTCTCTGTGCAGTGAAAGGAAAGCATCTGCATTAGAGGAAGTACACAGAAAGCCCGCACCTATACACACCTCTGCCAATCAAACTGTGAAGATTTGGAATCTCTGTGAAGAGCAGAGTATGATATTGTATTAGAATAATTTACCATTCAACCCAGATAAGAAGCAAATGGCATATTGTACTGGGCACACATCTCTCAGAGAGATAACGCCACCACCTTTGATGGGGGCATTGTATTGTGTCTGTCCAGCAGGCAATCTGGGTCTTTTTCTTCCTTCCTAAGTCTGAGCTTCATTCTCAAACAAACTGACGGCAGGGAATTTCGGTAATGACTTGACACCCTGCTCTATCTAGCCTTTTACTGCTCTGAAACAATTCCCTCTTTGGGCTCTTTGTTCCGAGACGTCTTAGTCTGAATTTACATTTGCAGCTTTGCATTGTTTCTTCATTCGTACACAGCATTCTCCAAACTTGGGATTTTTGTCCACTGCATCGTCTTCCGGCTCATTAATGTAAATAATAAAGAACCTGGTTTCCGATGCCGTTCCCTTTCAGAGCCATATTAATAATTCATTGCCAGCTTGACAGAGTCCTTTCGGCAGCTGCTTTGTTCAAGGCTTGGCTCCTCACAGTGGCAATAGGTCAATTGTCTTCTGGTGAAATTGAACCAGAGGGCCTGAGAAGGGCATTCGTATTCCCCACGTGTGACCATGGGGGATTAATGGGGTGGGGGAAAATGCACCGAGTCCACTTCTAAGGCCCCCTCTGGAGAATGAGCCTCTTATTCCCCTGTTCTTTCTGAATCCGTTCTTTTTAGCATTAATTATGAAGACAATGAGCGCAGTGCCAAAGTGTAGGAGCTGAATTCCCAGTTACACACAGAGAACAAAATCTGTTTGTCAGTCAAGATACCTTTTCTTTCTCTTGGAGCAGAGAATACCATGATCTAGTGAGGTCATCTCAGAGCAGCGCCTGGGGCATGCAATAGCTTACGTAGCATCTTGTGCGTAGTAGGTGTTTGCATTTCTGACTTTATTGTAGTATCTGGCTGGGGCCAACATTCCAGGGACAAGGATCGGTGGGGTAATACCCATCCAAGTCCTCAACAGCCCCCTTTTCCATCTGATAGTCTTCTGGAATATTGAGGGAAACATGTTAGTCTAATACAGAAAATTGAAGTTTTGAAAAACCATAGACAGGGGCATGTAAAAGAGTCAGTTATAGACTGAAAATAATGGGCTATGTGACACCAGGTGACAACCCTCTGGACAGACAGAAGTGACCCTTTGCCTACTTGGTTGGCATCACGTGTGAAGTACAGTGTGAGGAAAAAGCAGGATGGGGAAAAGCTAATGGGGGCTTTGAGTGATCAGAGAGCAGCATCCAGTCCCAAAGTATTCAGGGAGGGACTTCCTTGTGGTCCAGTGGTTAAGACTCTACCCTTCCACTGTAGAGGGTGTGGGTTCGATCCCTGGTGGGGGAACTAGCATCTCTCATGCTGCTCAGTGTGCCCCCAAGTTAAAAACAACAACAACAACAAAGTATTCAGGGAAGAGGAAGTCATCTTGTCAGGGCAGTCTCCAGGAGCTGTCCTGGAAAAGCAACGTGCACTGACTCTGAATACAGAACTGGGAACTGGTTTTAAGATGGCCACCCAAGGCTTCCCAGTCAGCCCAATCCATTCTTTGTTACCTGGGTGAATGAGAATCCACCTCTGAGTATATGAAATAAAAACAAGAGGTAAGACTGAGTGCTAACCACTAGAATCAAATTCATACAAACTGGAAGATAGAGGTGAAAACACAGTTCCTTGAATGGTGTGTTTTTAGGGAGAAGCGGTGCTGGAGGATCTAGCCCTTTAAGAAGATTCTCATCCTGACAGCATCATTTCCCCCAACAGTCTCATCAGGTCCTTTTATGCCCCTTCCATTCAAAGCATTCCAAATCCTGCTCTCTACTAGGTGGAGGGGATGATAGTATGATTAGGTTAAAAAATTCACTAGAAAGAGTCACACATCCCCCATATAAATGGAACACCCTATGCTATGAGAGTCAGCATAGTTTAATGGTTAAGAGCACAGACTCTGGAGCCAGCCTGCCTGGGTTTGCAATCCTGGCTGTTTCATTCATTGGCTGTGAGTTTTTGGACCTCTCTTTCTTTCTCTCTCTCTCTCTCTCTGTTTCCTCATCTCTAAAATTGGGAGACTAAAATTAGTGCCTGCCTCATAGGGTTGTTACAAGGAATAACTATAGTAGTTAACATCTCTAAGGCCCTCAGTGCCTAGCATACAGTCAGTGCCATATAAGTGCCTATTAATAAAGTTAATTTATTAAAAATTGCTTTGGGGACTTCTCTGGTAGTCGAGTGGCTAAGACTCTGTCCTTCCACTTTAGAAAGTACAGGTTCAATCCCCGGTCAGGGAAGTTCTGCATACCTCGAGGTGTGGCCAAAAAAATAATTGCTTTTGAAAATTCCTAAAGGATGATCTTTAATGATGGGGTTTAAGTAACTATAAGAAAAACATTTTGGAAGCACTTCTCACTTCACATTCCAAGGATAACCATCTACCGCTAACAAGACCTTAAAACCCTTAGAAACCTGCTCATCCAGGATAGATTGACTGCCCATCACAGTCCACTTTCAATGATTCTTTTGTCATCCAGTGAACACATCCAGGACACAAGCTAAAAAGCAGAATCTATGGCTTCTATGCCTCCACATCTCCAGACCTTTGCCTCTTGCCTGCCTTTGCAATGTGCTTTCAAGCTAAACACAGAGCAGATCCAGCCCCATTAACAGTGCTGCAGACAACAGCTGAGGCTCATTGCTTGGCAACCTCCATTCTTCCACTCACCTTCCTGCTTCCTGCTGAATCAACTCATGCTCCAACCCAGGTGGTTAAGGATGTGTCGGTAGGTCACCAGCATGGATCAATCTTTCACAGTGTAGGGCTGTGAAGGAAGGGAGGATGTAAATGAACTAGACATCAGTCCTTGTTTGTAGAAAGTGACCAGTCCAACAGGAAACAAAACCCAATCCTACATGAAAAGATTTTGCCTCATACATAATAAGGCTCCCAGTGGGCAGCCTGAAACCAAATGGATAGCTGTAAGAAAGCTATTGCTTCATTGTGACCTGAGCAAAGATCAAAGAATGATGAAATTGATGGGATTTTAATACTTCTGGTTCAGTCCTAAGTTGAAAAATCTTATGAGAAAAAGGAACCTAGTAGAGCGCACTGGAAATCAGGGCTTTAGAAATATTTTGCTCCCACCCATCAACAAAAACAGATGACTGGCAGAAACAGGCACAAAACTAGATTATTCACATTTTGAAGACCTTCATTTGGCAAGCATTTTGGATATAGACATTGAATCAGGTTTAACGTGAAACAAAATGGAGACACCCTTTTCATCTTTACTTTGTCTCCATACCTTTGTTTGTCATATTTCTAGTACCCTCATATTGATCCCTGGCTAAGAGTCCTGTTCACCTAAATTTGTCATCTCAGAGAAACCTGACTTTTCCCATCACTGACCCATGTATTGGGTCAATGTATTCCCCTACTCTCCCCATTTACTCCCCCTAATCTAGCCTATATCTTATTCTTTTGTAATCTGCTTCCTAAAGTATTAGCAATTTAATAAACAAAACTGTGTTGCAGTATCCCAGGCTGAAAATGAATGTGTTATCCTATTTGGTATGGTGGAGACTGTTAGCTGTCATCCAAAATCTATTCTGCCATTTTTTTTCCCAGTAACATGACTAGACTGCATTTCCCAGCCTTGCTTACAATTAGATGTGACCATATGATTGAATCTGACCAATGACATGTGAGAATCACTTCTAGGTGTCACCTCCAGGCCAAAGCTTTTAAGAAAAGAGTTTGACTCTTCAGGCGCACTTTTTTATTCCACCAGCTGAGGGTAGGTACTAATGAGGCCTTGAGGGATTGGGGGGCCACAAGATGGGAAAAAGTCTCTAAACAACTGTGAGGAGAAACATTTTACCCGTCTGAAAATTCATACAGAGTGCTGTGTTGAGATATTACATATTTGGTTTTAGTCATTACCACAGAATAGCCTAGCCTAGCCTTACTAAGACACCTGGAATATATGCATTTTTACAGATGTCTGCTATACACACAATCCCCTAACTCAAAGATCTGAATCTCTGATAGAAAGAGATTTCACATATCACTGATAGAGATTTGGGGGTTGGAGCTTCTGGCAGTACTCATCATATCATCTACAAAGACAAACCATAGATGGATTCAACCACAGAGGATGATGAAAGAGGAAGCTGGATCAAAGGTACTGAAGGAACGTGACCAGAATGCAGAGACTGACCTCAGCCAGGACAGTTGGGATTTCCAGGGTTGGGTCTGCACTGCAAACAATGGTTAGAAGGAGGAGATCAAACCCAGCAACAAGAAATTCTAGAAAAGTTCTAACCCAGAAGTCAACCACCATAGTGTCTGTCACCATCATGACTTGTCCATACCTTGCCCTTTGATAGAATATCAAGGAGTGGGCTGGGGCAAAGTCTAGGGAGAGAATATGGGCAGGAGATAGGCAAGGTTCAGGATGGGGGCCCATCTCTAGCGGGGGACAAGGGAGAATCACTGGATAAACTGTAGAGTGGGAGATGAAAGCAGAAATGAGGAGCACTGCAATCTGGGGGTGGACTGAATGCATAAAACTCAGTGCTTTAAGCTCCACTAAAGAGGTCTGAGGTTGGTGGTACATCATTTTCTGACATTTTAAAAACTGATCTAGGAATAGGATTGGGAATGTCTGGGCTGCAAGTGAGACCCTTCAATGAGGACCACAGCACAACAGAAAGCAAAGACAAGGGGAATGTGGGAGGAACTGACAGTTCGAAGATTCAGGTTTTAGCTAATATCAGTGCTGGCCCAAAAATCTTCATATTCATCACAAAGGCATGGCTAATGTCAAATCATAGGTGACCAATTAAAATTGCATAACATCATCTTCATTAAATCGGTACCACTAAAGACCAGAATTATTAGCACATGTAAGCATGCATGACCAGTACCTCTCTCACCGATGAGTGAGCAAATCCTCTTTGTCCTTGCAAGAGTCCACATAAGCCAGATTCAGGGAATTATCCAGCTAATATTGACCATAGCTAGAGTTCGGTAGAAACTGCAAAAAAAGAAAAAAGGCTTTCAGTCTCATTTTGCAATAGTGATCATTTTCTGACATTGGACTGTTTGTTGTACATTTATTATCCGTCTCCCTCTGAGCCCTTTCACAGCAGCTAAAGTACTCCCTCTGATGGTCTCTAGGATTCACTCACAACTAACAACAGGGCATTGTTATGTTGGATTTTTCCTTGCAACAGCTTCTAACAATCCCCAAAGCCAGGACCCTGACTGCATTTAGTTCAAGCTTTGATTTAGCCCTTTGGGTCCTTTTCTTGCAAAAAAAAATTAAAAAATAAAAGATACTGATATGATCTGTATTAGAAGTTGGAAAACACACACATATACAAATATACGATGTACATATAACATGCATAATTTAGCAACTTCGCGCTCCGTGATTCTAAAAGAACTTTGCTTACAGAACACTTTGCAAAATTCAAATCAATTTTAAAATGCTGTCTTGCCAATTTGGAGTGGGGTAATATCAGTGGTGCCTTACGGAGGAGAGGGAATTGCAGTATCCAATCATCCTAATAAGGACGTGGACTGCACAGGGTGAGGTGGACAGCAAAGGCCAGACCCATTATGCAAAGCCCTAAATTCCAGTCATTCACATCAAAGAGGTTGTGAGCGCCAGGAAAAGAACTTATGGGCATCTCCCCTCTAGCAGTCAGATTTGTAAAGCTTCTTTAATTCCCACCCCCAACAACCCTTCCCCACTTTTAGGGCTTATTTGTTTCTGCTCTATGCCATGCCTTCTTTCTACTTTACTCTTGAGCTTGTGGTTCCTGTCCAATCCCTAAGCTGAGCCCCATAGTCTCTTCCTGCTTTGATGCACAACCATACTTCACTCCACCACAGAAAATTAGTAACAAGGACCATAGCCCTCCCCCTGGACACCACAGCAATGCTATAAGCTTAAAATAACAATTTTCAAAACCCAGTTTACAAAATACTGCTGGGCTGTGCTGAAGTCTCACTGATATATATATACATATGTATATATATGCTGCTGCTGCTGCTAAGTCGCTTCAGTCGTGTCTGACTCTGTGCGACCCCAGAGACGGCAGCCCACCAGGCTCCCCCGTCCCTGGGATTCTCCAGGCAAGAACACTGGAGTGGGTTGCCATTGCCTTCTCCAATGCAGGAAAGTGAAAAGTGAAAGTGAAGTCGCTCAGTCTTGTCCAATTCTTTGCGACCCCATGGACTGCAGCTTACCAGGCTCCTCTGTCCATGGGATTTTCCAGGCAAGAGTACTGGAGTGGGGTGCCATTGCCTTCTCCATATGTTCCCTTCCCCACACAGTGAAAATAAGAAGGAGCGATCATGGAATAAAGGACGGTCCTTGATCGCTCATTCTTATTTTCACTGTGTGGGGAGGGGAACATTAAACTGCCCATTCTTTAATTTCCCTAAATATCATGGTGATGGTAATTGGTGGATGAAATTCAGCTTGGAATATTTATTTTGGTTGTGTGTTGGTGTGTTGTTGTTTTTGTTATTGTTGTTTTTATTTCGCAAAAATAAACTACATGGGAGAGAGAGATAAGAGATAAAGACAAAAACAATAACTAGTTTAGCAAATTAGCTCCTTGTTCAAACT
This sequence comes from Bos javanicus, assembly GCF_032452875.1. Classification (NCBI taxonomy): domain Eukaryota; kingdom Metazoa; phylum Chordata; class Mammalia; order Artiodactyla; family Bovidae; genus Bos; species Bos javanicus. The sequence goes on from NC_083897.1 coordinate 13,124,640, forward strand.
ACTGTACAACTGCACTCATTTCACATGCTAGCAAGGTAATGCTCAAAATCCTTCAAACTAGGCTTCAACAGTACATAAACTGAGAAATTCCAGATGTACAAGTTGGATTTAGAAAAGGCAGAGGAACCAGAGATCAAATTACCAACATCTGTTGGATCATAGTAAAAGCAAGGGAATTCCAGAAAAACGTCTACTTCTCCTTCATTAATTATGCTAAAGCCTTTGTGTGGATCACAACAAACTGTGGAAAAGTCTTAAAGAAATGGGATACCAGACCACCTTACCTGCCTCCTGAGATATCTGTATGCAGGTCAAGAAGCAAGTTAGAACCAAATATGGAACAACAGACTGGTTCCAAATTGGGAAAGGAATATGTCAAGGCTGTATATTGTCACCCTGCTTATTTAACTTATAGGCAGAGTACATCATGAGAGATGGCAAGCTGGATGAAGCTCAAGCTGGAATCAAGATTGCCAGAAGAAATATAAAAACCCTCAGATATGCAGATGACAGCACCTTTATGGCAGAAAGTGAAGAGGCACTGAAGAGCCTCTTGATGAAAATGAAAAAGGAGAGTAGAAAAGCTGGCTTAAAACTCAACATTCATAAAACTAGGATCATGGCATCCAGTCACATCACTTCATGGAAAATAGATGGGGAAAAAAATGGAAACAGTGACAGACTTTATTTTCTTGGGCTCCAAAGTCACTGCAGATGGTGAATACAGCTATGAAATTAAAAGACTCTTGCTCCTTGGAAGAAAAACTATGACAAACCTAGACAGCATATTAAAAAGCAGTGACATCACTTTGCCAACAAAGATCCATATAGTCAAAGCTATGATTTTTCTAATAGTCATGTGGGGATGTGAGAGTTGTATCATAATGAAGGCTGAGCACCGAAAAATTGATGCTTTCAAACTGTGGTGCCAGAGAAGACTCTTGAAGAGTCCCTTGTACTGCAAGGAGAACAAACCAGTCAGTCCTAAAGGAAATCAACCCTGAATATTCATTGGAAGGACTGACGCTGAAGCTCCAATACTTTGACCACCTGATGCAAAGAGACCCTAATGCTGGGAAAGATTGAGGGCAGGAAAGAAGGGGAAGACAGAGGATGAGATGGTTGGATGGCATCATCGACTCAATGGACATGAGTTTGAGCAAACTCTGGGAGATAGTGAAGAACAGGGAAGCCTGGCCTGCTAAAGTCCAAGGGGTCACAGAGTCAGGACTTAGTGACTCAGCAATGAAACATTCTGGGAATGAAATTAGAAGGGGGTGGGGGAGGTAGGATGCATCTATTTCAATGGGAGGATAAACAGAGGATCACAAAGGGCAGAAGTAGCTTAAACACCACAGGTGAGGCTTGTTTAAAAAATTGTATCCTGGGAGGCTTCCCTGGTTGTCCCTGGCTAAGACTCAGAGCTCTCAATTCAGAGGGCCCAGGTGCCATCCCTAGTCAGGGGACTAGGTCCTGCATGCCACAAATAAGAGTCAAACAAATAAATAAAAATAAATAAGTATTAAAAAAGAAACTGCACCCTGGAAGGCAGTGAAAGGAGAACATGTATAATCACAGAAGAGGACTTGGGGTATACTGAAGATAAACTTTTTGATTTTATATTAAAGCCCAGCTTCCACTACAGCCCTCTCATTTGCCCGATTTATAGTGACTTTCAAAACTGCACATTGGGATACATTGCACTGACATCATTTGAAAACAAGACTCAAACTTTATTCTGATAGCAATTAAATTCCCAATTACCTGGAAGGCAAACGCAGTTATGCAAATTACAGATGCAGACTGACTAATATTAGAACTCACATGATGATCACTTCAAAGCTAGGCATTCTGCATCTCCTTTCCTTTTTTAAAGGCGGCAGTGAAATTTAGTTGAACTGGACTTTGTGAGTCACTGTACTAAACTCCATTAATTTTCTGAATATAAAATGTTAGTTTAGCTTATCTGAAAATTGATCTTCTCCCAAGACTCTCCCCCTTAATCTTTTTCTCCCTCTACTTCTTCATAAATGTATTATCTAATTCAGTCACTATATTATTTATCATCTATTATTATTTATTAATTCACTAGCACTATCATATAATTCAGCAATGGAATTTTTGCCATAATGCTTTTCAGTATATTTGCATACTGAATAAAACCATATTGATTCTTAAGGATTTTTATGTTCTAGAAATGCTTGCTGCAGACAAATTTGCAAACAAATTTTTATTTGGTTTCTGAAGACATTATTTTGACATGATTTCAACTGATGCCAACAAATCAAACCAAGTTCTGCAACAAATGTCTTCTTAATGGGTTTTGTGCTATTTGTTTTAGTTGACACCATTTATTATAATTTAACAGCATTTCCTTCCTAGGAAAGTCCAAAATCAATAAAAAATGGTGACATATGTTTGTATTTATTTGGAAATACAAATGCAACCAAAGGGCTCTGTCAGTGTACAATTAATAGAGTACAAAATGCTGTGGTTCGGGGGCATCTGATTATCTGTCTCATAATGTGAATTTTGAAATAGCTTGGGATTCCTGCCCCTTGACTTTCAGGTTAGGACAGAATTTCACATTAACAATAAATCACCTTGGATATATGGTGTTCTATTTCAATTTGTTGCAATGTAGCTTCATCAGTTCATGAGGGGAGGAGAGGGACCACAGGTGGGATACGGAGAACAACAAACTGATAATAAAATATTAAGACAAAGAAATAAACACATTTGAGATGGTATTACTGTGAGAGATGCTGAAACTGACATATCTATCTTTTCTTCCGACTATCATGGCTCACAGTCTGGCAATGGAAATCGCAAAGCCCAAGATGGGGCACTGAGGTTTATCATCAAGTTCTCCTCACAACAACCCTCTGGCCTTTTTAGATAAATTCTTCTTCTTATTGACAGTAGGGAAATATGATTAAGAATTCTAAGGAGAGAAAATACCCTGCTCTGGGCCTGATTGCCAACACATTTTCAGGCTCTGCCTGTCCCTTGACCCAGGGTTGGTTCTCCTTGGTTCTCTTCTATGGGCTAGGTACAAATGAAATCCTATCATAGAATTATAACATCTCATGGTTAAAAGGATCTTAAAAGTCATCTATTACAGTGGTTCCCAAAGGCTAGTTCAGAAACTACTGCCAAATCCTAATGAAATTTTGCAGGTCTGTGAAAAATCGAGGCATTGTGGTAGAAAGCTACATTTATTAATGGACTTTGCTTCGTTCTATTTTTGAGGTATGAGACAATGTTCAAAATGGTAGGGCCTTTTTCCCCTTAGTGTCCTCATTAGAGTGTAAGCCTTCATTTCTTGTCTTAAGATCTCCATGGGGAAAGAGCTCCACTAAAATAATATTCCTCCCTCTCTCACTCCTCATTTACTTTTCTCCATGGGAGAAGGAGTGAATTATTTGATTTAGTAAGTTTGAAAGAAGAAACTGAGAATCTTTACCTTGGCCCCTTCTGAGATTCCACATTCTGGAGCCATCTTGTCCATGGATCTTCACATTTTGTGCCAAACAATTGTCCAGCTGGAACAATGGCTGGGTGAATAAGTCGAGCAGGGTTGAAGTATTACCACAGCCACTTGGCTGCAGATATAGAGCCACAACCTCCATTTTTGCTTTACCAGTACTATTAATAGTTGGCAGTGATTTTTTTTTTTTTTTTATTGGAGTATAGTTGCTTTGGGCTTCCCTGGTAGCTCAGAGGGTAAAGAATCTGCTAGCCAATGCAGGAGATGCAGGTTTGATCTGTGAGTTGGGAAGATCCCTTGGAGGAGGGCATGGAAACCCACTGCAGTATTCTTGCCTGGAGAATCCCCATGGACAGAGGAGCCTAGAGGGCTACAGTCCATGAGGTCGCAAAGAGTTGGACACGACTGAGCAACTAAACACACACAGCGTAGTTGTTTAACACTGCTGTGTCAGTTTCTGGTGTACAGCAGAGTGAATCAGCTATCAGTTAATTTCAGTTCAGTTCAGTCACTCAGTTGTGTCCAACTCTTTGCCACCCCATGGACTGCAGCACACCAGGCTTCCCTGTCCTCCAACAACTCCCGGAGCTTTTAAACTCATGTCCATTGAGTCCATGTTGCCATCCAACCATCTTATCCTCTGTCGTCCCCTTCTCCTCCTGCCTTCAATCTTTCCTAGCATCAGGGTCTTTTCCAATCTTCGCATCAGGTGGCCAAAGTATTGGAGTTACAGCTCTAGCATCAGTCCTTCCAATGAATATTCAGGACTGATTTCCTTTAGGATAGACTGGTTGGATCTCCTTGCAGTCCAAGGGACTCTCAAGAGTCTTCTCCAACACCACAGTTCAAAAGCATCAATTCTTCAGTGCTCAGCTTTCTTTAGGGTCCAACTATTGCATCCATACATGACTACTGGAAAAACCATAGCCTTGACTAGATGGACCTTTGTTGGCAAAGTAATGTCTCTGCTTTTTAATATGCTGTCTGGGTTGGTAATAGCTTTTCTTCCAAGGAGCAAATGTCTTTTAATTTCATGACTGTAGTCACCATCTGAAGTGATTTTGGAGCCCCAGAAAATAAAATCTGTCTCTGTTTCCATTGTTTCCCCATCTATTTGCCATGAAGTGATGGGACCAGATGCCATGATCTTAGTTTTTTGAATCAGCTATGCATATGCATATATCCCCTCTTTTTTGGATTTCCTTCCCATTTAGGTCACCATGGAGCACTGAGTAAAGTTCATTGTGCTATGCAGTAGGTTCACATTAGTTATCTATTTTATACTTAGTATCAATAGTGTATATATGTCAATCCCAATCTCGCAATTCATCCCACCACCAACCCCTTACCCCCTTGTTATCTGTATGTTTGTTACCTACATCTGTGTCTCTATTTCTGCTTTGCAAATAAGATCATTTATACCATTTCCCAGATTCCACATATATGCACTAATATATGATATTTTTTTTTTCTGACTTCACTTTGTACAACAGTCTCTAGGTCCATCCACGTTTCTGCAAATGGAACAGATAAGGAAACTGACACACACAAAGTTTAAAGAATTTTACTAAGGTTATTCAGCTAGTAAGTGCCACAAGTCTATATTCAGACTCTAGTAGCCTGGCTCCAATTTCCAAAGGGTTTCAGACTCAGGAAGAGAAGAAAAGTGTTATCTGTTGCAAAAAAAAAAAAAAAAAAAAACTGTTATCCCCAAAATCTTATCAGGCCTTACATGGTTAAAAAAAATCAAAAGCTGTAAACCTGTATCAGTACTTTGAATTATTTGTTTAATCTTCACTAGTCATACAGACGGAGAAGGCAATGGCAATCCACTCCAGTGTTCTTGCCTGGAGAACACCAGGGATGGGGAAGCCTGGTGGGCTGCCGCCTATGGGGTCGCACAGAGTCGGACACGACTGAAGCAACTTAGCAGCAGCAGCAGCAGTCATACAGATCCCATACTGTACCAAGAAGTGACTGGCTCCAAGCATTTGTGCACTTTAAGAATCCCTTCTCCCTCTTCCTGTCCATTGTTCAACCTCCATCTCTGTACCTGAAGACCTAGAATAATAGGACACATTATCTAGGCTTCACTTTTCTTGCTAGAGCAGCTCCAACTGATAGAAAAGTTTTCCTTGTATTCAGCTACAATCTGTTCCAAGATTTGTCATAAATATCCACACAACAAACTTAATCCCTTGTGGATAAAGCAGCCCTCTCTAAACGTTTTTTTCACTCCTAATTAAATATCCTGGGTTCCTTATGTCATGGCTTGGAGTCTGTTCGTCTTACTAGCAATCCTCTTCTGAAAGAACACTAGTCTGATTATATCTCTTTAAAGGATGGTGTCCAAAAAATATTCTAATACTCCAGGTGAAACCTGGTCAGTAATGATTAGATCAGGCCCATTTCCTTGCTGGCTTGGGATTTCACACTTCTGTAAATATCCCCTCCTTCTCTTGTCCTCCAATTTAAATAAGTGATTTTATCAGTAACTGCATCATCTGGAAGGGCATGACCCAGGCCACAGGATTTTCAAATCTTAACTATCAATATTATTTTGAAATCAATAACCAAGCAGTTCACATGACATTTATACTCACATATATGTCTGATAACACCTGGCACTTGGCTCCTGACCCAGGTCTGCCACCAGTCCTTCCATTTTTCTATGGTTACTGATATTTGATGCTGACCTGATCTGACAATTGGTCTTGTCATGCCCTTTGTTTCCCCTGAAAAGGGATCTTGTCAAATACCAGGGGAGCCTGACAATGCCCTCAGGCCTATCAACAAGCATTTTCTCTATTCAGTTTGCTTATTTGCTGTGTGCCTATAGCTGGATCTATAAAATTTGGAAATATTCAGCTTATTTTGTCAATAAATCAGGCCATTTGATGCACAAAGATTAGTAAAAGCAGTTGTTGATCAGCACATAGAAAAGCATTGTAGTCCAACTGTAAAATAGTTAATAACAATGTTAAAGTAAATTTGTATAAGATAGATCCTTAATGAGCTGGGGAATAGTCAAGATTATTATAGGCGTTAAGAGTATAGGCACTGTTCCTAAACTCTGAAGGTTGATGTCATGAAAAGCCAATATATCCATCTTCCCACAAAATTTCTCTTATTGCCATAGTTGAAGGTAGACTCTTAGGCCACAGGGAATACTGATATGACCCAATATGGCAGGTCTTAAATTCTTATAAAAACGTGAGAAAGGGACAAAATAATTCAGAGAAAGGCTATGAAAATTCATAAACTAGTTATATCATTGAATGCCTGTGACACATCTTTAAAAAGCCAGATGCATCCATGAATCTCAAAGTATTTTCTAGTCCTTAATTCATATAATGCTATAAGGAAACAGGCCAATGATAAATTATTATTTTAAATATAACAATGCAGAGGTTATGCAGCTTGTCTATGGATAACAAATCGGACATTTGGAAACTGAAACACATGAAAGAAATTCTCAGTCCTGCCTTTTATCAATTTATAAAGACTGCATGACCTCAGTTGCCTCAAAAATAAGTCAGTAGCTATTTAGAACCGAGAACTCCCAGATGTTCAAGCTGGATTTAGAAAAGGCAGAAGAACCAGAGATCAAATTGCCAACATCTGCTGGATCATGGCAAAAGCAAGAGAATTCCAGAAAAACATGTACTTCTGCTTCATTGGTTAAGCTAAAGCCTTTGACTGTGTGGATCACAATAAACTATGGAAAAGTCTTCAAGAGATGGGAATACTATACCACCTGACCTGCCTCCTGAGATACCTGTATGCAGGTTAAGAAGCAACAGTTAGAACCAGATATGGAACAATGGACTGGCTCCAAATGGGGAAAGGAGTATGTCAAGGCTGTATATTGTGACCATGCTTATTTAACTTACATGTAGAGTACATCACGAGAAATGCTGGGCTGGTTGAAGCACAAGCTGAAGTCAAGATTGCCGGGAGAAATGTCAAAAACCTCAGATATGCAGATGACACCACCCTTATGGCAGAAAGCAAAGAAGAACTAAAGAGCCTCTTGATGAAAGTGAAACAGGAGAGTAAGAAAGCTGGCTTAAAATTAAACATTCAAAAACCTAGGATCATGGCATCTGGTCCCATCACCTCATGGCAAATAGATGGGGAAACAGTGGAAACACTGACTGACTTTATTTTCTTGGGCTCCAAAATCACTGCAGATGGTGACTATAGCCATGAAATTAAAAGACATTTGCTCCTTGGAAGAAAAACTATGACAAACCTAGACAGCATATTAAAAAGCAGAGACATTACTTTGCCAACAAAGGTCCATCTAGTCAAAGCTATGGTTTTTCCAGTAGTCATGTATGGATGTGAGAGTTGAACTATAATGAAGGCTGAGCACTGAGGAATTGATGCTTTTGAACTGCGGTGTTGGAGAAGACTCTTGAGAGTCCCTTGGACTGCAAGGAGATCCAACCAGTCCATCCTAAAGGAAATCAGTCCTGAGTATTCATTGGAAGGACTGATGCTGAAGCTGAAACTCCAGTATTTTGGCCACCTGATGCAAAGAGCCAACTCACTGGAAAAGACTCTGTTGCTGGGAAAGATTGAAGGCAGGAGGAGAAGGGGTGACAGAGGATGAGATGGTTGGATGGCAACATGGACTCAATGGACATGAGTTTAAAAGCTCCGGGAGTTGTTGAAGGACAGGGAAGCCTGGTGTGCTGCAGTCCATGGGGTCGCAAAGGGTTAGACATGACTGAGCGACTGAACAACAATTTATATTTAAGTATTTGACATTTTTTCGCTAACTAGTTTATGAATTGAACCATAAACCACATGAAAGCACTTGTTTTTAAGAAAGGGCAATAGGAATCTGAACATTAAAATATTTCTTTATTTTAAATAAATTCACTTAAGCCTGAGTTCTAATTTAGATAATTCATTTTTTTAATATTTAATTTACTTTTTGAAGTATCTAAATTTTATTCTGGAGAACCTTGTGTTAAAACATAGTAGTTAGTGATGAGATACAGTATCACACTATACTTTCTAGATACTATTTGACCCATAGAAAGAGTAAAGATATATGCTAAAGAAATCACCCGTACTTAAGATAAACACGTTTTCTGAAGAAGGCTAAGAGGAACAATGGACCTATGACAGAAGAGAGACCCCTAACAAAATACCTGCCCTCCCCCAAATAATCATGGCATCAATGCCATCTAGGAAATGTCTTCTTGGCACCTATGTCTCTCAGTATTTTTAACATGTTCTATTTGGCAATGGGGTGGTACATGGGAACACATCTTCAGTGTTCTAATGTGAGGCAACAGTAAAACAGGATTTGTCTTGTAGTCAATATTGTTGGAATACATCAATTAGGTCAAGTAACAGCCACTGACAGGCTTCCCTGGTGGCTCAGCAGTAAAGAATCTGCCTGTCAATGCAGGAGACATAGGTTTGATCCCTGGGTCAGGAAGATCCCCTGGAGAAGGAAATGGCAATCCACTCCAGTATCCCTGCCTGGAGAATTCCATGGACAGAGGAGTCTGGCGGGCTACAGTCCATAAGGGCAGGTACAGTCCATGGTGCCACAAAAGAGTTGGTCACGACTTAGCAACTAAAACAACAACAGATACTGATAGAATGTTGAGATTAAAGAAATTTGCTGCCCTGATGTCTTTCATGTACTGAACAAGAGTTTATTCCCAAAAGGAATGCTTAGTTTGAAACCTGAAGTGAAAAAAAATGGGGGACTTCTCTAGTGTTACTGTTGTTCAGTCGCTCAGTCATGTCCAATTCTTTGTGACCCCATGGACTGCAGCACACCAGGCTTCCCTGTCCTTCACCATCTCCCGGAGCTTGCTCAAACTCATGTTCATTATGTCAGTGATGCCATCCAACCATCTCGTTTTCTGTCATCCCCTTTAATCTCCTGCCTTCAATCTTTCCCAGCATCAGGGCTTTTTCCAATGAGTCAGTTCTTCACATCAGGTGGCCAAAGTATTGGAGTTTCAGCTTTAGCATCAGTCCTTCCAATGAATATTCAGGGTTGATTTCCTTAGGATTGACTGGTTTGATCTCCTTGCAGTCCAAGGGATTCTCAAGAGTCTTCTCCAACACCACAGTTCAAAAGCATCAATTCCCTGGTGATACAGTGGCTAAAACCCTGCACTCCTAATGCAGGGGGTCTGAGTCATGGAACTGTTAATAGATTGCACATGCCAACTAACAGTTCACAACTAAAGGTCATGTGTGCCACAACTAAGACCCAACACAGCCAAACCAATAAATAGATAAAAATAAGTATTTTCTAAAAAATGGTTTAAAAATTTGAGGATAAAAATGACAGCAATAAAAATATGCTCAACCAAACTGAGGTAAAAAATATTTTTTCAATAATTATTTTACTGTCTCAATTTGCTTAGAATTTTCATGGCTGAACTTTCTATGAAAATTGTAGCTTTGGAGTTCTAATTCAAACTAATTGTCTGTTTACCAGACCTGTGGCTCAGTCAACAGGCCCTTTTAATTTCAGTACAAGTTCTATGGGAATTAAAGTTTGGGATTACCAAAAGCTTTTCCCTTCCCCCCTGGGAACCACTGAAACTCAGTGAGGTCAGTTTTTCTCACCACAAGACCTTATGGAAGACAAGTTTGGTCTGAGGTGCCTCCCACCTTGCTATCCTGGCTCTACTCCTTTGTTCCTTCTAAGAACTTTTGCTCCCTGCCCTCAAGCTTGTGCTTCTGCCAGATTGCTCCAGGGCTTCACCTTCCCTTTTAACCTAATCACCTCAATAACTCTTTCCTCCTTTTTTATGTTTTAAAGTTTTTATTTTGTATTGGGTTAAGACAAAGATTTCATGCTCAGTTGTGTCCAACTCTTTGCAACCCATTAGACTGTAGCCCATCAGGTTCCTGTGTCCATGGGATTTCCCAGGCAAGAATACTGAAGCTGGTTTCCATTTCCTCCTCTAGGGGATCTTCCTGACCCAGGGATTGAACCCATGTCTTTTATGTCTCCTGCACTGCCAGATGGATTCTTCACCTGCTGAACAACCAGGGAAGCCCGTATTGGGGTATAGTTGATTACCAATATTGTGATAGTTTCAGGTGAACAGTGAAAGGACTCAACAATACATATACACGTATCTATTCTTCCCCAAACTCCCCTCCCATCCAGGCTGCCACATAACATTGAGCAGAGTTCCACGTGCTGTACAGTAGGTCCTTGTTGGTTATCCATTTTAAATATAGCAGTGTGTACATGTCCATCCCAAACTCCCTCTTTTCTTTTAAATTGAAGTATAGTTAATTTACAATATTGTGTTCATTTGAAGTATACAGCAAAGTGATTCAGTTATACATATACATATATTCTTTTTCATATTCTTTTCCATTATAGGTTATTACAAGACATTGAGTATAGTTCAGTGTTATACAGTAGGTTATTGTAAACTCTTCCCCTTGAGTGCTCTCTTCCTTCAGGGTCTTGCCTCTGATTTTCAAGATGAAGACAAAATATCCTATAATAGAATCCTCTAGTAAGGGGAATTTAACATAGTCAAGAGTTTCAGCTCCAGAGTCAGCCTGAAATGCATTAGAATCTGCCATATGCTCACTGAGGGATTGGTGGGCACACTGCTTAACCATCTTAAGCCTCAGTTTTCCTGTATCCAAATGGAGGTAATACTTACATGGCATGGTTGTTGAAAGGAATCGCTATAGAAAGGTAAGAAAATGCCTGATTCTCAGACTTTGGGCTTGAGTATCTGAGTTGGAGGGGAAGGTAATGAGTTTTGAGGATATATGGTTTATGGTGCCTATGAGTCACCAAGCAAAAGCTGCCCCTGTGTCAGTTGAAAATATTGGTTTGAAGCTTAAAATAGAGAAGTCAGACCTGGAGATACAGACACAAAAGTCATCAGACTACGGTGCATGGGTGGGATTATCCAGGGGAAAAGTAGAAAGTGAGAAGTGCAGAGGACTTTGAAGAACAAAAATCAAAAGGTGATTAGAGGAAAAGGTCCCAATACAGGAGTCTAGCAAATGCCCATAGATGAGGAAAAGAACCAGTAGGGGTGTGGTGTCAGTAACCAAAGGAGAAAAGAATTTTCTAAATGGGTGAGTCATCAGTATCAAATACCACAGACCTGTGTCAGCTGAGAGGAAACATACTAGTTTACTGCATTTGACAGGTAGTGACTTTTGCCAGTTTTGTTCTGGTGGAGTGTAAGGGCAGCAGCATAACTCTTAGACACTTATTTTGAAAGACTGTAAAGTTTTTTTTAATACATATTGAAAGCAGTTTCTCGGTAGACTACTCAAGTAGGTTTCCGTTAGAAGTGATTGACAGGTGCTAAGCAGGCAGTCCTGGAGTTGAGAGCCCGAGCATCTGGAAGGGCTACCTCCGCATAAAACACGCAGGAAGGGAGCTTTGTTTAAGCAGATTAAGCAACAGCTAATGACTCTGGGAACATTGCCTCTTACTATGTAAAGGAGAAGCTGGTTTGTGTACAGTGTGGTTAATAATGAATTAAAACTTTAAGTCTCTTGCTACACACACTGATTATAATATAGTAGAGGATTAAATGATCATGTTTGTTTTAACCCAGATTTTAGCTCACCCAAAACAGTGAGGTCCATTATGTAAACTGAAGCGTGTTAATTTGGCATCAAGCGAGTAAAAAAGTATCTTTTCTTTAATTCAGTGGAATCTGTTAAATAAACAGGGCTCCAGGCAACACAGCTGAATTTTCTAGCCCGGAGCTCTTCCCCATAAGCATTTGTGGAGCAAACTTACACTAAGCTAAGCTTGTTGAAATGAAGAAGCCATGTCTTTGGAGGAGGAATGGAGAGAACTTGGCATATTTTGCCTTGAGATGAGTCAAGTCAAAGGAACAGGAGCACTTCTTCAGACACGTGACACATGGAAAAAGATGAGACAGGTGTGACCCCAAAGCCATTCTAGGACTTATGGGAGAATGCTATATAAATAGATATTTGCACTCTGTAAAGAAAAGTTCCCATTAGTAACAGCTGTCCCAAGATAGATAGGCCACCTCAAGGGTTAGTCACTTCCTCACCGCTGGAAGTGTCCAAGCCACAGTTAAATGGCCATTTGTCCCAAATGCAATGAAAATAATATGGCTGGACTAGCTCAGATTCTATTCAGTTTTATATATAACAGAAAGAAAGTAAAAAAAAAATATATATATATATATATATGTGTGTGTATATATATATATATATATCAGACAGTAAAATAATGGCTTAAATAATATAGAGAGATATATTTCTCTTTCCCGTGAGAGAGGTTTGGAGTAAAGCAGTGCAAAGCTGCAGGGTAACTTCATGGTGTCCTCACACACCTAGGTTCCTATCCTTCCATTGCATCATCCTATCACTTGTCTTCCTCCCTTAAGGATTCCTCATGGTCCCTTGGAGTTCCAAACATCACATCCTCAGTGTAAGCCTGAAACAGGAGGAAATGCACAAAAAAAAAAAAAAAAGAAGAAGGGCCCCCTCTTAAATGTGACAATTTGTCTAAAATGTCCCTTTTAGAAACATTCGTGGAAGTCCCAGATGAAACCATTGCTTCCACATTACTACCTAAAAGTCTCATGGTCTTGGCCAGCTGCAAAGAAGGCAGGGAAGTAGGATCTTTAACTCTAGGTAGAAAGGTGTCCATCTGAAAGTTAGCATTTTGGACTTAAGATGAAACAGGAGAAGAGAGATTGGTGTAGGCAATTGATATCTGTGACATAACAGCTATCTGATGAGTCTGAGTTGAATCAAGTTTAAGATTCTTCTGATCCCTTAGATTGTGTGAGCACATATAGAATTATGTTTCAGGAGAGCTACTTTCAATGTATTCAATCTGTGAGATAAAACTGCCCTTATACATACCTCATCATCTGTGTAACTGGTTCCCCACATGACATCACCTCTGTTTTGTTTCTTTTTAATTTATTTGGCTGCACTGGGTCTTAGTTTGTGGCCTGTGAACACTTAGTTGAGGCATATGGGAACTAGTTCCCTGACCAGGGATCGAATCCAGTCTCCCTACATTGGGAGCACAGAGTCTTAGTCACTGGACCACCAGGGAAGTCCCAAACACCTCTGGTTTAGCCACTCAGAATGGTTGTCTTCCTTCTGGTTGCTGCTGCTGCTAAGTCGCTTCAGTCATGTCGGACTCTGTGCAACCCCATAGACGGCAGCCCACCAGGCTCCCCCATCCCTGGGATTCTCCAGGCAAGAACACTGGAGTGGGTTGCCATCTCCCTCTCGAATGCATGAAAGTGAAAAGTGAAAGTGAAGTCGCTCAGTTGTGTCCAACTCTTCACGACCCCATGGACTGCAGCCTACCAGGCTCCTCTGTCCATGGAATTTTCCAGGCAAGAGTATTGGAGTGGGGTGCCATTGCCTTCTCTTTCTGGTTAGACCTGGATTAATGTTGTGCCTGCAACGACTAATATCACTGGTTAAAATCTTCTCTCTTTTAAAAGTCCCTGAAAGAATAAAATATAGAATAAGGAGGTTTTAGTGAAAACATCTGGGCAAGGAGAGATGCAGAGAGTTTATAGAGCCTTTCGTCAGTAGGAGAGGAAAGCCATGAACAATTTGAATTGTTCATTCAAATACCAAATACTTATTGAGCATGCAGTACGTGCCAGGCAGGGTTAGCTGATAGAAATACAGTTGTGAACAAGACAGAGACGTGGTTTCTGGCCCCATGGAGCTTAGGGTGGGTAGAAGAATGAGAGATCAAAGAAGTATAAGAAAAGTAAGTAATTAGAATTGAGGTTGGGGACCTCAGTCCAAAAGCAAACTTCAGTAGCCTGATAATTTGGCCTGTGCCTTGATTCATGAAAGACAATGGGAGTATGAGGGCTACTTTAGAAATGTCCAAGGAACTCTGACCTTGAAACTATTCCTCCCTCTTCGTGCCTTCCTTTGTGATTCCTTAAAAGGCAGTGTTGCTCTGTGCTCACAATTTTCCAGTCCTGCTTTCCACAATCCTTCCCTTGCCTTGTCCTGGGTTACGTGGCACTGTGTCAACCCATTGTAAATATTGGTGCATTTGCAAGTATAATTACAAATTCCATGCAACTTCTCCTTTCCATATTGTCTGACAAGAGGCTATTATTGTTTTAAATTTGTACTCACAAGCTGTAATATTTGCATTTTGCATTTAATCACTGTCACATTTTAGTGATGGGAAGTGGAGCTGGGGACAACAACTGGTATTTTGTATTTTGACCTGGAATAGTACCCACAGCTGGGATATCGCCTGAACCCATAGAACCTTCAGGGATTCATAACTCAGTGATCTTAATGTGTCTGTTGGCCTTTCAGACTGTTCAGTCATCACTGTTTTGTACCTAACTTGCTTGAAATTTAAAACTACTTTATCCTAAAAAAAAAAAAAAAACTACTTTATCCAAGTAACGGAAAGCAAGCAGGGTATTTTTCCAAAGTCTCCCTTTTAGATGGCTTTGACAAACTCCTCCCCATCACCTTTTTAAAGTGTCTTGACTCCTCTCATTGATGCTCCTTGCTTATATTCTTCAAGAATAATGCAGTTTGGACTTGACTTGTAGTGTTGCTTATGACATTCCCCCTTCTTTGTCAAGAGTTCGTCATCTTTCTTCAGCTGAATTGTAAGCAATTCAAACACAGGATCAGGTTTTTTCATTGATCTTTGGTCCATGACACTATATCCCTTCTCCCTTTTTTGGCTTCTGTTACTCTTTTGGTGAGTCTGAGTTGTTCCCAAGCCCCCCACCACACTCCAGCCTTCCTACTCCTAGGCTAGGCCAACAACTAACCTTGTGACCTTGGTCAGGTTGCTTAGCCTTTCAGAATCTGTTTTCTCTTCCCTAGAGTGGATCTGATACCCACCTCTTAGTGTTGCAATTAGAATGAAAAAATAATAGCCTTTCAAACAGGAGCGCCTGGTCCAGAGCCTCACATATAGAAGGGATTTTACTTAGTTGACTTTTCCTCTCTCTAAGCCACACACCATCCAAAGAAGCTCTTTGTTCTGAGACCCACACCCTCAGAGTCTTATCCTCTATTACTGTGACCATACTAGTGTGTTTAACGCATCGTGCTGCTACATAATGTGCTTGTATTTTAAATGGAGTTCCCTCTAAGAAAGTGGCTTCAGTCTCCATGGAACTGACACCTGAGTACACTAATTAGTTCCCTTTGTGGTATCTTCTATCATTGCTCCCTGCTGCATTCACAGTCATCATAGCACTTAGCACAATTTGAAGTGAATTACTTCATTCCTTTACTGTTTACTGTCTATCTTCCCCAATAGGTTGTAAGCCAAGGGCAGAAACCATGTCTATGTTAATCGCCACACAATTTCTAGAGCCCAGCAGAGTGCCTAGCATGGAGCAGACAATAAATATTTTGAGGATAGATTGTTGGATGGAGGGATGAATATATAGAGACAGATATCAGTGGAAAAAATAACTGAATAAGTGAAACACTATGGTAGAAATTTCAGGTTCACTGAAAGGATGATAAGAGTAATATTGGGGGGCAGAAAGGTTATTGGTCACCTCAAATTGTATGGAGATAGACTTCCTTGAAGAGGAAGGGTTAAGAAAAGGGTTGACTGAGTGGAGCAAATGGATTTGTACAGATGGCAAGCGAGATACATGCTGAGAATTTGCAAACAGGATTTTGTGTCTAAAGGTACAGGAACTCTTAAACCATAATGCTTATCATCAAACACTTTTCATACAAAACACCAGAAGAGGACTGACATATAATTTATTCTGCTCTTTCCTTTGTCTCTCCTGCCCAGAATTTAGCACGAAAACCAGCTGCTTGGACTCCCAGATTCTAGCAAGAGTCCTTAGCTTCTGAAGTGAAAAATACACCACCACCAACCTGTCACAGTTGAGGGATCAGAAAACAAGTTAGGTTTTTGAGCTGTCAGGTTGAAAAGGATTTGCAAGCCCCTTCCCACCTACTCTGTGCTATGAAGACGGATTTCCAAAGGTTTGAGAGAGATTTGTACTGTGGCTTCGAGGTATACAAAATGCCACCATCCGAGGCGTTTGAATTATTCCTCCCCTGTATTTCATTTGTAATGTACCTTTGCCAGCATAGAAAGTATTAAAAGGGCATTTGGAAAAAAGAAAAGGGTATTTGAACAATAATAAGGCCCTTAACACTTATGAGCAGCTATTTCCCTTGCAATGCAGTTGTTGTGCTGAAGGGAAATAACCATTAACAAACTGGGTTAACCGCATGGCTTCCAAAATTGAATGCCACTTCGTTTGTAACTAGGAACCAGTACCCAGCATGATTAATTCCTGAAAAACAAAGACAATGTGGATTTCAAGTTAAGCATTTTTGATCTACTCCTTCTCTCCCCTACTCCCCTACCTCCTCTTCATTCCAAGGGAAAAATAATTCACTCAAGAATCCCCTAAATTGGAGAACCCATCAAATTTAGGGTCAAGTGCCTATGACTTTAAACATTTGGGAGAGTCCGTTCACAATTAAGAAAATATGTGAATTGCATTATATTATCTTCCTGGTCTTTTTTAAAAACTTTGAAGTATAGTTGATTTACAATGTTGTGTTACTTTTCAGGTGCACAGCAAAGTGATTCAGTCATACATACACATATATCGATTTTTAGCATAATATTTTAATGTAAAGTTTTTTTACTTTCAAGTAAGGGGCAATAGGGGTTTCACAGGTGGCCCTAGTGGTAAAGAACATGCTGCCATGTAGGAGATGTAAGAGGCATGGGTTTGATCCCTGGGTCAGGAAGATCTCCTGGAGGAGGGCATGGCAACCTATTCCAGTACTCTTGCCTGGAGAATCCATGGACAGAGGAGCTTGGTGGGCTACAGTCCAGAGGGTCACAAAGAGTCAGACACAACTGAAGTGACTTAGCACAGCACAGAAGAAGGGGAAATAGAGGGCAGTAGCTAAGAACAGGCAATGGCACCCCACTCCAGTACTCCTGCCTGGAAAATCCCATGGATGGAGGAGCCTGGTAGGCTGCAGTCCATGGGGTCGCTGAGGGTCGGACATGACTGAGCGACTTCACTCTCACTTTTCACTTTCATGCATTGGAGAAGGAAATGGCAACCCACTCCAGTGTTCTTGCCTGGAGAATCCCAAGGACGGGGGAGCCTGGTGGGCTGCCGTCTGTGGAGTCACACAGAGTCGGACATGACTGAAGTGACTTAGCAGCAGCAGCAGCAGCTAAGAACATACACTCTGGAGTAAGAAAGAGTTAGTTTTAGTCCTAGCTCCATGTATTAGCTTGGGACCTCTGGCAAATCACTTAGGCTCTCTGAATTTCAGTTTTCTCAAATGTGAAAAGAGAATATACCAATACCTACTTAATAGAACTGTGAACTTTTCTAAAGGTTTTAAAAATCATCAGTGAAAGTATGTAGCATACTCCTGACCTATTCTAAGTGGTTCCTATATGTAAGCTAACTTACTCCTAATCTAACCAAATATGTCCATGCAGATTTACTTAGGAGAGCACTTTCAAATGGTTATTCTTAGATGATCTGCTTTAACATCCTGTCTTATTAAGTGAAGACTTCCAATCGGTACCCTAATATTTGTTTATAAATGAATATTTCTAAAGTGCCTGAAATTTTGTCTTGTTAACATTATTCTCATTTGTTTTCTTTACAGATAATATATTTTAAAAAAAACTTCATTCAGCCAACAATCTTAGAATCACCCCAAACACCAGTTAATAAGATATTTCCATATTTTGATTTTACAAAGTACTTTGCATTTAAACTAAAAAAAAGAAACATTCTTATCATAATCTTTGCTCAAATGCAAACAAAAATTGTCCTGCCAGGGGGTCTACCGGTTGTAGGTGAAAACTTAACATTCAGCCAAGACTTAATTCAGTCAATAAAGTAATACTCCTATGCCTAGGTAGATGTGTAAATTTTGTCCACATGATAAATAAGCAGGCTGTGATTTCTATCAAATCAATCTTGGCTTGAGTCAGTCTGGCTCTAATCAATAAATCTGGATGTGCACTGAAATATGAAGTCAATATATGCAGTGTTACATTCACTTCAAACTCCTCATCAAAAATACCTAGCAATTTTTCTATTATTGCCATAAATTCAAAATACAAGGCTTATTTCTTTTTCTTTTAACTACCACTTTAAAGGGACAATACGTTTCAGGGTCCTGAAAAAGCTCTTACTTGGATCTGGTTAGAAATTCACATAGATGCTCTGAGCCAATCAATGCAGTATCTACAATTACATTGGAATGCACTATAAAGCAGAATTGGGTATGAGGCAGTATTAGTGAAAATGGAGGTGTTTGAAAGTTATTGCTGGGATATTTGGAGTTTTTATTAGCAATTCTAAGAAATGGGAGGCTTTTGGGTAATGTGTGAATCACAGAAAAGATATCAACCATTTTCTGGCCAAGGTTATGGGCCTTTCACTGCTTCCCTTAACAATATTCCTTCTCATCGTGTGTATGTGTACAACACAGCCAGCCTCATCGAAGCCCTCTGATCTTGGCCATGCAATAAGTTTATGCAACTTTATCAGAATTTTAAGATTGCTGGAAGATCCCAGCCTGCTCATTCCTTCTCTGTGCTCAAACAAATTGTAGTCAGCCCTCCTTGCTTCCTTCCAGACTGGTTTCCTTCTAGTAACTGCCCCTGACACTCTTCACATGGGCTGTGGGATATCTGGGGGATCAGTTCTTGCCATCACTCTCACATCACCACCTCAGAGCTACATGTGACTAGGATCTGTGTCTATCCCAAGCTTACTCAACTCAGAAGAGGTTGTCATTCATTTCGAATTCTGTAGTCCCTTTTCAACAGGTGCATTTTGACTACTGATCAAGACTCCTAGCTCAGGGGTTCTTTTATAAAAAAAAAAAATTGGGGGCCATGCCACAGAGCATGTAGGGTCTTCCCTAACCAGGGATTGAACCTGTGCCCCTACAGTGGGAACACAGAGTCTTAACCACTGGACCACCAGGAAAATCTGTTTAGAGGTTCCTATACTGGGGTCCATGAGTAAAATTAACAAGTCCTGTGAATTTGGATGGGTAAACTTAAATATGTATTGATACTTTCACTTACCTCTAATTTAACATTTCCTTCAACTATGAATGTACAAATCACAGTTAATATCAGCAGGAGCTATGAGATTGTCACCAGTTAAAAAATTAGAGATATTTTCATATCATGTTACAGGTGCTATAGATATATCAAAATACCACTTATGCTTTTTGCTGCTTCAAAATTATGATAATTATTAGACCCTTATAATTTGGCAAACTATGCCTGCTGTCCACTTTTGTCAGTGTGGAAGACAGCCACATTAATTCATATACATATTGTCTGTGGTTGCTTTCCCACTACAAATGACCGAGTTGAGTAGTTTCAACAGCCTATATGAGCCACAAAGTCTAAAGTATTTATTATCTAGCCCTTTATAGAAAAAGTTTACCAATCCTTGACTGAATACCTTAATATGGAGGTACATATACTATTACTACATTACAATTTTAAATAATTATTCTAATTGTAAGGTCTCAACACCAGGTTCAGTAAATACTCATTCAACCAATCTCTTGACACTAAATGGATACATATCCATATGGTCATGTAGATGTTTGCTTCTGTTTTCCCTTTTTATGTAGAGGAACCAGAGATCAAATTGTCAACATCCGTTGGATCATCGGAAAAGCAAGAGAGTTCCAGAAAAACATCTACTTCTGCTTTATTAACTATGCCAAAGTCTTTGACTGTGTGGACCACATCAAAATGTGGAAAATTCTTCAAGAGATGGGAATACCAAACCACCTGACCTGCCTCCTGAGAAGTCTGTATGCAGGTCAAGAAGTAACAGTTAGAACTGGACATGGAACAACAGACTGGTTCCAAATCAGGAAAGGAGTATGTCAAGGCTACATATTGTCACCTTGTTTATTTAACTTATATGCAGAGTACATCATGAGAAATGCCAAACTGGATGAAACACAAGCTGGAATCAAGATTGCCGGGAGAAATATCAATAACCTCAGATATGCAGATGACACCACCCTTATGGCAGAAAGTGAAGAAGAACTAAAGAGCCTCTTGATGAAAGTGAAAGAGGAGAGTGAAAAAGCTGGCTTAAAAATCAACATTCAGAAAACGAAGATCATGGCATCTGGTCCCATCACTTCATGGCAAATAGATGGGGAAACAATGGAAACAATGAAAGACTTAATTTTTTTGTTCTCCAAAATCACTGCAAATGGTGACTGCAGTCATGAAATTAAAAGACACTTGCTTCTTGGAAGAAAAGCTATGACCAATCTAGACAGCATATTAAAAAGCAGAGACATTACTTTGCCAGCAAAGGTCCATCTAGTCAAAACAGTAGTCATGTATGGATGTGAGAGTTGGACTGTAAAGAAAGCTGAGCACCAAAGAATTGATGCTTTTGAACTGTGGTGTTGGAGAAGACTCTGGAGAGTCCCTTGGACTGCAAGGAGTTCAAACCAAACCATCCTAAAAGGAAATCAGTCCTGAGTGTTCATTGGAAGGACTGATGCTGAAGCTGAAACTCCAATACTTTGGCCACCTGATGCAAAGAACTGACTCATTTGAAAAGACCCTGATGCTGGGAAAGATTGAAAGCAGGAGGAGAAGGGGACGACAGAGTATGAGATCATTGGATGGTATCACCAACTCAATGGACATGAGTTTGAGTAAGCTCTGGGAGTGGTGATTGACAGGGAGGCCTGGTGTGCTGCAGTCCCTGGGGTCGCAAAGAGTTGGACACGACTGAGCAACTGAACTGAATTCCCTTTTTATGTGTCATTTGCATACATTGTGTACATTTCCACAAGGTCCCTCTTTCCCCAAAGAGGGATAGAAGTTAAGAGCACAGGCTTTCAAGTCAAACTGTCTCACTTCAGATTCCAGCTCTGTCATTTGCTGACTAACTTCATACAATGTTATTTAACATTTGTATCCCACTTTTCCTATCTCCAAAATAAAAATAATAGTATTACCTATCTCGTGGATCATTGAAAGGATTAAGGAGTTAATATACAAAAAGTGCTAAGAACAGTACCTGGCTCATAATAAATTCACAACATATTTTTTGCTGCTATTATTATTCCTACAAACCATAAACTACATCTTCCAAACATTTGGTACCACCATCTACCCAGCATAATACCATGACCACAGCACCACAACACAGCCACCCTCTTCTCTAAATCAGAGCTTTATATTCTAGGGCACTTTCAGTATTTGTATGTTTTCAAACTGCCAGCCTAACCACTGAAGTCATATGTACAAAATGTAATGAAAGCTCTTTTTTTCTTCCAGGTGACCTAAAAGAGGTCTATCAGCAGACCATTTATTATTCTCACACTTGTGCAACTACATCTAAAAAAATTTTTTTTAAATAAAGAAGACTGGCTATATTTATATGCCCAAATTTGTTTTATTAATATTAATGCTTAAGTCAATTGAATTTATTAAAAAAATAATTCATTTTTTATTCTTCTCTCCTTCCTTTCTGTGGAGGATAAGAGGGACTCTATATAACTAACTTCTATTTACCCTTCAGATCTCTTGTTAGGCAGCACTTACTCCAGGGAGCCTTTATTCCCTGCTCTGTGATCCCTAAGTCCCTCTGTGTTTGTGCTCATCTTGACATCAATCACACTGAATTAGAATCACCTAGTCACTTGTCAGTCTTTCCCACTCCAGGAACATAAGTATGGTGTACATCTCATTGCCTAGTGATTACAACACTTGATGCACAGTAGGTACACAAGAAATATTCATTTATGTGTTATTATAGCTGAAAGAGGATGAGATGGTTGGATGGCATCACCAACTCAATGGACATGAGTTTGAGCAAGCTCCGGGAGTTGGTGGTGGACAGGGAAGCCTGGCGTGCTACAGTCCATACAGTCACAAAGAGTCGGACATGACTGAGCAACTGAACTGAACTGATAGCTGAGTTATTCCCAGTAGTTAGTTTGGTAGGATTTTTCTTCCTTGTCAACCAGGAACTTCAGTGTTGTGTAGGTAGAATTACAGTCCAAAAGTCCAAAACAAAATGCAATGATATCAGGGAAACCCTATGCATCATCAGAATAGAAACTATATCTACAGTTGGATTTGAAGGAAAATTAGAAAGCTCCTACACAAATATCTCCTCAACCAGACCATCTACTTCAAAACCAGATTGCCACAGGTTCAAAGTTTGTAGGATGATAGCAAAAGAAAAGCAACATTTCTTGAATGCCTTCTTATGTGATAAGCATATTATGTATGCTATCTCCTTTCATCTTCACAATGACTCTATGATATGGGTATGACTACTCACATTTTATAAATGAAGAGACAAAGTCTTAACGCTTGGATAATTTGCCCAAGGAAACGTAGAGAAAAAATAAACAGCCAGGGTTTAAACACAGGTCAGCCTGACTCCACATTTATGTGTTTTCTATTATTCCATAGCAATACCCAGGAGACAGATCCTAGACAATTAAGACAGAATGAAAGTAAAATACAAAAAAAAAAAAAAAAAGCTTGCGAGGTGGCTCCACACGTGTTTGGCATGGTCAAAAAGGGTTTCAGGGATGAACAGTATCATTGCATACTATGGTTAACAGAATAATGCCCCCCAAAGGTGTTAATGTCCTAATCCCTAGAACCTGTGAATATATTACTTACCTGGGAAAACGGATTTCACACATGTGAATAAGGTTAAGGAATCTGAGATGGGGACATGATCCTGGATTATCCTGGAGGACTCTGTGAAATCAGATGGGCCCTGTATTAGTTTCCTGTGGCTACTGAAACAAATGGCAACCCATTCCAGTATTCTTGCTTGGAGAATCCTAGGGACAGAGAAGCCTGGTGTGCTACAGTCTATGGGGTCGCAAGAGTTGGACACGACTTAGCAACTAAACCATCAACAACCACCACAACTGTAACAAATTACCACAAAGTGCGTGGCTTAAAACAACAGGAATTCTACATTGGGAATTACATATACAGGCCACTGATTCTATGTATAAAAAAGATAGCTAATGAGACCCTACTGTACAGAACAGGAAACTACTCAGTGCTCTGTGGTGAGGTAAATGGGAAGGAAATCCAAAAACAGGGAATATATGCATAGTATAGCTGATTCACTTTGCTGTACAGTAGAAACTAACACAACATTGTAAAGCAGCTGTGCTGTGCTTAGTCTCTCAGTCGTGTCCAACTCTTTGCAACCCCATGGACGGTAGCCTGACAGGCTCCTCTATCCATGGAGATTCTCCAGGCAAGAATACTAGAGTGGGTTTCCATGCCCTCCTCCAGGGGATCTTCCCAACCCAGGGATGGAACTCAGGTCTCCCATATTGCAGGCAGATTCTTTACCAACTGAGCCACCAGGGAAGCCCAAGAATACTGGAGTGGGTAGCCTGTCCTACCTCCAGGGGATCTTCCCAACCCAGGAATCGAACTGGCATCTCCTGCATTGCAGGTGAGCTACCAGGGAAGCCCAAAGCAACTATACTCCAATAAAAATTAATCAAAAAAATAAGAATGTATTCTCTTACAGTTCTGGAGCTTGAAGTCTAAAATCAAAGTGTGAATTGGCACACACTCCTTCTCTTCAGAATGAGTGGTTTATCGTGGTTTAGTATCCCCGGGGATACTCCTTCCTTGCCTTGTCCAGCTCTGGTGGCTCCAAATGTCCCTTAACTCATAGCTGTATCACTCCAATCTCTGCCTCTGTAATTACACTGCCCCCTCCTCTTCTCTGTGTGTCTCTGTGTCTACGTTAAATTTGCCTCTGCCTTTGTCTTCTAAAGACACTATCATTAGATTTAGAGCCCAGCCAGGCAACACAGGATGAACTTTTGTCTCAAGATCTGTAATGATATCTTCAAAAAAGCTTTTTCAAAAAATGTAGCATTCACAGGCTCTGGGAATTATGATGTAGACATATATTTGGCGGGGGGCCAAAGATCAACCCCCATATCTTTAACAGTGGAGAACCTTTTTCAACGTTGGTCAGAGGGAGATGTGACTACAGACAAATGGTCAAATAGATGCAATGTTGCTAGCTTTGGAGACAGTTAGAACAGGGCCACAAGCCAAGGAATGAAAGTGGCTTCTAGAAACTGAAAAAGGCAAGGAAACAGATTTTCCCCTAGAGCCTCTGGAAAAAAAATGCAGTCTTACCCACACCCTGATTTTAGCCCAATGAAATCATTTTGGACTTTGGAACACCCCCATCCCCAGAACTGCAAGATGTTAATTTGTGTTGTTTTAAGCCACTAAGTTTGTGGGAATTTGTTACAGCAGTAATAGAAAAGGGCTTCCCTGATCGCTCAGTTGGTAAAGAATCTGCCTGCAATGCAGAAGAGCCCAGTTTGATTCCTGGGTTGGGAAGATCCTCTGGAGAAGGGATAGGCTACCCACTCTAGTATTCTTGGGCTTCCCTTGTGGCTCAGCTGGTAAAGAATCTGCCTGTAATACAGGAGACCTGGATTCAGTCCCTGGGTTGGGAAGATCCCCAAGAGCTTCCCTTGCAGCTCAGACAATAAGGAGTCTGCCTGCAATGCAGGAGACCTAGGTTCGATCCCTGGATTGGGAATATCCCCTGGAAAAGGAAATGGCAACCCACTCCAGTGCTCTTGCCTAGAAAATCCCATGGATGGAGGAGCCTTGCAGGTACAGTCCATGGGGTTGCAAAGAGTCAGACACAACTGAGTGACTTCACTTTCACTTTTTTCAATAGAAAATTCATGATGGGATTGAAGAAAGTTAGAGGAAATGTTTGGATCAAAACAAGTATGGAAGTCAGAATCAAGAGGGCAGGTGGTGGAATAGAAGATGTAAATGCCACAAGGCAGAGAAGGGCAGATGGCAAGAACTCGGAAAGCACAGGAGGGACATGAGGACAAAGAAAATAGGAGACCTGATAGGCATTACTAATACCCAGAAGCACCCTGACAATGGAGCATCAGGCCAGGGGATGAGTCCTAAAGTAGGGAGCCCAGACCTGGTGGAGTGAATACAGTTGGATGCTTGTTGTCCAGTTAGAATATGTGTGGGCAGGAGAGAGTGGTATCATCTGGCAAGCCTATCCATATAGAGTTGTCTGCAACTTTCACATTACTCACTATTTGGGTTAAGGCATTGAAGGTCCTCCTTAAAGTTCAAGTGTCACACTAACATCACCTATTTAATACAGAGAGAACTTTTAAAAAGATTTCCTAGTCAGTCACTTAACAAGGTCTGAGAGAAAGTCTCCAAGACTGGTAAGTAAATGCCAATAAGAAACAACTAAGAAATTGTTTACCACATAGAGCTCAAGTCAGGGACAAGTACTGAGTTTGCCATATGTTATAAACGCAACAAACATCTGTTGAATGGATGAGTGAATACCTGAATGAATGAAAACACTGAAGACTTGAGAAGTTTGTAGGACACGATGACATAAAGAAAGAAAGATGTGCAAAAACAGCAGTGGGACTCTATAGGCAATTCTGGGCTATGTATCCATTGTCTTGGTCATGGATAATATTTCCCTGTGACTGGGCTGGTGTGTCTTTTTATAGCATTTATCTCTTTTCATAAATAACTCTATTGTTTCTAATTCCTAATTTCAAAAGTAATATATCTCAAAAGTGAAAGGAAAGTGAAGTCGCTCAGTCATGTCCAACTCTTTGCGACCCCATAGACTGTAGCCTACCAGGCTCCTCTGTCCATGGGATTTTCCAGGCAAGAGTACTGGAGTGGATTGCCGTTTCCTTCTCCAGGGGATCTTCCCGACCCAGGGATCAAACCCAGGTCTCCCACATTGTAGACAGACAAGGAAAAAGTGCATGTAATCTCATCACCACAAGATAAAAAGAGTTATTTACTTGGAGCATTTACTTCTTGTCCTATGTCTTTTTTTTTAATTTATTTTTTAATTGGAGGATAATTGTTTTACAATGTTGTGTTAGTTGCTGTTGCACAACAATGTGAATCAGCAATACGTATACATAAATGCCCTTTCTCTTGAGCCTCCCACCCTCTAACCCCACCCCACTAGCCTTCACAGAGCACCAAGCTACACCCTGTGCTACACAGCTGCTTGTCTTACGTCTTTCTCTATAACTCTGCCTTATGCCTTTGTCTCAGCCTCTGTCTCTGCACACACATTTGTGTGTGTAGTATTAAAAAAGCATGGTATGTTACTCTATTTACTGTTTCATAAATTGCTTTTTTTTTAAATAAACATACCACATATTGTGGTTGCTTTTCCAGGACAGTAAAGACTATTACAACACGATTTTATATGACTACATAATATCTCGACCTATGAGCATACACAGCTTATTTAGCCAATCTCCTACTGTCTTTTTCGTATCGTTTTCTGCTATTAAAAACAGTAAATATTTTTATAATTACTGCTTTCCATGGACAGAGGAGCCTGGCAGGTTACAGTCCATGGGGCCACAGAGTCAGATACAACTTAGTGACTGAGTGTGCATGCACACATCTCTAATTATTTCCTTAAGGAAAATTCCTACAAATAGAATTGCATAATTAGTGTGTTTAGATAATAGATTTTCATGTTATCCCATAAAGATATTTACCTATTTACATTCTGACTTCAGCATATGAAAGTTCAATTTCCTGAAATCATTGTCAGCACAAATTATTATCAATTTTTTAATTTGCTAATGTGATGGATGGATTTAGCTTGCATCTGTTTGATTCCTAATGAAGGTCAATATTTTGCCATTTATTTATTGGCCATTTTCTGTTTCCTCCTTTATGAATTACCTTTTATGCCCTTTGTCCATTTTCCTATTTATGATTTCATCTTTTAAAAATTAACTTTTAAGAACTATTTAAGTAAACCAATTATACTTAATATCACTGCAAACATTTTTCCATTTGTTATTTTCCTTTAATATGTGTTTGCTGTTACTACTAAGTCGCTTCAGTCATGCCCAACCCTGTGCGACCCCATAGACCGCAGCC
Organism: Bos javanicus; assembly: GCF_032452875.1. Taxonomy (NCBI): domain Eukaryota; kingdom Metazoa; phylum Chordata; class Mammalia; order Artiodactyla; family Bovidae; genus Bos; species Bos javanicus. The sequence continues at coordinate 13,152,152 of NC_083897.1, forward strand.
CACCAGGCTCCCTCGTCCCTGGGATTCTCCAGGCAAGAACACTGGAGTGGGTTGCCATTTCCTTCTCCAATACATGAAAGTGAAAAGTGAAAGTGAAGTAGCTCAGTCGTGTCCGACTCGTAGCGACCCCATGGACTGCAGCCCACCAGGCTCCTCCATCCATGGGATTTTCCAGGCAAGAGTACTGGAGTTGGGTGCCATCGCCTTCTCCAATATGTGTTTATTATGGATTTTTAACCTACAAAGGGGGCTTAATACATTTGTTTTTGTAGCATTAATCCAATCAGTTTCTCAATATCTTCCTTCCTGATTTTATGACTTTGCTGCTATACTTAGATGGAGAAGGCAATGGCACCCCACTCCAGTACTCTTGCCTGGAGAACCCCATGGGCGCAGGAGCCTGGTAGGCTGCAGTCCATGGGGTCGCTGGGAGTCGGACACGAATGAGCGACTTCACTTTCACTTTTCACTTTCATGCATTGGAGAAGGAAATGGCAACCCACTCCAGTGTTCTTGCCTGGAGAATCCCAGGGACGCGGGAGCCTGGTGGGCTGCCGTCTATGGGGTCGCACAGGGTCGGGCACGACTGAAGCGACTTAGCAGCAGCAGCAGCTATGCTTAGAAAGATATGCTACTACAAGAATATATAAATACAACAAATAACTATATTTTCTTTTTTTTTATTTTATAGTTTTACTTTCACATTTAAATTTTTAAACCATTTAGCAAATTTCTACTGAAAGGCATGAGGTAAGAGTCTGATTTTAGTTCATTCTTAGTATATAACCATTTATAGGGTAATGAATATTCACTAGAAATTCACTGAAATAAATCCAGGAAAGGGTATACTGACTCTCAAACTAGTGAAAAAAAATTTCAAAACCTACATTTTCCATACTGCACCTTAGGTCTCAGCAAGTAATGAATTCTGATCTGCAAACACAACCCAGCATGCCAGCATTTGCAGATGTACCCACGAGACAACGAAATAGCAAAGCTCCTTTCCAAGCAAAAGGTCAGCTTCCCAGTGTGAAGTCTCTAGTTACAGACACACATTCATTCTCAAACCGCCCTAACACACTGGAAACAGACATATTTACTTTTCACACGATTCAAGGGTGAATTTTGCTCTGAAACCAAGTCAACAACCAAATCTCTCTTCAACAAGCTGAAGCACATTTTACACTGGTCTCTGGATGAAAGACCCTCTGATAAACTTGGTGAGAGCAACAAGACAAAAAGGGATTTTTCGATTAGAAGAAAATGCTTCTATTTCACTACAGGCAGTGTCGTTTGGACCTAAATACTCTTGGTTTTGAGTTATATTTTCTATAAGATGTTACCAAGGCAAATGCTCAGGGAAATAGCAGCTGGAGTCATCTGAGGATTACTAATTACAGGGCATCACAGGTACAATTTATAATCCTCCTTGACAGATGTGACCCATTACACTAAGCATTGTTGGCATCCTCTACAAGCCAGATGCAGGCCGGGAAGAGGTCGGTCTTTGAGTAACACAGCTTTCCAGCAAGCTTCTCCGTTATAAACAACTGCTGACATGATACAATAGGAAGTTAGTTTTTTTTTTTTTTTTTTTTTTAAGACCAACTGGTTTTAAAATATCTCACTCCACTTCATGCAATATTGATGTTTCCAAACTCAAGTTCCTATGCTTGATGCACAGTGAGACCAAACTGAAAAATTGGAGTTTGGAGTAGAGAAGGATTTATTTCAGGGCCGAGCAAGGAGAACAGGCAGCTCATGCTCAAAAAAACCAAACTCCTTGATCATTTTCAGGAAGAGTTTTTATATACAAAACTTGGGAGGAGGGCTGCAACCTTCCTCTGATTGTCTGGTGGGGAGGTAACCGGGTAATGTTCCAGGAATCTCAATCAAGCCTTCTGATTCCAACCAGTCTGGGGTCCATGTGCTTGTGCTCAGCCTGAAGTTACCATCCTCCAGCTGGGTCAGGGTCTTAGTTTCTTCAGAACTGTCAGATTGCTCTGTATATCCTTTGAGGAAGAACCAGGACCCTGCCCCATGGCTTCAGTATTGTTTCTTCTCTGCCTTCCCTTTGTTTCTACATTCCCTCACTCTTCTAATTAGTAACTGCTTGAATCTGCCCTGTGGAACTCAGGGAAGGTCTAGGAGGCTGAAACCTTTTTCCTACAAATAAGAAATAATGGATTTGGAAAGGCTTTTGTATTCGGGAGGATCCCACAGGGTCCTGCTCAGATTCACTGATGTGCAAAGAAAATGCCTAGACAATTCTGTTAGATTTCTAATTCTGCCTATATTGTACATTGCCACTGATGTGAACATTTGTGTCAGAAAGATTTTTCTGGGTATGAGCCACAAAGTTCCAATTAAAATATTTTTAAAATTAAAAAACATTTCCAATGATTTTTCTCCAGCCCATGATGCAGCTAAGTAACATCTATACTGTATACAAATGAAAACTCAGTTCAGAGCATGTCAGGAAGAAAAAAAAATGTTAAAACTATCATCATCTTTGTAGGCAAAACAGATAGCTGATTGATCGGCTTTTAGACTTTCCAGTCTTCCGGAGATGGCCTGGAAATATGGCCAGAGGGTTCTTCAGCCACAAATACAGAGAACCATTGTCCCCTCCACACAAGCAACAAAAAGACTCAAAGAAAAATCACATACACCTTTAATCATTTTATTTTTCTAAACTCTGCTTTAAAGATAAAGAAAACAAAAATGTAATTTATGTTTACAGTTCTGTGACACATAAAAATATAATTAAAGTACTAAATCTCTCCAAAGAAATGTGATGTACAGAATTAAATTCAGCATTTAGCTGGAAAAGAGTCCCCTTGGAGAGATCAGGTTGATATGTGAGGGATTAGTTTTGAAGTGCTGTTGCTGATTTTTTTTTAAGGGATAGTATTTTGATCAGCCTTACTCTGATTTCTCCTCAAAACTGTCAGTCAGAGTGAATTACAGGGCATATTACCTGAATCCCAAGATCTAGCTACATTAATAGCCCTTGATTTTTGTTCTTTTGAATGCCATTTAGATACATGGAAGTCGTCTTTCCTATCATATTTCCAGCACTCTCTCACAAAGCAGCATTTAACATTTCTCACACAACAGGGCTCCTTTTTTATTTTATTATTATTATTTTCTGGTAATGGATTTCAGAATACAGAAAGTTACAGAGTTTATTTTTTAATCTTCTTTATTGGTCACATAAAACTATCAACAGCTTAGGCTAGTCTTGAAAATAGCAAGCTGATTTAAGAGAAGTTTTCCTGAGCTGGGTGGAGAGTGGGGAGAGGAGATAAGAAAATGGAAGAATACAGAGAGAGACCATATTTTTTTCCCTAAAAGATTTTTATATAAATTTTTTTCTATAAAAGCATAGCCCATCTCTAACATATTATTAGTTCTAATAAGGACATCACAAACTCAAAGGGATCAGAGTGTAAGCTTGAAAGACTGGATATGTTATTTACAGTCTTGGGCACTGATCACACTTGCTTGCATGAATCTTGAGGAAGCATTTTTGGCTCATCTCATGAAAAATCTATTGGGAGGCCATATATCTGAAAGTACTGTCTTCCTTCTTTGTAGGATGGGAGCCCCAATCAATCTTTTGTATTATGACCAGGTGTAAGTTATAAAACAGCAGTTATTGCAGGTTTTATGGAGCTGAGAGCTGGGACATTCATGAGGAGAAGAAGTTCATAATAGCCTTAAAGAGCAAACTATCCTTCAAGGTCCCAGGTTTCCATAGAGAGGCTGCTCCAGTGATCTGCAGCCTTGCTTTTTACTGACATTTCTCACCATTAGAAAATACTTCTACATTCTCCAACTCCGTTACATACCAAGTGTTTGTTGTATTCAGAGCCTTGCATCCTGGAAGATGAATAGTAGAAGAATCTGGTTGTTTCCTTCAACCTGTAAAAAGTCAGCCTCATAGGTAAAGATACATGAGGCTCCTCAAGTATTCAAATGTGCCTCATTAACTCAGTGTGGGTCTTTATTCATGGCTTTGAACCTTCCTAAAAACTATATTCTTGGGAAAGATTGAGGGCAGAAGGAGAAAGGAGCAACAGAGGATGAGATGGTTGGATGACATCACCAACTCAGTGGACATGAGTTTGAGCAGACTCCAGGAGATACAGAAGGACAGGGAAGCCTGGTGTACTACAGTCCATGGGGTCACAAAGAGTAGAACATGACTGAGTGACTGAACAACAATGTTCTTGGCAGCCTGAACCATACCTTTTGAGGTTAAAAGTCTTTTCTTTGTCCAAAATTTGCCTTTTGCAAACATTCAAAAAGGATCCTTTGCTATCATACAATTAAAGTTATCTTTACCATCAACTCCACCACCCTAAGAAGCCCAATTCTTCCCTTGGCCTGTGGTCTCTAGCCTAACACCTTAATACCCCACCACTCTAAACCAGTGAGCAGAAATGTGTAAAGACCAGAACGGTCTTCACTTCCTATAGTTCATACTGTCTGCTCTCCATGTACCAGCTAACTCAATTTTACTGCTAACCCATATTGGTATAATAATGGAAGGGGGGACTAAAGGAGTCTACAGGAAACTAGCATGGGTGCACTTCTTCTAAAGCCTTCTAGAAAAAGTGGTGTCCACACTTTTGCTGTCTAATTTTACTCATGATAGAGAGGTCAAAGGCAGGTTGGAGAGTTGGGCCATAGGGTAATAAGGTAATACGGAACGGGGGGACTTCCCTGAGGTTTAGTGATTAAGACTCCGTGCTCCCACTGCAAGGGGTACGGGTTCCATCCCTGGTTGGGGAACTAAGATCCCACATGCCATGTGGCATGGCAAAAAAAGGGAGGGGGGATGGAAAGGATATTTTTTTAAAAAGAGTAATACAAGGGCTAAGATGTAGCCTCTTAAGATCTATAGCAAATTATAACATGTGAGGCGTCACCTACCCAGAGGTCTTTTTTGTGAGCTCTTAGAAAGCAGAGACCATCCCCTGAATCAATTATTTATTTAAACACACAGGTCTCCCTTTGTATAATGATCACTTTATTTCATGAGTGTAGCCTCAGTTCCTCACCCTGTGGGCCAGGCCCTTTGCTGGATGCTGGAATTCAGCAAGAAATCAGACACAGGCCCAGCTTCCAGGTACATTTTTTGGCAGCAGACAGTCAGAAGAGAGAAGCCCAAGATCTCAAGGGCACTGTATCCCTGCTGAGAAGCAGCAGAAGGAAAAACTTGTGGAAGGAATAAATTCAAGATGGGGTGACATTTATGACTGAATAGCTCTGATTTCAGAGAAGGCAATGGCACCGCACTCCAGTACTCTTGCCTGGAAAATCCCATGGATGGAGGAAACTGGTAGGCTGCAGTCCATGGGGTCGCTGGGAGTCAGACACGACTGAGCGACTTCACTTTCACTTTTCACTCTCATGCATTGGAGAAGGAAATGGCAACCCATTCCAGTGTTCTTGCCTGGAGAATCCCAGGGACGGGGGAGCCTGGTGGGCTGCCGTCTATGGGGTCGCACAGAGTCAGACATGACTGAAGCGACTTAGCAGCAGCAGCAGCAGCAGCTCTGATTTGGAGAAATATGTCACTTAAAAAATAAAATTATGCCACAAACATGAAGGGAGCTGACCTTTTGTTTGGTTTTGCTGAAGAGAGTTTTATATGTAAAGGAAATTTTTTCTGGAACCCCTAACAAACCCATGACATACGGTCCCAAATGAAAGTAACTGAACTTTGAATTAGCCAGAACATCAGGGCCTCTCAGTATTCTTGTGATCCGGAAATACTTCTTTTTCTGCATTTTTGGTTTTTGTTGAGGGAGAATTCATATACAATAAAAGGCACAGATTTTAAATCTTCAGCTTGATATGTTTTGACAAATGTATATACCCCTATAACCATCACTTAAAACAAGATATAGGATATCCACATCACCCCCTCTTTCTAGTCATTTCCATGTACATGTACAGTCAGAGACAATCCCTGTTGTAAATTCTCTCAGTATAGATTAGCTTTGCCTTTTCTGGAAATTCACATGCAGGGAATCATAGAGTATTTACTCTTTTCGTGTCTGGGCAGACATACTAGCATTGGGAACAGCACACTCAAAAGGATTAAAAGACTCAAAACAACATTAAACAAGGGACCAATGAGTACAAAACAATCCCCACAGCAGTGTTTCAGTATTTCAGTGCATTTATCAAAATACCCATAGTTATATATTCATTTCACTGCCCTTCAGCCTTTAATCATGTAAGTCAAACTGTTAGTTCCACAAGAAAAATTCTCAGACATTCCAGGACACACAATCTTTCCTTGATGTGGCCTGACATACCATGCCTATTATCTCTTCCTCAAGCAGGTGGTCCTTGGCCCTACTTCCATGCAGCATACATCACTCTCAAAGTCTGATTTCTCAACTGTGACGTGCATGCAATTTACATGATGATCACAATTTCCCTGTACAACTGGGAAGATTTGAAGGACACCATCATCCTATATTGTGTGTGTGAGAGTCGCTCAGTTGTGTCTGACTCTTTGCGACCCCATGGACTGTAGTCTACCAGGCTCCTCTGTCCATGGAATTCTCCAGGCAAGAATACTGGAGTGGGTTGCCATTTCCTTCTCCAGGGGGTCTTCCCAACTGAGGGAGCAAGCCCAGGTCTCCTGCATTGCAGGCAGATTCTGTACTGTCTGAGTGTGAAAACCACTGCAGAGAGAGATTCATGCCAAATGGAACAAGTGTAACTGCCTCTCTATGCCAGGTTTTGTTCTACATCTCCTTACTAGGTCATTGAATAACACTGCCCATCATAATAGGTTGAACCAGTTGGATTTTCCCTGCCCCATTCAGCCCAGATGCTGCTGTTGTTTTCCACTCTTTAATCAGAACACAGGCCACATGCTGTGTGCATCAGAGAGAAAACAGAGCAGAAAAGACAGTTCAATATTGGAGTTAACTGAGTAGGGAAAAAAAGGATGTCTTATATCCCATGACTCAAGTCTTAAATATTTCCTTCTTCCAACATTGAGAAATGGTTATGATTATATGATATTCTGTATATGTAGGAAAGTGTAGACCTGTCACGTACTGATACTTAAATGTGCACTTGCTAGCTAGAAACCCAAAACTGGTTCAAGATCACAATGAGAATAATTCTCAGATATATGACTGTCCTTTTCATTTATATATTTGTTCTCAGTGGATTATTTTTTAACAAGAACCTTCTCCCTCAATTTCTATGCTATGCTATGCTAAGTCACATCAGTCGTGTCCGACTCTGTGCGACCCCATAGGCAGCAGCCCACCAGGCTCCCCCGTCCCTGGGATTCTCCAGGCAAGAACACTGGAGTGGGTTGCCATTTCCTTCTCCAATGCATGAAAGTGAAAAGTGAAAGTGAAGTCGCTCAGTCGTGTCCGACTCTTAGCGACCCCATGGATTGCAGCCTAACAGGCTCCTCCATCCATGGGATTTTCCAAGCAAGAGTACAGGAGTGGGGTGCCATTGCCTTCTCCTCCCTCAATTTCTACCACCCCCTTAAAGGATTACTGAGTAACTTACCTGTCTATGGGGAAATGGGACTACTGACAGGCAAACACACTTTCAAACGTTGTTTAGAAATCCAGACACACTTCCACTTCTGCTGGGTTACATTCCTCTGAGGGAGAAAGTTTCAATTTAACCTCAGTTTAGCAATTTACTTTGTGGTCCTCTCTGCTAAATATTGGGTACTGTGAGGTCTTTGGTTTCCATGGACACACAGGAATGATGGGGACGTCTCAAGCCAGCCTGGTTAAGAAACACAGTTCACGGAATCAGGAAAGGTAAAGCCAAGAGTGGCTTTTGCCTTGAAGGTAACAAAAGACTACGCTTTAAGGCAGAATTGTCCTGGACCTTGAATAGGAGGCAAGACCTGAGAGTTAGTATAATTTTAATATATATTTTGTGGAGTAGCAATTTCCTACAGATAGGAGTTACTGGATTCAGTCATAGAAGAAAGAACCTCATAAATCTCAACACCCACCCAGTCCCACTTGGGCCTATGGGAACAATGACACCATTGCTGACAATACTCTCCTTGTGGACTGGAGGTCAGTTTGCCCGGTTAGCTTCGGCTAGAAGCTAGGGCCAAGCTAGTTCCGAGGGGGTCCCGCCTCCGTCCATCAGTACCCAAAGAGAACTTCAAGCCAGGAGATTCAGGGTCACGGAATAGAGCTTTTCAGAGGTCCAGCCCTGGTACTGAGTTTCTTAGTGATGCCCTCCTGAATCAAGTTTCTAGGAGCAGAGTGAAGAGTGGTGGGTGACTGCTGGCTGAGTCCAGGGATTATCACAAGGCAAGCAAAATTTCCCCCCTGCTCCAGGCACAGACAGCCCTTTCCTGAGTTTGGTCTCGAAGGGGAATGTAGCTGTATGTACAAATTGAAAGAAATCTGGGAGAAGGCAGGAGAGAAGAAACCTGGTGCCATTTACCATTATCTTGATAAAATGGCAGTGACACACACTCCGCCTGCCACAATTAGGGTGATAAATGCCCGTTTCTTTGAGGCTTGTTTGATAGTCAATTATGTAGATTATTTGGAGAATACTGACAGATGGCTTTCTTCCCCAGATGAGACAATCAAGCTGAACTTGGATATGTGCATAAAAAACACTGTCATTTCTCAAACAGAGGAGCCCTCCCTAAGAGGCCAACCAGAGAACTGGGATGAAATTTTGCCATTGGCCACTGATGAACCCTGCCCTTAGGTCTTTCTCCCCCCGCCCCCTCCATGGCTCCCTCTTTTCTCACCCTTAATGGAAGTTTTGATTCTTTCCATCTTGTAGTCAAATATTGATCCTCCAACCTGTCCTCAAGGTTTTGATTAACACAGAAGATTGCCACGTAAGCAGCTTTTTGTTTGTTTTCAGCTAATTTGTTTTTTATTATTCACTGGCTGCAGTAAATCTTACTTTTATTGTCCAACCACAGAACAGAGAAAAATGGATTGATTTGAGTAACTAAATAATTCAAGCTGCAATGTGTAGTGGAGGGTGGCGGGAGAGAGAAACGGTTAGGGGGAGCCTGAGAAAGCTTGATGGAACATTGCCCTTCAGGTTTCTTAGATCCCCAGCCCAGGTTACAATGATTTTGATTAGATTGTGAAGGGGTTTATGGAGATGACAGTGTGGTATTATGGTAGTGATTTAAAGCAATAAAAGTTTAGAAAATGATTCTTTAAAAAGTCTTCCTTTACCAAAAAACAATACAGATTCCCCAAATGAAATCTTTTGCCTGTTACTTTTCATTATATGAGGTAATTCAATTGGCACAGTTATTTCAGTCCTGAGGTGTATATATTTATTTGTTTATTCATAAAGGAAAAAACCAGTCTTCTCCACTGCATTTACTGCTAGCACAAAATAGATGGAAAAGTTTTGAAGAAAGTAGCAAAACAGAGCCAGAGATATCTAGACACAAAACTGAACAAATCAGAGCAACAGAGCAGCCTAACTTGTTTGTTAGACACATTGATTTCAGGATAAGGAAAAATGGAGAAATAATAGAAGGAAAAGGAGAACAACAAGAATGAAGGGGATATCTGTTTCCATGCTCTATCATCTGCCCTCCCAGTCTTCTGTTCCTTCAGATATTCAGGCTGCTCAGGCTTCTTTAAGTAAAACACAAACACCCAAGCTATGGGGGACAAAAATGGATAATGCATTTTCACTACATGAAAATGCAAAACTTCTATACTTCCCTGGCTTTCCAGTGGCTAAGCCCCTGTGCTTCCAGTGCAGAGGGTCCAGGTTTGATCCTTGGTCAGGGAACTAGATCCCACATGCCATAACCAGGAATATGCATACCACAACTAAAGATCCCACAAAGCCACAACAAAGATTGAAGATCCCGCATGCAAAAACTAAGACCTGGTACAGCCAGATACATAAATATCTTTAAAAAATACATCATAAACACATTAAAAAATAAACCACAGACTGGATTTACAGAGCATATAACTGGCATAAGATAGAGATCCAGAATATGTAATGAATTTTTGCAAATCTATAAGACAAACAAGACAATAGGAAAATGGGCAGAAGACGAACAGACATTTCAGAGATGAGGGAATTCAAATGCCCAATACACATATAAAAATACGTTCAACCTCAATAGCTATCAAGATAGTACAAATTAAAACAGTGAGGTACCATATGTGCTACCAGAGAAGTGCAAAGTCTGACAATACCAAACATTGTCAAGAAAATGGAAAGGAACTGCATATACATACATACCTCGTTTTTACTATGTTTCAGTTTATGATGCTTCACAGATCCTGCGTTTTTTACAAGTTGAAGGTTTGGGCTACCTCTGTGTCAAGCAAGTCTTTGGCACCATTTTTTCCAATAGCACTTGCTCACTTTGTGTTTCTGTGTCACATTTTGCACTCTTCACAGTATCTCAAACTTTTGCATCACTGTTATATTGTTACGGTGATCTGTGATCAGTGATATTCCACATTATTATTGTAATTGTTTGGGGGCTCCAGGAACCATATCCATATAAAAGGCAGATGTAATCGATAATGTTAAGTGTGTTTTGACTGCTCCACCAACCAGCCACTGCCCCATCTCCCTCATCTCCTTGGGCCTCCCTATTCCCCGAGACACAACAATATTGAAGCCAGTCAATAACCTATAATGGCCTCTAAGTATTCAAGTGAAAGGAAGACTCACATGTCTTATTCTTTAAATCAAATGCTAGAAATGCTTAAGCTTAGTGAGGGAGGCATGTCAAAAGCTGAGACAGTCCAAAAGCTAATCCTCTTGAGCCAAACAGTTAGCTAAGGTGTGCATGCAAAGGAAAAGTTATTGAAGGGAAATAAAAGGGCTAATCCAGTGAACACACAAATGATCAGACACCGAAACAGCCTTATAGCCGATGTGGAGAAAGTTTTAGTGATCTGGATAGAAGATTAATCCAGCCACAAAGTTCCTTGAAGCCAAAGCCTAATCCAGAGCAAGGTCCTAACTCTCTTCAGTTCCATGAAGGCTGAAAGAGGGCGAGGAAGCTGCAGAAGAACAGTTTGAAGCCAGCAGAGGTTGATTTATGAGGTTTAAGAAAAGAAGCCACCTCCATCACATAAAAGGGCAAGGTGAAGCAGAAAGTGCTAAGATAACCTATGAAGGTAGCTACACTAAACAACAGATTTTCAGTGTACACAAAACAGCCTTCTATTGCAAGAAGATGTCATTTAGAACTTTCATGGCTGGAGAGAAGGTGTCAATGCCTGGCTTCAAAGCTTTGAAGGACAGGCTGACTCTCTTCTTAGGGGCAAATGCAGTTGAAGCCAAGGCCCATTGGCCATTTTGAAAATCTTAGGGCCCTTCAGAATTATGCTAAATCTACTCTGTCTGTGCAGAGTAGGTTTGGAAGAATAAAGCCTGTATGACAGCACATCTGTTTACAACATGGTTTACCAAATATTTTAAGCCCACTGTTGAAACTTGAAGTGAACGTTGCTCAGTGGTGTCTGACTCTTTGCAAGCCCATGGACTATACCTGGAATTCTCCAGGCCAGACTACTGGAGTGGGTAGCTGTTCCCTTCTCCAGGGGATCTTCCCAACCCAGGGATTGAACCCAGGTCTCCCACATTGCAGGCAGATTCTTTACTAGCTGAGCCATGGGGGAAGCCCAAAATACTGGAGTGGGCAGCCTATCCCTTCTCCAGAGGATCTTCCTAACCCAGGAATGGAACCAGGGTCTCCTGCATTGCAGGCAGATTCTTTACCAGCTGAGCCTACTCCTCAGAAAAAAATTCCTTTCAAAATATTACTGCTCATCGACAATGCACCTGGTCACCCAAAAGCTCTGATTGAGATAGACTATGAGATTAGTGTTGTTTTCATCCTGCTAACACAGCGTCCATCCTGCAGTCCATTGATCAAGGAGTAATTTTGACTTTCAAGTCTTGTTCATTGTCGTTGTTCAGTGGTCAAGTCATGCCCGACTCTTTGCGACCCCATGGACTGCAGCACCACAGGCTTCCCTGTCCCTCACCATCTCCCAGAGTTTGCCCAAGTTCATGTCAATTGCATCAGTGATGCCATCCAGCCATCTCATCCTCCATTGCCTTTTCAAGTCATTATTTAAGAAATACATTTCCTACAGCTATAGTGCTATAGATAGTGAATGATTCCTCTATGGATATGAGAAAATTACATTGAAAACCTTCTGAAAAAGATTCACCATTCTAAATGCTACTAAGTATATTGTGATTCATGGCAGGAGGTCAAAATAAAACATTAACGGGAGTTTAGAAGAAGTTGATTCCAACTCTCATGGATGACTTTGAGGGGCTAAAGATTGCAGTGGAGGAAGTAACTGCAGATGCTATAGAAATAGCAAGAGAATTAGCAGTGGAGCTTGAAGATATGACTGAATTGCTGCAATCTCATGATAAAACCGTAGTGGATGAGGAGTGGCTTCTTATGGATGAGCAACGCAAGTGGTTTTTTGAGACAGAAACTATTCCTGGTAAAGATACTTTGAAGATGGTTGAAATGATGACAAAAATTTTAGAATATTACATAAACAGTTGACAAAGCAGGGGCAGAGTTTGACAAGATTGACTCAAATTTTGAATGAATTCTACTGTGGGTAAATGCCATCAAACAGTGTTGCATGTGACAGAGAAATTTGAGAAAAGAAGAGCCAACTGGCACAGCAAAGTTCTTTGTTGTCTTATATTGAGAAATTGTCACAGCCACCCCAACCTTCAGCAAGTACTACCCTGATCAATCAGCAGCCATGAACATCAAGGCTAGATCTTCCACCAGCCACAAGATCATAACTCACTGAAGGCTCAGATGATGGTTAGTACTTTTTAGCAATAAAGTATTTTTAAATTAAGGTTTGTACATCACTTCTTTCAACAATGCTACTGCATACTTAATAGACTATAGTATAGTGGAAAAATAACTTTTATTTGCACAGGGAAAATGAAAAATTCATGTGACTCTATTGCAATATTTGCTTCGTAGCAGTAGTTTGGAACCAAAATCGCATTATCTGCAAGGCTTGCCTGTACTTGGGGATATCACATACGAGAGTAATTTGGCAATATCTAGTCCATCTGAATATGCACATTCCCTAATGCCCAGTAGTTCCACCTTTTGTCATTTATCTCTGAAGAACTCTTGCACACCTGAAAAAGTAACCTGTTCAAGGTGTTTAGCACAGCATTGTAATAGGAATCAATCTAGGTATTCATCAAAAGAGAAATGAATCATCTGTGTTATAGTCATACTGTGTAATACAAGGCAGCAGATACAATGAATGATCTAGATACACATGTATTAACATGGATAAATATACTCATAATGTTAAATGAAAAATGCAAGCTGCAGAATGATATGTATACAGGAAATCATTTATATGAAGTTTAAAAAACAATAATACTGTATCCTATCTTTGAACACAAATATACACAGTATACTAACATGCATGGGAAGCATACACTCAAACTACAGTCTGCAGGGGACCTGTAAGGAGAGCAGGGAGAGCAGTGTAATCGGGGGGCAACAACTCCACCCGGAACACCTCTGTTTTTCGTTTTAATTTATTTTATCTTGGGGTATAGCCGATTAGCAAACAATGCTGTGATAGTTTCAAATGAACAGTGAAGGGACTTCAGCCATACATATACATATGTATCCATTCTCCACCAACAATTTTTTTCTTACAAAAGGCAAGGCATTAGCATTCATTAACTTTGGGTTAGAGTCATGGGTATTCAGTATATTGATCTTTATATTTTCTCTGTTTGAAATAGTTCGTAATTTAAAAATAAATAAGACAAGAGAAAATAATGGGCTTCCCAGGTGGCACTAGTGGTAAAGAACCCACCTGCCAACACTTCTTAAGTAAGAAATGTGGGTTTGATGGCTGGGTCGGGAAGATCCCCTGGAGAAGAGAATGGCTACCCACTCCAGTATTCTTGCCTGGGGAATCCCATGGACAGAGGAGCCTGGCTGGCTACAGTCTATAAGGTCACAAAGAGTCGGACACCACTGAGCAATGTGGCACTCACGCACCACCCCCCATCAAAATGCCCACTCCAATGCATTTCTCTCATAAGCAAATTCCTACTAAAGCGTTTATCCATTCAGCAAATGTTTATTGAGTAGGCACTATATACCCATCATTTGCTTTTAAAAACAAATGATACCCGAATCTAGATGAATGAATCTCTAATATTTGAGTTTCAGTTACCAAGACAGACCAGGCAAAACCAATACAATATTGTAAAGTAATTAACCCCCAATTAAAATAAATAAATTTATATTAAAAAAAAAGATTTAGGAACCAGCAGGAGGAGCCTTCATGGTATCTCTCAAATGATAATCCATATCTGGACAGAAAAGAGAAAGGAGTAAAAGAGAGGCAAAAAGCAAGTTGGGGAGAGTAGGCAGTGAATTTTAAAAGGAATGCCTGGGAACACCTAGAGCTCACAAAGTTGTTACCATGTTTTAGAAGAACCACTTTCTCCCTGTGAGTGGTCCCACTTCCTTTCAGATCTATCCCAGTGCTTTAACATTTTAATAGTTCGAACATAGGTGTTAAACCCAGGCCTTTGGTGAGCCTCAGATGCTCTCCACATCAATGCCAAAGGAGGAGTCAGAACTACACCACATCAAAAGAAAAACCCTCTATCAAGTAGTAGAGGATGGTGTAGGTTTTACTGGAGATTTTGTGGTGAGGAAGAGGCAAAGGTTTACATCAAAGGGCAAATGATTCATCAAAATCCTCAATTCCTGGTACGTCATGTTTCTGAAAAGACAAAATTTTAGAAATGGAGAACATATTAGTGGTTGCTACGGGTTAGGAAGGGTGAACAGGAAGCAGTTGCTGTGGTTATGAAAGGCAGCATGAACAATCCTTTAGCGACGGCAATGTTCTTGATATGGTGGCAGACACACAAGCCTGGTGGTGGTTTAGTCAATAAGTTGTGTCCGACTCTTTACGACCCCATGGACTATAGCCCACCAGGCTCCTCTGTCCATGGGATTCCCCAGGCAAGAATACTGGAGTGGGTTGCCATTTCCTTCTCCAGGCGATCTTTCCCACCCAGGAATCAAACCCGGGTCTCCTGCACCGTAGGCAGATTCTTTACCAACTAAGCTACACACAAGCCTACACACGTGATAAAATTGCATAGAATTAAACACACACATGCACACAGATAAGATGGCTGAATTGTACCAATATCAATTTTCTCGTTGTGGTACTGTTGTTGTTGTTTAGTGGCTCAATCGTGTCTGACTCTTTTGTGACCCCATGGACTATAGCCCTCCAGGCTCTTCTGTCCGTGGGATTTCCCAGGCAAGAATATTGGAGTGGGTCATTTCCTCTGCCAGGGGATCTTCCTGGCCCAGGTATTGAACCTGCATCTCCTGCATTGCAGGCATATTCTTTACCACTGAGCCACCTGGAAAGCACCCTGTGGTACTGTACTATTGTTTTATATTATCTATCATAGGGGGCTTCCCTGGTGGCCCAGTGGTAAAGAATCCATCTGCCAATGCAGGAGATACAGGTCCGATCCCTGGGTCAGGAATACCCCCAGGAGGAAATGGCAACCCACTCCAGTATTCTTGCCTGGGAAATCCCATGGACAGAGGAGCCTGGGGGGCAACAGTCCATGGGGTCGCAAAGAGTCCGACATGACTGAGCACATACACACACATCTATCATAGGGGGAAACAGCATAAGGAGTAAATCAGATCTCTGTATTATTTTTTATGGCATTTGGACTTAGATTATCTTAATAAAAATTCAGTTAAAGAAATATAATTAGTCTTCTTTATTGCTCAGTCCACATTCAATCTTCTTCTCATTTCTTGTCCTATCAATTTAGCTCTATCACACCTCTCAATTTCAGGCAGTAGCCAAATCGATAAACTTCCAGGTATCTTACCACAACCTTCAAAAATGGATCTTTCCCTAAACTAGAAAGGCATTAGCACACATTATCCTAAAGAGACCATAGTGAAGTTCCTTAAAGAAACCTGAAATGTCTTGATAAAATTAACAGATTGACCAGAGGTCAAGCATCACCTATTGCTAGTAAAAGCAAAAAAAAAAAAAGAGAGAGAGAGAGAAAAAATTAAACAAAAAGCACCTTAAACTCAATGGCTTTGAAGAACAACCATTTCAGACTGACCTGGGGGCACAGTGGATAAAATCTACCTGCCAGTGCAGGAGACACAGGTTTGATCTCTTGTCCGGGAAGATTCCACATGCCCTGGAGCAACTAAGCCTGTGCACCTAAACTACTGAGTCCTCAAGCTGTAACTACGGAAGCTCACACACCCTAGAGTCTGGTCCTCAAGAAGTGAAGCCATGGCAACAAGAAGCCCGCACACCACAACGAAGAGTAGCCCTCACTGGCCGCAATGAGAGAAAGCCTGCACAAAGCAACAAAGACCCATCACAGCCAAAAATAAATAAATGAATATTTTTTTTAGAAAACTGTACCCAAAAAAAGAACCCATATCTTCTCATTCATGAGTTGGTAGATTGACAGTGATTGGCTTATCAAGAGTGAGTTCAAAGGAGCAGCTCTGTGTCAAGCTGCAGGTCCAGCTGAGCTTACTGCTTAGAAGCTCAACTCCACTTATGTCTATTTTTTCTGGGACCCAGACTGCAGGTACAGCTCTCCTTACGTGATAACAGAGGCACAAGAAACGCATGTATATTTCTTGTCTCTGTTTACATCATGTCTGCTAACATCCCACTGACCAAAGCAAATCGCATGATTGAGTTCAAAGTCAACAGGTGAAAATGTGTACCCCTCCCATGGATTTGGGAGGAAGAAGTAGATGTTTTTGAACAGGAATGTAATCTATCAGATCAATCAATGTGTATCATGTCTGTGCTAGAGACCTGTCACTCTTCTGTTACCTTCCTGGCAGAGGCTAAGTCTCCTCCACTAAACTTCTAGAAATCCTCAAATGCTCTCTTTAGGGAATATTGAATCACATATTTACTGGAGTGAAGGAGATAAATGATGTTATTTGACTTGAATAGAAATGGGTCTGGGGGCAGCATGTACAGACAAATTGCATCTCATTGATAGGTTAGGAATTCCACAAATTACCCAGTCGCTCACCCAATGGGAAAAAAATGTTATAAAGAACCCAGAGTGTCAGGGAAGGTGCAGAGAGGCATTCTGATCAAATGGAAATTGTTAACAGAGACAGTTGTAGTTGCTTGTTTTAGTCATTCCTTCAGTAAATATTTCTTGACTCTCTACTATGGCCAGGCACTGTGCTGAGGGCACATGCTGAGCAAAACAGCTGACATACCTAAGACTGTGAAGTAGCATAGAAGAAAGACAGTGCTGGGTACATGTATATGTATGGCTGAGTCCCTTCGCTGTTCACCTCAAACGATCACAACACTGTTAATCGGCTCTACCCCAGTACATACTGTTTTTACTGTTAAAAAATAAAAATTAAATTAAAAGAAAAGAAAGACAGTGCTGTGATAGTGAATAATCATTGTAGGAGGGGAAAGCACAACTTAGGTAGAATGGTTGGGGACACCTTACTAAACAGGTAGTATTTAGGCTGAGACTTGACGAGTGATAAAGATCTACCCATGTGAAGAACTAGAGAAATCACATAATCAAGAGGTATAGATCTGAGTTTACTGTCTATAACATTGATGAGAAAAGTTAAAAGACCAAAAGACATTATATGATAGATGCCATTGATGGCAGGAGAAAAAAGTCTATGGCATATAAAATGGGAAGCAAAAGAGATACAATAGCTCTTTGTCCTGTCCTTTGGTGGTGGTGGTCAGTCGTTAAGTCATGTCCAACTCTTGCAACCCCACGGACTGTAGCCTGCCAGGCTCCTCTGTCCATGGGATTTCCCAGGCAAGAATACTGGGTTGCCATTTCCTTCTTAAAGGGATCTTCCTGATCCAGGGACCAAACGTGGGCCTCTTGCACTGCAGGCAATCTCCTGCATTGCAGGCAGATTCTTTACGACTGAGCTATCAGGGAGGCCCCAGAATCATATCCTCCACTGAAAGGTGCCAAAGTATATTGTACTTAGTAATGAAAGATTCATTAATGCACTGCCCCAGCTCTGCCACTACAGAGCTAGCAGCCTTGAGTAAGCCACTTTCCTTTGCAGATCCTCAGTCTTCTAATCAGTGAGATTTCCTAAACCAGTTTTTCTCCCTCAGGAATCTTGTTTATTGGAATGTTAGTAGATGCTATGGACAAAAGACTGTAACACTGGCTAGAGTTAGGCAGGTTTCTTTACCATGCTGCTTCTCAGGGCCTTAAAATGTTTTCACATTGATTGAGAACCTCTAGGAAGCAAGCTGGGCTGTGTGTTTTCAAAACTCAAGTTATCTAGGAACCCCTTGCACCGGTCACATTCCAAAGGTACATTCCACGGAACACATTTTGACACTCAGAACTGCTTCCCTGGCTGTTCTCAGGTGCAGTCCAGCTCCAGAGGGCTCTGTGGTGAGCAAACTCACCTCAGAGGGAGGCTCTCTTGATACCAGATTTTCTCTCAAAGAATGTAATCATACCCCAATGAACCAAGAAGAATTAAAATAAGGTTCAATCCTAGTCCTTTTTATGCCAAAAGCTACTCTTTCTTCAGGACTATAACATCAAGACTGTAGAGTACAGTATACGTTTAGAACATAGGCTACAATTAAAAAGGAAAATAATTATCAACCAGATAGTAAAGACAAAATTACTTTTCTACTGAGTTTGGGAAGGATGCTGTAAAAAAAAAAAAAAAAGAAAGAAAAGAACAGATGTAAACATACCTATGCTAAAAACCAGAAGAATGGCATACTTTATTTAAAATCACTTCCTTGTTTAATGTATTCTGAGTTCTTGCCAGAAGTTTAGGAAATAATCCATGATTAAATGTGATTAAGTGAGAAGTATGGAACTAACTAGCTAGCCTTTTGTCTTCTTCAGGAGACCATGACGACATCAATCATTTCAGGATTATTTATTATCTTTCTTCATTTTGCACCATTTGGCCAGAAAAAATGGTTAGCAATTCCTTTAAGCCACTTATAATTTACCATGTCGATGAGTGTGTCAGCTTTGTCATTTTGCAGGTTATTTCCCAGGTAATAGATATGCATTCATTCTATCTTTCTATGCTTCTGCCATTCTTAACAAATAAAATCCAGAGTACTGGAGCCATCCATGTGAATCCAGATAACTGAGAACATTCATTTTGTCCCCAGACTGTGTGACCTTGAGCAAGTCCTCACCCTCACTGGACCTCAATTTCCTCACTTACAAAATAAGTGATTTGGACTTATCACTTAAAGTTTCTTTTGACTCCCAAAGTCTGTGATTCCATTTTGCATTCAAATGCAAATGACTAGAAAATTATATATTTAATTTAAAAATCCCCCTTCCATCTACACATATCCTATTTTCTAAATATATTTTTTAAGATTCTTAAACTAGCAAATTTCAGATACATAAAAAGAGAAGCAATTAAACACCTTAGAACATTCAGATTTACAATCATTTCATTCATTAATTTAATTTCAGGTAGAAACAAAATGAAATAAAAACCACAGTGATAACAACTAAATAGTTTATAATTTTAATTGGATGGTATAAATATCAGCTTCTCATGTGTACTACAATTATCCCAATATATTGTCTCGCACTAATAATATCTTAACCAATTGCTAGTATTTATTAAGCATATATGTAAGGAATGCCCATTCCAACACTAGTTGCTGCAAAGGATTCAAATAAACTTCACTGATTTCAGAAAGCTTCTCTTGGTGTTGTAGAAGCAAAACTTATTCTCAAGAAACAATTAGAGACTAACATCAGACAATATATAATTAGGTGCCAAATTGTGTGGTATAAGTGAGCAGTTCTCAAACTTTTTACCCTCTACAACATATACAATGAAAAATGTTCCCTATACTTGGAATAGAGTAGGGACTCAATAAATATTTATTCAATGAATATATTAATTAATCTTACATGCTTAGCATAATCATATACATTTGAATAAAAGCGATTGAAAGGGATGTCCATTGTAGGACTAATCCACGTGAATACACACACATATACATATACCCATGTGTGTGTGTGTGTTAGTCACTGTGACTCTTTGTGACCCCATGGACTGTAGCCCACCAGACTCCTCTGTCTATGGAATTCTCCAGGCAAGAATACTAGAGTGGGTTGCCATTCCCTTCTCCAAGGGATCTTCCTGGCCCAGGGATAAAACCCAGGTATCTTGCATTGCAAGCATGTTCTTGGCCATCTGAGCCACCAGGGAAGCCCCATGTACATATATATAATCCCTCCCCAAATAAATTATTATTATTATTACCAAATTAAAACACATTTCTCAATTGCTTTGCAATATCATGGTTGAGAACACTTGGCAGAGACTGTAGGTCTCATAAAAGCTCAGAGAAGATGAAGATTACTACGGAATGAAGTAGTTCCCAAGTGCCTTCATGGAGGCAAAGGAAAAGGGAAGACTTCTTGAAAATGAGTAGGGCGGATAGGCCATGGGGAGTGAGGAGAAGAGAATAAACAGTTGGTGAGCCAGAAGCAGTAAGGATGCAAACTTAAAGGAGAAGATCTTTGTCATGGAGCAAGAGGAGACAGGTTTGGATAGACAAGGTAGAACCAGTTTATGGCAGGCCATAAAAACCAGGCTGAAGCACTCAGAGTTGATCCCAGTGGCAACAGGGAGCTATTGGAGAGACTCAAGCAAAATCCAGCAGAAAAGGGACTTATGAGCTCTGTGTGTATCTATGTTCATATGTAAAAGAGATGGGATGAAAAAGATGAGCAGAGCGAGATTTATCTTTTTTATAGGCCTTTCCTAAAGGGGTGGCAACTGAAGCCTAACATTTTAATTCCATTTTATGAGGTTTCATATATTTTAATTAATGTTAAACTGATTTATACCCCAAGGGGTTATACACAAATGGCACAATCAAATAAAATAAAGGAAGACACATGTGCACAAGTTTGTGTGCGTCTGTATGTATTTATAGACAAATCCTTCAGCTACATTTGACTGTGCTTCTTGTAGGAGTGCCAGTTCCCACCCACACCCCACTCTTCCTGGATTCAGTCAGGAAGGCAGAATTAACAGCACACAACAATTTGGGGGGTTGATTGCCCATTATTTGATCTAAAACAACTTGAACAATATAAGAAAGGGCTGCTCTAAGAAGAAAAGGGAAATTAGTCACGTAGCCACTTTGCTGGCTCCCATGCTGTGCTTTCAACTATAGACTGAATTTATTTTTTTCCATCCTAAAATCAAGTTTCTTAAAAGCTTGCCATTGTATCTTAATGCAATCGCTTGTATTCTCCCTTTGGGAAGGAAGAAGACTTTACAGGGACTTTCCTTACCCTGTAACAGAGAAACAGAAAGTATTCTTCAGCTGGAGTGTGTGTGTGTCGGGAGGGGGTGACATACAGGGGGTGATAAGAGAATGAAGTGTTGGCCTTTCTTATCTCGTGATCCTAACCCTAACTACACAGACCACCTAGATTCTGTTGGGGTTAGGTGGCAGAAGCACTTGGTCATAAGTGCAGGAGAGGAATTAGAAGAAAAAAGAAATAAGCCTTTGAATTTATAAGGTGTTTTATGCTTTATATCTTTTATCCCGTTTAATCTTCATCCTACTCACACATGATAGAAAGGTCAGGGATTGTTTTCTTCTTTCTTTGACAAAGGAAGAAACTGAGATAAAGAAAGCTCGAGTGACTTATCTAAGATCTCACAGACAGGTCAAATACATACTTTTAAAAACAACTTGATTGAGATATAATTCACTACCATAAAATTCACCATTTTAAAGTGTACCCTTCAGTGTTTTTTTCGTGTATCACAAAATTTTCCAAGCATCAGATCAGATCAGTCGCTCAGTCGTGTCCAACTTTTTGCGACCCCATGAGTCGCAGCACGCCAGGCCTCCCTGTCCATCACCAACTCCCGGAGTTCACTCAGACTCACGTCCATCGAGTCAGTGATGCCATCCAGCCATCTCATCCTCTGTCATCCCCTTCTCCTCCTGCCTCCAATCCCTCCCAGCATTAGAGTCTTTTCCAATGAGTCAACTCTTCACATGAGATGGCCAAAGTACTGGAGTTTCCGCTTTAGCATCATTCCTTCCAAAGAAATCCCAGGGCTGATCTCCTTCAGAATGGACTGGTTGGATTTCCCTGCAGTCCAAGGGACTCTCAAGAGTCTTCTCTAACACCACAGTTCAAAAGCATCAATTCTTCAGCGCTCAGCCTTCTTCACAGTCCAACTCTCACATCCATACATGACCACAGGAAAAACCATAGCCTTGACTAGACGAACCTTTGTTGGCAAAGTAATGTCTCTGTTTTTGAATATGCTATCTAGGTTGGTCATAACTTTCCTTCCGAGGAGTAAGCATCTTTTAATTTCATGGCTGCAGTCACCATCTGTGGTGATTTTGGAGCCCAGAAAAATAAAGTCTGACACTATTTCCACTGTTTCCCCATCTATTTCCCATGAAGTGATGGGACCAGATGCCATGATCTTCGTTTTCTGAATGTTGAGCTTTAAGCCAACTTTATCACTCTCCACTTTCACTTTCATTAAGAGGTTTTTTAGTTCCTCTTCACTTTCTGCCATAAGGGTGGTGTCATCTGCATATCTGAGGCTATTGATATTTCTCCCGGCAATCATGATTCCAGCTTGTGCTTCATCCAGCCCAGCGTTTCTCATGATGTACTCTGCATATAAGTTAAATAAGCAGGGTGACAATACACAGCCTTGACGTACTCCTTTTCCTATTTGGAACCAGTCTGTTGTTCCATGTCCAGTTCTAACTGTTGCTTCCTGACCTGCATACAAATTTTTCCAAGCATCACTGTTATCTAATTCCAAAACATTTTATCATCTTAAAAAGAAACCTCATACCCATTAGCAATCACTTGCTACCTCCTACCTCCTCCCAAGCCCTGGGAAAGACTACCCAACTTTCAGTCTCTACAGATTTGTGTATCCTAGACATTTCATCAGAGAAGGCAATGGCATCCCACTCCAGTACTCTTGCCTAGAAAATCTCATGGACAGAGGAACCTGGTGGGCTGCAGTCCATGGGGTCGCTAAGAGTCGGACACAACTAAGTGACTTCACTTTCATGCATTGGAGAAAGAAATGGCAACCTGCTCCAGTGTTCTTGCCTGGAGAATCCCAGGGACGGGGGAGCCTGGTGGGCTGCCGTCTATGGGGTCACACAGAGTCAGACACGACTGAAGCGACTTAGTGGCAGCAGCAGCAGCAGACATTTCATATGAACGGAATCATACAATGCATGATGGCCTTTTGTGTCAGGTGTCTTTCACTTAATGTTCTCAAGGTTCACCCATGTAGTAACAAGCATCATGTTTTTCTGTGTCCAAATAATAATAATATTAAATATATATATATATATATATATATATATGCATATATACATATGGTGGTGGTGGTTGAGTTGCTAAGTTGTGTCCAACTCTTGCGACCCCATGGGCTGAAGCCTGCCAGGCTCCTCTATCCATGGGATTCTCCAGGCAAGAATATTGGAGTGGGTGTCATTTCCTTCTCCAGGAGATCTTCCCAACCCAGGAATCAAACCCGGGTCTCCTGCACTGCAGGCAGATTAAGATGAAAGCAAATGGCATTCAGAACTTCCTCAACCAGGGATCAAACCTGCGGCCCCTGCAGTGGAACCATGGAGTCTTAACCACTGGACCATCAGGGAAGTCCATATATACATATGCATATATATATATATATGTAACTTTTTTTTATCCTTTCATCAGTTGATGGAAAACATACTTCTCAAAGATTTTGACCATACGTAGAACCTAATTTCAGGTTCAGAGAATATACTTTAAGACAGAGAGAAAAGCATCTGTGATGGTTACTTTTGTGTCAACCTGACTGTTCAAGGGGTGCCCAGATGAAACTTTTTTTCAGTGTGTCTATAAGGATGCTTCCACGTGAGATTAGCATTTTCAATCAGTGGACTTGTAAAGTAGATCACCCTTCTCAATGTGCGTGGACATCATCCAGTCTCCTGAGGTCCTGAATAGAACAAAAGGGTATGGGAAGGAGGAATCTACCCTTTTTGTTTCTGCCGGCCTCCTGAGCTGGGACACCAGTCTTGTTCTGTCCTTGTACTGGGATTTTTACCATTGACTCCCCCGGTTCTCAGGCCTTCAGATTCAGACTAGAATGACACCACCTGATTTCCTGGGCCTCCAGCTTATAGATGGCCAACTGTGGGACTTCTCAGCCTCCATACTTGTGTGAGCCAATTCCTCACAGTAGTGAGGATATACCAGGTCCTATTGCATGTGCGTGCTAAGTTGCCATTTCCTACTCCAGGGGATCTTCCCAACCCAGGGATTGAACCCACATCTCTTAAATCTCCTGCATTGGCAGGCAGGTTCTTTACTACTAGCGCCATCTACTAGTTCATATCAAATGTTGACATATATGAACCAATAGGAGATACAGACACACACACATAAGATACATAGGTTCTCTGGACAACACTGACTAATACTCCATCCAAAGAAGATAGGCCCTCAATGGAAACATCTCTTGAGCCAAGACTCAGATTCTGATTCAGATCTTGTGAAAAGAAAAAGCAGACAGGAATGTTAGTCAGTGTAACCAGATTCTAAGCTTCACAAAGCTGTTTAGAGGTATTCAGGAGATGCAGAGGGACATTATTTTTTAATTTATTTATTTTTAATTGGAGGATAATGGCTCAGAGGGACACTATTAATAAACACCCTGACTCGGATGAAATTGGCTCAGTACTACAGCGGTCCTGATAAAGCCATATGTCCAAATTAGGAAGGGCTGGGAGAGACAGAGGCATGTGGCTAATAATCTTTACTTATTTCAAAAGAACACATCATTGAGAAAATAGTTTCTACTGGGCTACATGGCTTCAAATAAATATTTCTACATTCCTCAATGTCTCTACCTTATCATGTACATTTCCCTTCTGCTCCTATCCCTCAAGCACTTCCCACTTTCTGTTCTCAACATATAGATGGCACGCTTTACTACACCATCCACCTCACGCTCACATACCCAACAGTTGTCAGACTGGGAGGGAAAGAGTTTGAATATTGGAGCTACCGAATCTAAGAGTTTGAATCTTGGAGTAAGTTGAAGCATTGCAGCAGCAGCAGAGAGCTGAGAGGCCTCGTGGGTTTCTTTTGGTCCACAAATCTACCTTAATGGAACCCTTATTACTTAAAGTATCCTGTATTGACAGGGTAATCATATCATTTGTGAGGCTTGAGAAAGACCTCTAGGTCTTTCTAGGGTTGAAGAACACATTTTTAAGAAATTTTTGAAAAGATGAAGACCATCAGCATATCCAAAATAGGACCAACATCTACTTTAACAGAGACTAGTATGAACCTCTGTGGCCAAACACATCCTGCTAAGATGCACGTGTGAGGGTTGAAGGAAAGCATCCCCTGGGAGGCAGAGGACCAAAAGGAAGCTTCTACAGGTCATGGTGCTGTCCAGGAAGCCTCAGGAAAACAAAGGGGGAAATACGGCATAAGAAAATCAAATCCCTTTAGCATGAGTCTCCTTTAATGAAAGGAATTCTTGAATATGTTGCAGGTAAACTGAGCTCCTACAAAGGAAACTCCACCTTCTTTGCTTAACTCTCCAAGATGTTTTCTCTTCATTTTAGATGGAACTTTCATGGACATTCTGTCCTAATATTTTTGTTCTAAAGTTTTGCTGTTCCCTTTGGTCTTTTTCTCAAAGTGGTTATGATCTAACAATATACAATGTGGGAAGGAAACTCTCTATATAAAATTGCCCATAATGGAATCTTTTGGCAAACAAAATCATAGATTTATCATAGGAATAATCTTCCCCTAATTTGTATATTTATTGACTATGCCAAACCCTTTGACTGTGTGGACCACAACAAACTCTGGAAAATTCTGAAAGAGATGGGAATACCAGATCACCTGACCTGCCTCTTGAGAAATCTGTATGCAGGTCAGGAAGCAACAGTTAGAACTGGACATGGAACAACAGACTGGTTCCAAATAGGAATAGGAGTACGTCAAGACTGTACATTGTCACCCTGCTTATTTAACTTATATGCAGAGTACATCATGAGAAACGCTGGGCTGGAGGAAGCACAAGCTGGAATCAAGATTGCCGGGAGAAATATCAATAACCTCAGATATGCAGATGACACCACCTTTATGTCCGAAAGCAAAGAAGAACTAAAGAGCCTCTTGATGAAAGTGAAAGAGGAGAATGAAAAAGTTGGCCTAAAATGCAACACTCAGAAAAGTAAGATCATGGCATCAGGTCCCATCACTTCATGGCAAATAGATGGGGAAACAGAGGAAACAGTGCAAGACTTTATTTTCGGGGACTCCAAAATCACTGCAGATGGTGACTACAGCCATGAAGTTAAAAAACCCTTACTCCTTGGAAGAAAAGCTATTACTAACCTAGACCACATATTAAAAAGCAGGGACAGTACTTTGCCAACAAAGGTTCATCTAGTCAAAGTTATTGTTTTTCCAGTAGTCATGTATGGATGTGAGAGTTGGACTATAAAGAAAGCCAAGCACTGAAGAATTGATGCTTTTGAACTGTGGTGTTGAAGAAGACTCTTGAGAGTCCCTTGGACTGCAAGGATATCCAACCAGTCCATCCTAAAGGAAATCAGTCCTGAATATTCATTGAAAGGACTAATGCTGAAGCTGAAACTCCAATACTTTGGGCCACCTGATGTAAAGAATTGACTCCTTGGAAAAGACCCTGATGCTGGGAAAGATTGAAGGCAGGAGGAGAAGGACAGAGGACAGAAGACAGAGGATGAGATGGTTGATGGCATCACCAACTCAATGGACATGAGTTTGAGTCAACTCCGGGAGTTGGTGATGGACAGGGAGGCCTGGTGTGCTGCAGTCCATGGGGTCACAAAGAGTTAGACACAACGAAGTGACTGAACTGAACGGAACTGAACTGAATTTGTATATTCCCTGTGGTTGGATTAGTATAGTATAGTTTCTTTAAAAAATATATATTTATTTATGTATTTATTTGGCTGTGCCAGGTCTTAGTTGCAGCATACAGGATCTTTGCTGGGGCATGTAGGATCTTTAACCATGGCATGTAAACTCTTTAGCCACAGCATGTGGAGTCTAGTTCCCTGACCAGGGACTGAACCCAGGCCCTCTGCATGGAGACCGTGGAGTCTTTGCCACTGTACCACCAGGGAAGACCCAGTACAGTAGAGTTTCTTAAAGGAAGACCTATTTGAGTGAGTGTAAAACTGAAACAATAGAGTAGTGTCCTGAAAGCAAAGGGTCTCCTTTTGAGGCACCCTAACCAAACATACAGGTAGAGCACAATTAGAAATTCACACATGATTTCTCCTTCTCCATCCCAAAAAGGCCTTGCTGAACCCTTTTACCTCTTACTCAGGATCCTACTCTCTGTTGCGTTTCTCATGATGTACTCTGCATATAAGTTAAATAAGCAGGGTGACAATATACAGCCTTGACATACTCCTTTTCTTATTTGGAACCAGTCTGTTGTTCCATGTCCAGTTCTAACTATTGCTTCCTGACCTGCATACAGATTTCTCAAGAGGCAGGTCAGGTGGTCTGGTATTCCCATCTCTTTTGGAATTTTCCACAGTTTATTGTGATCCACACAGTCAAAGGCTTTGGCATAGCCAATAAAGCAGAAATAGATGTTTTTCTGGAACTCTCTTGCTTTTTCCATGATCCAGCAGATGTTGGCAATTTGATCTCTGGTTCCTCTGCCTTTTCTAAAACCAGCTTGAACATCTGGAAGTTCACAGTTCATATATTGCTGAAGCCTGGCTTGGAGAATTTTGAGCATTACTTTACTAATGTGTGAGATGAGTGCAATTGTGTGGTAGTTTGAGCATTCTTTGGCATTGCCTTTCTTTGGGATTGGACTGAAAACTGACCTTTTCCAGTCCTGTGGCCACTGCTGAGTTTTCCAAATTTGCTGGCATATTGAGTGCAACACTTTCACAGCATCATCTTTTAGGATTTGAAATAGCTCAACTGGAATTCCATCACCTCCACTAGCTTTGTTCATAGTGATGCTTCCTAAGGCCCACTTGACTTCACATTCCAGGATGTCTGGCTCTAGGTGAGTGATCATACCATCATGATTATCTGGATCCTGAAGATCTTTTTTGTTTATTTCTTCTATGTATTCTTGCCACCTCTTCTTAATATCTTCTGTTTCTGTTAGGTCCATACCATTTCTGTCCTTTCTTGAGCCCACCTTTGCATGAAATGTTCCCTTGATATCTCTAATTTTCTTGAAGAGATCTCTAGTTTTTCCTATTCTGTTGTTTTCCTGTCTTTCTTTGCACTGATCACTGAGGAAGGCATTCTCATCTCTCCTTGCTATTCTTTGGAACTCTGCATTCAAATGGGTATATCTTTCCTTTTCTCCTTTACTTATCACTTCTCTTCTTTTCACAGCTATTTGTAAAGCCTCCTCAGACAGCCATTTTCCTTTTTTACATTTCTTTTTCTTGGAGATGGTCTTGATCCCTGTCGCATGTACAATGTCACAAACTTCCGTCCATAGTTCTTCAGGCACTCTGTCTATCAGATCTAGTCTTTTAAATCTATTTCTCACTTCCACTGTATAATTGTAAGGGATTTTACTTAGGTCATACCTGAATGGTCTAGTGGTTTTCCTTACTTTCTTCAATTTAAGTCTGAATTTGGTAATAAAGAGTTCATGATCTGAGCCACAGTGGGCTCCCAGTCTTGTTTTTGCTGACTGTGTAGAGCTTCTCCATCTTTGGCTGCAAAGAACATAATCAATCTGATTTCAGTATTGACCATCTGGTGATGTCCATGTGTGGAGTCTTATCTTATGTTGTTGGAAGAGGGTGTTTGCTATGACCAGTGCATTTTCTTGGCAAAACTCTATTAGCCTTTGCCCTGCTTCATTCTGTACTCCAAGGCCAAATTTGCCTGTTACTCCAGGTGTTCCTTGACTCCCTACCTTTGCATTCCAGTCCCCTATAATGAAAATGACATCTTTTTTGGGTGTTAGTTCTAGAAGGTCTTGTAGGTCTTCATAGAACCATTCAACTTCAGCTTCTTCAGCATTACTGGTCGGGGCATAGACTTGGATTACTGTGGTATTGAAAGAGCACTGTTTATAATAGCCAAGACATGGAAGCAACCTAGATGTCCATCAGCAGATGAATGGATAAGAAAGCTGTGGTACATATACACAATGGAGTATTACTCAGCCATTAAAAAGAATACATTTGAATCAGTTCTAATGAGGTGGATGAAACTGGAGCCTATTATACAGAGTGAAGTAAGCCAGAAGGAAAAACATAAATACAGTATACTAACGCATATATATGGAATTTAGAAAGATGGTAACAATAACCCGGTGTACGAGACAGCAAAAGAGACACTGATGTATAGAACAGTCTTATGGACTCTGTGGGAGAGGGAGAGGGTGGGAAGATTTGGGAGAATGGCAATGAAACATGTAAAATATCATGTAGGAAACGAGTTGCCAGTCCAGGTTCGATGCACGATGCTGGATGCTTGGGGCTGGTGCGCTGGGACGGCCCAGAGGGATGGTATGGGGAGGGAGGAGGGAGGAGGGTTCGGGATGGGGAACACATGTATACCTGTGGCGGATTCATTTTGATATTTGGCAAAACTAATACAATTATGTAAAGTTTAAAAATAAAATAAAATTAGAAAAAAATAAAATAAAATAAAAGTCAGCTCAAAGGTGAAAAAAATAAATAAATAAATAAATCACCCTCTCATCTTCCAAAAAAAAAAAAATGAAAGAGTTGCCTTGGAAACAAACAGAGATCATTCCGTCGTTTTTGAGATTGCATCCAAGTACTGCATTTCACACTCTTTTGTTGACTATGAGGGCTACTCCATTTCTTCTAAGTGATTCTTGCACACAGTAGTAGACATAATGGTCATCTAATTAAATTCACCCATTCCAGTTATTTTAGTTCACTGATTCCTAAAATGTCGATATTCACTCTTGCCATTTCCTGTTTGACCAATTTCAATTTGCCTTGATTCATGGACCTAACATTCCAGGTTCCTATGCAATATTGCTTTTCACAGCACTGAACTTTACTTCCATTTCCATCACATCCACAACTGGGTGTTGTTTTTGCTTTGTCTCCATCTCTTCATTCTTTCTGGATTTATTTCTCCACTGATCTCCAGTAGCATATTGGGCCCCTACCAACCTGTGGAGTTCATCTTTCCGTGTCCTATCTTTTTGCCTTTTCATACTGTTCATGGGGTTCTCAAGGCAAGAATACTGACGTGGTTTGCCATTCCCTCCTCCAGTGGACCACATTTTGTCAGATCTCTCCACCATGATCTGTCCATCTTGGGTTATAAAGAGCCTTAGGTGGGATGCTTAGCATGCAAAACTGATGAGGATCCCTTCAGACAGACTGATGAGGAAAAGACTTTTAGACTGAGGACTCCTGACATACTTTGCATCACCTATCAAGTCTACCTAATGTATAAAGCCAATCTTGCTCACAGATTGCAGTGTTCCCCAAATTCAGCCACCCATATCCACCTTCACAATTCTTTAAATACATCAACTGCCAGTACTGTGATTTTCCATTCATTATGTGTCAGCAGTACTATTATTTACTCAATACTTTCTTTAAATTAGCTTGTATTCAAATATCTACTTTGGTCTCATTCTATGCTAGAATATCTATAAAATCATGGATCTTTGTGCCAGCCATATGAAATCTTTTAGGTCATATATAGATGATCATTTTTATTTCCAATATTTATGTATTTATTATGAAAACCTAAAATAATCCAAATAAATCCCCAAAATCCAGATAAAAAAGAATTTAATATATATTATTAGCAGGTATGCCACACTTTGGGAAACTCTAAGCTAGTTCAGCCCCATCATTTTAAAAATCATGAGTGTATCAAAGATAAATAAGCAACTATAAGAGATGTGAGTGATTATCTCATGAAGCAAAAGATATTAGGAAGTATTTCATATGTTATAGTTATATGTAATTAGGAAGTATTTCATTTCATTAGGAAGTAATACAGATGTTTGAATTCTGAAACAAAAATAGGAGGATCATTTGACTTGCAGTGTTTCAAATGTGCTGACTTGGCATTGAAATGATTATTCTGTAGCTATACTTTACCCACCAGATTTCTCTCTTGCCTAAATTCCTGCAGTAGCCTTGCAAACTGTTTAAAGTCTTGTTTACAGCTCTAAGCACTGCTCCTACATTCTCCCAGGTATAAACACTCTTTAAAAACCAGAAAAAATGTTAATGCATAGATACGAAATCTAGAAAAATTGTACTGTTGAACCTATTTATAGAGCAGGAATACACAGACGTAGAGAATAAACTTGTGGACACAGTGGGGGAAAGAAAGGGTGGGATGAATTGATGTGTGAAATAAATCGCTAGTGGGAAGCTGCTGCATAGCACAGGGAGCTTAGCTTGGCGCTCTGTGATGACCTAGATGGGTGGGATGGGGTGGAGTAGTGGGGAAAGAGGCTCAAGAGGGAGGGGATATATGTATCGTATTGCTGATTCACATTGTACAGCAGAAACTAACACAACATTGTAAAGCAATTATACTGCAATTTAAAATGTATTTTAAAAAACAGAAAAAAGATAAATGTATAAATGCCAAAAAAAAAAAAAATGCATAGAGTTCAAAAAGATCTTAAAGGCTATTCTGCATGCCCAGCATCAGCAGGAATGACACTGCACAGCCAGGCCCTGATATTCTACAGCAACATGTCAGCAGTGATTGACCAGCTTCTCTGAAGGCTCTGGAGCTCCCAAACACTGAGGGTTAGTCAAGTGTGCCCTGTGTCAAACTCCAACTCCAGCTCATATAATAAAGTTTACATTAAAAGTCAGGGTTTTGATGAATGTCACACTTGGAAGCCAATTAAATGGGCTGAAAGGAAGACACAATTTCCCATTGTCTAATTGACTTGCAGCACCTTCAAGGTAATAAATTTGTCACATTGAATTATTAATGAGAAACGAATATTTGACTTGCTGCCTTGGATGGAAAACAGCTCATTATCAGAAAGCATTGTTGCTGCCAAATAGTGGGTCTGGCATTAGGGGAGTTTAGGGACAATATGACAAAAAATTGTATTTTTTTTTCATCACTATATTTCTCATACCATAAAACTCTTTAAAACAAAATCTTATGATCATTTTAATGGGCAGAAATGGTACCTCCTAATATTTGGAGCTTAATTTTGCATTCATTTTCATTGTCATAGATGTTAAGGTTTCTGCAATAGTTTCAAATACTCAAATATAGACTAGTAGTTAGGAAAAGGAGCTCTGTAGATCTTTTTATTTTTTCAACATTTTCTTTAAATCAAGTCCTTTGTTTACTTTTTACACCTCCTAAGCCATAATATCCATGAAATCATGGGGTTGATATATGAGTTGTAATTTTTTTCAACTGTGTATCAAACTAAACAAGTGACTATTAAAATATAAAATACCGACCTGTGTACCACATACAACTATCACTTATGTTCTTTGAGTGTCACTGCACATACCACATTTTTTGAAACCCTGCATTAAAAAACACATATTAAAGTGGCTTCTTGAGAAAATAAGGGAGGAAGAAAATATGTAATATACAAAATCAAAATTTCAAAACATCATTTGGAGAAGAGACTTGGTATCTATTTAATTTGTTACTCTTGTATTAAGAAATCCACTACCCTGTATAGTACAGGGAACTCTACTCAGTATTCTATAATAACTTATATGAGAAAATAATCTGAAAAAGAATGTATATACATACATACATATATGAATATATGATTCACTTTACTGTACACCTGAAACTAACACAACACTGTAAATCAACTATAGTCCAATAAAATTTCTTTAACGTTTAGTTTTCCTGTACCCATTTCATCCTACCCAAAATGTGCTTTATTCCTTTCCAGAAGTTTTTTAAAAAATTTATAAAGATAAAAATAGAAATACACTACCACCACCCCATCCCACTCCACCAAACTCTGTTCTCTGCTTTTTTTGTAAGCTGTGCATATTCTTCCCTCTGAAAGTCTTCCCTGACTCCTACAATCAGTTTTGATCTTATTTTCTTCTCAAATACCGTAATATTGTGTACTCCTTTTAAGACCCTTATCCTATTCTGACATCAGCTATAGTTATGTTTGCACTGTACCTATTCCCCTCATAGGTGGCCAATAAATAGTCTTTGGGTTGAAAGAGTAGGGCACAAACCAGGATACTTTGCCAAGGCTAGCTAACTTCACAAAATTTCATTTATTGGCAAACTTGAATGGCAATTATGTGAACACCGAGACCGTGTCCAGATACAGAAAATGATGATGAAGGTATAGGAAGGTTGAATGAACATATAGAGACACTCTGTATCTTGTATTGGATGCTGAGAGTCTCATTTTAGCTTCTGTTATAAGTGGCAGTGTGTAGCTTTTTGCAATGCTCTTTCCATAAGCCTGCCTACTGGGACAACATATCTTATTTGATGGGTTCAGCAAGTAGCAATTAGGTGTTGGTTTTTTTTTTTTTTACATAGGCCACATTTCTTGATCATGTCTGGGCTGTATTCATTATGTTCCCTCCCTCGACATCAATAAGTCAATTTTAAAGAGCATCTGATGCTTTACAGGGTATTATGGAAAGTCCTCTTTCTGAGGAATGCAGTTTTTCTCATTGTCTCTGATTATGTAGAGCTCTTCAATGGAAAATAGGATATTATATTTTTTGAAGATTTGTTCCTCAACACTGTTTCCTAAACCTAAGGTCCAATAGTAGAAGAAAATAACATATATCTAGAATAATTAGGCATAGGTATAATCTAAGTATTTTTAAATATGCACAATCAGGAGAGCTATTTCATGCCCCCTTTTCTGCCTTAGCAATATTACATATTGTATATTATGGTGAAATGTAATGACTACCACTCACTGTACAAGCAGATACATCATACCCACTTTAGCAGACATGCAATGCCAAAATGATATTTATTTTGTCCCAAAGGAAAGTAGAAGAGGAGTTCTGGAACTGGTGCCTGCATACAGGGTGTAGAAGGCCCTTTACTCAAATGTTTATATCTATTGTTCCTCCTACCATTACAGGCACTAAAGGGTTATTTCTTCCCCTACTGATTTATTTTCTACATTTGTTAAAGGATTCAAGATACATTATAATTAAAGATATGACAGGAGGGAGAGAGAGAAACATGAACCATTAACTAAACTAATGAAGCCAAATTTTTGTAAAAAAGATAAGGAAGAGATATTTATGAAGGAAAATATAATTAATTAATGACTAGGACCTAACAGAAGCAGAAGAGATTAAGACAAGGTGGCAAGAATATACAGAAGAACTATACAAAAAAAGGTCGTAATGACCCAGAAAACCACGATGGCATTGTCAGATTACCTAAAGTATGAAGCAAAGTGGGCCATAGGAAGCATTACTATGAACAAAGCTAGTGGAGGTGAGGGAATTCCAGCTGAGCTATTTCAAATCCTAAAAGATACTGTTAAAAGTGCTGCACTCAATATGCCAGCAAATTTGGAAAACTCAGCAGTGGCCACAGGACTGGGAAAGATCAGTTTTCATCCCAATCTTAAAGAAGGGCTATGTCAAACAATGTTCAAACTGCAGTACAATTGTGCTCATTTCACATGCTAGCAAGGTAATGCTCAAAATCCTTCAAGCTATGCTTCAATAGTACATGAATCGAGAACTTCCAGATGGACAAGCTGGTTTTAGAAAAGGCAATGGAACCAGAGATCAAATTGCCAACATCTGTTGAATCATAGAGAAAGTAAGGGAATTCAAAAAACAACATCTAATTCTGCTTAATTGACTACACTAAATCCTTTCACTGTGTGGATCACAACAAAATATGGAAAATTCTTAAAGAGATGGGAATATCAGACCACTTTATGTCTCCTTAGAAACCTGTATGGGGGTCAAGAAGCAAGAGTTAGAACTGGACATGGAACAACAGACTGCTTCAAAATTGGGAAAGAAGTACATCAAAGCTGTAAATTGTTACCCTGCTTATTTAACTTATATTCAGAGTACATCATGTGAAAAGGCAGGCTGGATGACTCACAGACCAGAAACAAGATTGCAAGGAGAAATACCAACAACCTCAGATACACAGATGATACCACTCTAACGGTAGACTGTGAAGAGGAACTAAAGTCTCTTGATGAAGGTGAAAGAGGAGAGTGAAAAAGTTGGCTTAAAACTCAACATTCAGAAAACTAAGATCATGGCATCCGGTCTCATCACTTCATGGCAAATAGATGGGGAAACAATGGAAACAGTGACAGATTGTCTTTTCTTGGGCTCCAAAATCACTGCGGACTGTGACTGCAGTTATGAAATTTTAGATGCTTGCTCCTTGGAAGAAAAGCTATGACAAATCTAGAAGCATATTAAAAAGGAGAGACATCACTTTGCTGACATAGGTCTGTATAGTCAATGCTATGATTTTTCCAGTAGTCATGTATGGATGTGAGAGTTGGACCGTAAAGAAGGCTGAGCTCTGAAGAATTAATGCTTTTGAACTGTGGTGCTGGAGAAGAATCTTGAGAGTCCCTTGGACTGCAGGGAGATCAAGCCAGTCAATCTTAAAGGAAATCAACCCTGAATATTCATTGGAAGGACTGATGCTGAAGCTAAAGCTCCAATACTTCGGCCACCTGATGCAAAGAGCTGACTAATTAGAAAAGACCCTGATGCTGGGAAAGATTGAGGGCAAGAGCAGAAGGGGACGATAAAGGATGAGATGGTTGGATGGTTGGTTACAATTCCATGGACATGAGTTTGAGCAAACTCAGTAAAGGGCAGGGAAGCCTGGCGTGTTGCAGTTCATGGGGTCGCAAAGAGTCAGATATGACTTAGCGACTGAACAACAACCAGACATACTGAATCTAAAACTCTGGGGCTAGGACCCAATCATTTGTGTTTTAACAAGCTCTTCAGTCAATTCTGGACCACTCTAACATTTGGGGACCACACGCTTAGTATACCTACCCCTAATATTTATCACCCTCCTTGGGATCTGATACGAACCCTTTTCCCCAGTTGGGGAACCAGATTGCCTAGGTGGTCTGACATGTTTGGACTTTTAATGCCTTTTCCTACTCCAGAATGCTTCCTAAAGCACAAGACAGAAACATATAGCATCTAAAATCAATTTCCTTGAGCCTAGTCCATATCAAAACTTCAGAATTATGTGATAATAAACTCAATTTCAAAAGTAAATTTGAAAAAAAAAGTTAACTTGATCTCTTTTGAAGATAAAAGTATAGCTAGATATCAAACAATGTAAATGATTCTAGCAGTAGTATAACAAATTTGGGGAATTTCTGTAGACTTTAAAATAAACTTCCCAACAAATTATTGTATCTGTGAGGACCACAGAAGTACATCTCATATTTCTTTCAACTTGAGATCACTTTTCCAGAAACCTTATTTATTTGCAATTACATGGAAATAAAGGAAAATAAGCAAAAACAAAGCTAAAATAACAAATAAAAAACAAGTTTCAAAGAAGCAAAATTATATATCATCATGGAATCAATGTTCTAATGTGGTTTAATTTACTCAGAAGGTAAATTTATTTTTTGGTCCACTATGCAGCATGCAGGATTTTGGTTCCCAAACCAGGGACAGAACCCACGCTCCTTGCAGTGGAAGTACAGAGTCTTAACTCTGTGCACTGAACTGCCAGAGAGGTCTCAATATCATTTTTATTTTAGACATAGTTTTAATAATTATGAGTGAGTGGGACTGTTTATTGATTGACAGTAGCGGAAAATTTACCTGGAGGATAGAGAAGACCAGGGAGAAGGCAATAAACTCCCCAGTGCCAGCACCAGAGGACATGATATGTCTCCCAGCCATAAACACAATCCACCTCCCGTGCTGCTGCTGCTGCTGCTAAGTCGCTTCAGTCGTGTCCAACTCTGTGCGACCCCAGAGACAGCAGCCCACCAGGCACCACCACCCCCCGCCCCGTCCCTGGGATTCTCCAGGCAAGAACACTGGAGTGGGCTGCCATTTCCTTCTCCAATGCATGAAAGTGAAAGTGAAAGTGAAGTCACTCAGTCGTATCCGACTCTTAGCGACCCCATGGACTGCAGCCTTCCAGACTCCTCCATCCATGGGATTTTCCAGGCAAGAGTACTGGAGTGGGGTGCCATTGCCTTCTCCGCCACCCCCCATAAACCTAGGTCAAATCACTAAAATTTGCCAGTCAGCTTCATAGTCAACTTGTTGAGTGGTCAACTGACTTAAGTTCCTTGTTTTTTCATCTTTTTAGTTTTAGGGTTTTTTTGGTCTTCATAATAGCATTTTGAGGGATATTCAATTTATTTCTGCCTTAACTTCCCTCTGCTACAGCTGGAGAAAGACAGGCAGAAAGAGAATTAGACTGGGGGTGCAAGGAGAACACATTCATGGGAATATACTGTTGTATAAAAGGAAGTTTTGTGAATATTTTTCAAGATTATCTTAACATGGTTATGTTCATAAGAATTCTTCATATTCAAGAGCATAGTTAAGAATGAATCCAAATGTGTATTTAAGATATTTTAAATCTAGTCACTATATTCACAGAACTATTGAAGAAAACATTAAGTTTATTCAAGAATATATTCAAAAGTATATTCAAGGATATATTTTTAAATGTATTAAATATACTTAAAATTTTTAAAATAATATATTCTTCATAAATATATTCTTTTCAAAAACATTTTCTTATATGAGTTTTTAAATACATTTAATGAATTACCAATGGTTGTATTCGCCTTGTTCGTGTACTCTTCCTATTTATGACATAGCATGTTCAAAAGTGAAAGTGAAATCAAATTATGCCTAAAATTTGTTTACTTTCCTTCTTTGGCATAGTCCAACTTACATGGACTCAACTTAAGCAAAGATAGATGCTCACAAGGCAACAGAAGGGGAAGCTTTCTTTACCTCCTATCAAGAGGAAGCCTCTTGAGCATATGAGAATATGTTCACCATCATTAATCAGGGAAATGCAAACCAAAAATTTCGCACCTGCTAGAATGGCTATAATCAAGAAGACAAGAGACAAGCATTCTTGAGGAAACCACAAAACATGGGGGCTTCCCAGGTGGTGCCAGTGGTGAAGAGCCCATTGGCCAATGCAGAAGACATAAGAAACTTGGGTTTGATCCCTGGGGCGTGAAGATATCCTGGAGAAGGACATGGCAACTCCTTCCAGTATTCTTGCCTGAAGAATCCAATAGACAGAGGAGCCTGGCAAGCTATAGTCCATGTGGTCACACAGAGTCAGACACGACTGAAGTGACTTAGAATGCATGCACGCACGTGTACAGCACAATATAAAGACATTATCTGACCATATACAGTAGAATTCCACATCACTGAATGTCACTAATATTATAAATCAATATTCTGATAATAAATATCAACATGAAAATGTCTGTTTTTTGCTATTGAGCTGTATGAATTCCTTATATATTTTAGTTGTTAACCATTTATCAGATTACTAGTAAACATTTTTGCAGCTTTTTAGTATGACATGAGTGAGGTGATCTAGAAACCTTGTCAAGTGGAAAGGAATTGAAAGTACTAGGAAAGTTTATCCTGGACAAGGAAAATCTTAGGTGTACATGCAAACAGCCTTCAAATGTATGAAAGAATTGGCAAGCAGGATAGATTGTAAATCTATTGGTAGTAAACCTATTGATGGATAGATTTACAATGTGTCACTCAGGAAAGCTAATAATAATGGGTTTGAATTGCAAAATAGGAGGTTTCGTCTCTTCTGTGGAGAAATTTCTATGAGAGCCATCCAGCAGTGGAGTCTGTGCTCTAGAGGATAAGAAACTGTCCTTGGAAGTGGGCAAACAGAACAACACAGCTGAGGTCTTTCCCAATTCTGAGGTTGTGAGCCTAAATTGTTTAACAAAGGTATGTGTAAAACCGAGTGGGAGGCTTCCTTAGCTTAAAAAAGGTTTCCTTAACCAGACAGGTGCCTCTTTACTCAATAAAAACAAACACAGAGGAGATATTTTGGGGTGGGGGGGAAATCAATACTTTTAAAGACAAAACCCATCAATGTTATTTGTGTCAAATACCTAGAGTAAATTAAGTTTACAACTTCAGCAGACTGTCATGTGAAAGTGTGGCAGCGACTAACAAATTGAATTACCATAGTACTACATCACTCACAAAAGTATTATTGATAGTGACAGAGGGATATTGAATTTAAATTATTCATTTTTATTGATTGAACAGCACATCTTAACTAGGAAGCAAGAAGAGCTGAGATGTTAGACTTGGATTTTACATTCTATTGAAAATGACCTCCCAAAAGTACATGTGTATATAAAGTTGAGCCCTGTAAAGTGAAGTGAAAGTGAAAGTGTTAGTCACTTGTGTTTGACTCTTTGGGATCCCATGGTCTGTAGCCTGCCAGGCTCCCCTGTCCACGAAATTCTTCAGGAAGAATACTGGACTGGGCTGCCATTTCCTCCTCCAGGGCATCTTCCTGACCCAGGGATCAAACCCAGATCTCCCACATGGCAGGCAGATTCATTACCACCTGAGTCACCAGGAAGCCCTGAGCCCTGTAATAGGCATCAATTAACCGAAGTTTTCTCTGGATACTCTTGTCCCTCTCTCTTTTCTGCTCATGCCCACCTAGGTGAGGACCTAGATACCTGGAGCCCTGTGTTTCAGTGCCCGCACCTCCTTGAGCTCCCACCTTATCCAAGCAGCCTGCTTTCAAAACCATATGCTGAATACTTTTTTTGTGCTAGATATCATGCTAGGCATGAGGGATACACAGATGAGTATGACTTTCCCTCAAGGAAGACACAAGATAATGCAGGGAAAGAGACACATAAAAATAAAGTGAAGTGAAAGTCGCTCAGTCATGTCCGACTCTTTGAGACCCCATGGACTATACAGTCCATGGAATTCTCCAGGCCAAGAATACTGGAGTGGGTAGCCTTTCCCTTCTCCAGGGGATCTTCCCAACTCAGGGATCGAACCCAGGTCTCCCACATTGCAGGTGGATTCTTTACCAGCTGAGCCACAAGGGAAGCCCCCAAATAAAACAAAATGTAATAAAGTGTTGTACACTTCTCCCCTACCATTCAAAATCCCCTATCCTAAGCTCTATTAGTCTCCGCTTCAAGATTTTGAAGCTTAAGGGAATCACAGA
This sequence comes from Bos javanicus, assembly GCF_032452875.1. NCBI lineage: Eukaryota > Metazoa > Chordata > Mammalia > Artiodactyla > Bovidae > Bos > Bos javanicus. The sequence goes on from NC_083897.1 coordinate 13,192,556, forward strand.
ATCCATCTCAGAATTCTATGTAAGCTAGGGACTCTCCCTAGAAAAAATGTCACAGACAGTACAAATGTACATACATAAATATTTCATTAAATTTGGGGAAATTCAGAGATCCCCTAAAGCCTAAAAAAGGAGTCCTAGAGTTAAAAGCCTAGAAGTTCACAATGATTAGGTAGTTACTGTTTTCCTAATTTTGGGGCATTACAGTTATCAAGGAGGAACTTCTGGAATCTAAATGCATTAAGATAAAAGAATTAAGTGATGATGGAAATTTTAGGTTTCTTGAAAGGCGACCAAACTATTCTACAGAGATGGCCTAAATTAAGAGATGTACTATTTGTAGGTCTTGTTCACTGTTATGAAGTGAATGCTGTGTCCTTCCCATATTAGTATGTTGAAGCCCCTAGCCCCCCAGTGTGTCTATATTTGGAGATGGGCACTTTAAGGAAGTAGTCAAGGTTAAATGAAGCATAAGAGGGGGCCCTGGGACTTCCCTGGTGATCCAGCAGCTGACTCCATGCTGTCACTGCAGGGGGACTGGGTTCTATCCCTGGTCAGGGAACTAGATCCCACATGCCATAACAAAGAGTTCGCATGACACAGTTAAGATCCTCCATGTTGCAACTAAGATCTGGTGCAGCCAAATAAATAAATATTAAAAAAAAAAAAAAAGACTGAGAGCCCAGTCAGATAGGATTGGTGTCCTTATAAGAAGACACACAAGGGAGCTAGGACTCTCTCCCAAGCACATACATGAAGAGGTCATGTGCGCACATGGCAAGAAGGCTGCCACCTACAAGCCAAGAGAAGGGTCCCCAGAATGAAGCTTACCCTGTTGATCCTGTGATCTTGAACTTCCCAACCCCCAGAACTGTGAGAAATAAATGTCTATTGCTTCAGCCATCCAGTTTGTGGTAGACTAGGAGACTAATACATTCACGAGACAGAAATGATCTCATCCAAGCTCTTTGTAGCACTTTCAGACATCTGTCTGTCACCTCCAAAACCTCCCTTGTCTCAATCTTTAATTAAACAAAGACAGGAACATTATTCCATCCCCCTCAGAAAAACAACAACACAATCTACACCCATGAATTTTATAGTTTGCAGAGATATCTATCTTAATTGATTTGGGGTCTTTTTTAATTAAAACATATAAAGTTGTTGGTAGAGCTTGAAAATTAAGGAGCTACCATTTGGCTCCAGGCAAGATGGTTTTGTGCAGCCAAGGAGCAAGGTGCCCCCGGTAAACATCAATCACCCAGATGGCTCTCCCCACTTCCGCATTTTAGCCTAAGACCTTGCTACTCAAAGTGGTTGATGGGCCAGAGTATCAGCATCACCTGGGAGTTTGTAAGCTATGCAGAATCCCAGGCCCATCTCAAGCCTGCTAGATCAGAATCTTTTAACAAAATACAGCAGGTGATTCGTGTGAACATGAAACTTGAGAAGCACTTCCTTAAAGAACGTACACCCATGGCTGATTCATGTCAACGTATGACAAAAACCACGACGATATTGTAAAGTAATTAGCTTCCAATTAAGATAAATAAATAAAAGAACAGCTTAGTCCACACTGTAACAGCACTGAGCGGACTTTCAGGTCCCCGCGACTCGGACTGTTGGGCACAGAAGTTTAAGGATAAGGTACTCCCACTGAATGAGTCTCGGCATCTAGTAGAGTGCCTGGAACCTAGAGACTACAATAAATATTTGTTCACTGATCATTTAAAAACATTTGTTGAACACTTTATGTGTGAGGCACTCTTCAAGGCCTTACGGATACTCTATTGAGAAAGTCCTCATGATTCTTACAACCTAGTGCAGTGTTTCTCTCAGAGGTGTCACCTTACCATGTATGTGTGTGTATATGTATGTGTGTGTGTGTATATATATATATATAGTTCTAGGAGGTGGGTGTAGTAGTCAAAAAAAACCAAATTCCTAGGATTACATATCAGCTTCATCAGAATCTGAATGGCTATGGCCCCAGGAGTCAGCATTTTAACAGGCACCTCAGGTGATGCTTTTGCATACTGAAGTCAGAGAACCAGTGACTTAGTGGATGTTGGAGGATCAATGAACAAAGCCATTCATTCACCAACTTATCAAGCCCCTAGCATGGGCTAGCATCGTTTTAGGCACTAGGGATCTAGTAGCATACAAAATTTCCTACTTTTATGAAGTGTGCAATCTAAAGGGATGAGGCAGAAAATAAACAAACACATATGTCAACCAGTAATCAGTGCTAGGAAGAAAACTAAAGCCAGGGCCAGGTAGTGATGGGGTGATATTTCACAGAGGGTAGTCCAGAAAGGTCTCTCTAGAAAGGTGATACATGAGCCAAGATCTTAATGAAGTGAGGGAATGAGGCAGGCACACATCTGGGGAAAAGCTTTCCAGGCAGAAGGGATATTATGAGCAAAGACTCTGTGGTGGGAGAATGCCTGACCTGTTCAAAACAGAAAAGAGGCCAGTGAATGGGCTGGTGGGAAAAATGACTGGATAAGAGTCAAAGAGGTAATACAGGTGTGGGAGGATGGACAAGTCCTACTGGGCTTTGTAGGCCATTCTAAGGACGTTGGCATTTATACTATGAGAAATAGGGATCCACTGGAGGGTTTTAAGCAGAGAAGCACAATGATATGTCTTATGTTACTACATGGTTTACTCTGGTTGCTGTGTAGAGTAGGTACTCTAGGGGGTGCATTAATTAGCATGAAGCTAGATTGCTGTAACAAAAAGACTAAAGAACAAAGGAATTTGTTTCTCTCTTAACAGCCTTAATGTGAATAGTTCAGGTCCACAGGGCCAGTCTATTGCTCATGGTAATTCATAGACGCGGATTCTTTCCAAGTTGTTGCTCTACTATCAATTAGGGCCTTGTCCTAGTCTGCAAGGTTAAAGCAAGATTGTCAGATATCCAGGTTCGAGCAGATAGAATAGGAGGAGGAAGTTACGGAGGAAGCAAGCCCCTGACTCAGAAATGGCACATGTCACTTCTGTTAACATATCATTGATGAGGACTTAGTCACATACCCACAGCTAACTGCAAGCAATGTTGGATTATGTGGTTCAGCAGGACAGCTGTGCTTTCAGCTGTATTTCTTTGGCTGTATCTGTGTGTGCTAAGTTGCTTCAGTAATGTCCAACTCTTTGTGACCCTATGGACTATAGCCCGCCAGGCTCCTCTGTCCTTGGGATTCTCTAGGCAAGACTACTAGAGTGGGTAGCCATTTCCTTCTCCAGGAGATCTTCCTGACCCAGGGATCAAACCCATGTCTCTTACATCTCCTGCATTGGCAGGCAGGTTCTTTACCACTAGCACCACCTGGGAAGACCCCTTTGGCTATCTAAGAGTCAAGTGGGTTTTAATGGACAGCCAGTGGTGTCTGTCATAAAGGGCAAAGGCAAAAGAAGGGAGATGTTGTAATCATCCAAATGAAAGATGATGGTGGCCTGGACTAAGGTGGTGGCAGTGGAGGTGGGGAGGAATGGTTGGCTTATGGACATAGCCATAAGCCAGTATAGCCAATATAGCCATAACCCTTGAACAACATGAGGGTTAAGGGCACTGACCCTCTGTGCTGACAACAATCTGAATATAACTTATAGCCCACCCTCAGAATCCACAGTTCCTCTGAATCCAAGGTTCTGCATCCCTGACTTCACCCAACCATGGATCATGTAGTACTGTAGTATTTACTATTGAAAAATATCTGCATATAAGTGGACCCACGCAGTTCAAACCCACATTGTTCAAGGGTCAATGCACTATATTTTGAAGGATTAGCTAATAGAATGGATATGGTTGTGAAAATCAAGGGTGCCTCCAAGAGTTTTGACCTGAATGACTTGAAAAAGGAGTTGAATGAATGATCAGATGAAAAATATTTTGCCTGAACCAGACATTTCTCTCTCCCACCTCCATCTTCCTAAATCAACCTAGTGTGAACAGGACTCAAGTCTTTCCTTGAAAGCCTGATTTTAAATTTCAATTCTACTAATTTTTATGTTCTTAAGCAAATAATTTAATTCCATTGGGTTTTAGCTTCCTCCTCTATAAAACAGAAATAATAGTAGTACCTACTTCACAAATTTATTGTGGAGATTAAATAAGATAAAGTACAGAAAGTCCACAGCATAGTTCAGGACACATAGGAGACAGCTCAAAACAGGTGACAAGGATTAAATGTGATTAGATGAAGCCTTTGTCAAGCACATGACACAGTTTTTGGCACATGGTACACGCTCAATAAATGGCATTTGTTATTATTAAAAGGCTGCTGCTGCTGCTAAGTTGCTTCAGTCATGTCTGACTCTGTGCAACCCATAGACAGCAGCCCACCAGGCTCCCCCATCCCTGGGATTCTCCGGGCAAGAACACTGGAGTGGGTTGCCATTTCCTTCTCCAATGCATGAAAGTAAAAAGTGAAAGTGAAGTCGCTCAGTCGTGTCTGACTGTTAGCGACCCCATGGACTGCAGCTTACCAGGCTCCTCTGTCCATGGGATTTTCCAGGCAAGAGTACTGGAGTGGGGTGCCATTGCCTTCTCCTATTAAAAGGCTAGAGTTGCCAAAGACAAACTTAATGACTTCCCAAACGTTCCCAGAGATAGCACTGAGACGAGAATATACTCGCAACATAATGCAGAAATTAAATGAACATGCTCTATAGAGTTGTTGGACTCGTAGAAACATTCTTCTTATGGGGCTTCCCTGGTGGTCCAGAGGCGAAGACTCTGTGCTCCCAATGCAGGGAGCCTGGGTTCATTCCCTGGTCAGGGAACTAGATCCCACGTGCTGGAGCTAAAGATCCCGTGTGCCCCAAGTAAGACCTGGCACAGCCAAATAAATAAATGCATATATTTTAAAAATAGAAAACTGGGCAAAGAATAATCTTAAAAACTAGAAACATTTCTCTTAGATCCCTCAGTTTATAAGTATCAGCCATAGTTTCTCCCTATCTCTGGTATACAGGACCCTGAAATCCTGTCTTCCAGAGTCAGAGAGTAATATTAAATAACTTTCATTCAAAGTTATAATGTTGCTACAGTTGCATTAAGCACTCATAATGCCTGCATGTTCCAGAGAAAAAAGCATCCATCAGAAACTAAACTCAAGCCAAGCAACATGCGTGGGTATTGGCACTTAACAGGCTATATCGGCTTGCAGAAACCCAACAGAACAGGGAAAGCTAGGAGCCACCAGTCTCCTTTTCCTCCTTGTTCCTCAGTGTCACTCACAACCAACCATATCTCTGATCAGGAAATGAGGTTCCTATTATGACCCACCTGTTGTCATCTGCGTATCTGTATGTCATCCTACACAGAACACTTTGCAAAAGACTTTCACACACATTGATATTTTCGACAATTCTACAGGGGACTTTTTCATTCCATTTTACAGATGAAAAAAGTAAGAGAGTTAGCAGGTAAAATGAAGAGACTTCCCTGGTGGTCCAGTGGCTAAGACTCTGCACTCCGAATGCTGGGGACCAGGGTTCAATCCCTGGTCAGGGAACTAGATCTCACATGCTGCAACTAAAGATCCCTTGAGCCACAACTAAGACCCGGTGCAGCCAAATAAATAAATAAAAATAAATATTAAAAAAAGGTAAAATGGCTTACCCTCAATCACACAACTAGCAAGCAATCAATCCATACATTTATTACAAAATAGGGAACTGCTACAGCTTGCATTTAAGACCTTTATGGTGAAATTCTGAATTTGCGTCATCACACTTGTGTTTTCTCACAATTTATAAGGTTTCCTAGTGTAGGTGCCCAACGCAAGTTGAGGTCTATGAATCCTGAGCCCACCTTCCACTCACAAAAAATTAGTGAAACTCATAGCATTTGAGTTATTTAGTGTGTGCATGTTTTTCCCACCTGTGACTAGAAGTTGAGACATACCTGAGCAAAATGTTCCAGAAGGTATTGTTTGTTCCATACCTACTGTCCACATTGGCTCCTGTGGTTCTTACCTACTGTTTGACTTGAGTTAAAACCCTGAGTTCACACCTTCCATCTGAGAAGCACTATGCAAGTTACTTTGAGTTTTTCTGAGCCTCAGTTTCCTCAATGTAAAATGAAATAATAGTGGCATCTACCAAGTAATGTCTGTAAAATACCAGGCACATCCTAGTCATACAATAAATGATGATGGTGTAATGGGGGAAGTAGTACTAATTATGGGCATCCCTGGCAGCTCAGCTAGTAAAGAATCCTCCTGCAATGTAGGAGATCCCGGTTCAATTCTGGGGTCAGGAAGTTCCTCTGGAGAAGGGAAGCTACCCATTCCAGTATTCTTGGGCTTCCCCGGTATATCAGACGGTAAAGAATCTGCCTGCAATGTGGGAGACCTGGGTTCATTCCCTGGGTTGGGAAGATCCTCTGAAGGAGGGCGTGGCAACCTACTCCAGTAGTCTTGCCTGGAGGTAATCCCCATGGATAGAGGAGCCTGGCAGGCTACAGTCCATAGGGTCGCAAAGAGTTAGACATGACTGAATGACTAAGCACAGCATAGTACTAACTATATGGTTTCCAGATCATATCCTTGCCACTTCTCAAAACATTTATCCCGTTTCTCCTCAAGGCTTGATCTGCTTGATCTGTTGGATCACCTCTCAAACTGCCAATAATAACTTAATGTGTTATCTCCACTAGATAACATACATGCACTTTAACAAGATACTTGAAATATTTGTCCCAAAGAATAATGAAAACAAAAGTGCTGTCCTCTGAAGAAAGACATTTGGGGGCCAATTTTACTTTGGGTACACTCACATTCTGTAGGCAGCCCTTTATTCTATGTGGTATAAATGCAGACACAACTGGTATGTTTGTTTGGCTCCAAGTGAAAAAGAAAAAAAGCAAAGAATGGATTTTGCTTGGTATTCCAGAAATTGACTTTCAAGCCAACTTATTTGAAATGTTATTTTGAAAAACAACAAACGAACAAAACCAAACAAGCCTTTGTCATTCGAATCTCCCTAGCTCCCTGACCTCCTGCATCCTAGTCCTCTACCCCACAACACAAACACACACATAAAGCAAATATTTCTAAACACCAAGTAAGCTGTGCAAAAGATCATACTGTTCTGTCACAGTAGGGCCAAGGGTAAACGCTGTGTTGTGCTGTAGTCAAATGCATTTGATAAGAAATAATGCATGAGAAAGGGAGCACAGGTGTTGTCAGAAGTGTGTAAAAATACTTCTAGGCTTCTCAGAACTGATAAACATAAAAAGGCTGAACACAGAACAAAATCAGTCAGAAACATCTCTTCCTGAGAATATTTGATTTGCCATGGTTATTTCTGAACACTCTGGTGGCCCATAAGGTGTGATAAAATCTTTTAGATGTTAAGTTGATATTTTCCAAAGGAGCAGAAGATCCTGGCTAGGGCATCTGGCTGCCATGGGTTTTTATATTTCATTCAGACATTGGTAAAGCGTTTCTGTATGAGACAAAAGGGCTGTGTCATATGTTTGTCCAAGTGAAATTGACAATGCAAAATGCCACCCTATTCCTCAATTTATAATCTCTTCCAGGAGGGTTTGTCATCCTTGGTAATTTTACAAAGAACCCAAATCCAAATCCTTTTGGCTGCGCAGTAGTATAAGCCTTCCAAACAAGAAAAGGTTTTCCCAAGAAGATGGACTTTCCCATGGATCCTGGCTGAGTCTGTTTTAGAAGTTAAAGGTACTATGTCAGACTTTTGACGTAATTAATAGAATACTTAATTCAGAAAATTTTAGTACAAACTGGAGCCAGCATCATTAGCTATGTTTATAATTCCTCATCAGCTGGTCATATTGTATCAAAATTCATTCCTTTGGAGTAAAACACAGAGGTGCTGTTAAAAGTTATTGTCCCCAGGGACTTCCCTGGTCGTCCAGTGGTTAAAACTCCACACTTCCACTGCAGGGGGCATGGGTTCGATCCCTGGTCGAGAAACTAGGATCTCACATGCCACATAATGTGGCCAAAAATGTTAAAAAAAAAAAAATAAAAGTTATTGCCCCCAAAGAGGAGTGTGCATATATTAGTTTATCAGAAGAGGGCCTTATCTCAGTAGAACCAGAGCATTTGGGCATGACTAATGGAATGCAGGTCTAAAAAAGGTCCTGGCTTCTGGGATTTAGGGGTTAGAGTGGGTAGAGCAGGTGCTAAAAGGACTTGTGGACATAAAATTACATAATCAACTAAACAATTTTGCCAAGAGCCAGCCTTCTTGGCTTTCCCCATTTCTAAGAATCGCATAATTCCTTCTTACTTTACACTAGCCCCTGAAGAATCCTGAACGATAACCACTCCTTATCACCGCACTAGGGATTTACTTAGCCTTATTTGATAACTCTCCATGACTCTATGTCCTCACTTCCTCCCAGGAAGAGGGACACACCTAAGTGGTCAGAAAAATCCTATCCCATTTGTCCCAGCCCCTTTACCTACCCTTTCTCTTGGGAATAAAACTGTCTACAGAGAATGTGTGTCCTGCTTGGCTCTTCTAAACAGAAAGTTTTACATGGACATAAATATCCACAGGAAGGGGAAGGGCCATGCAATGGTCTAGTGCTACCTCTGGTTGGATACATCTGGAATGCATTGTCAGGAAGTTTACTTATCCACAGATCTAAGCTACATTTTCTAATATCAGCTCACCTGGCAATAAAAGGGGCTAATTTCATTTCTCATCTGCCTTGCTCTTTCTCTTAAATTTCTGTTGGTTCAGAATTCCAGGTGTTATTCATCAGACTTCTGCAAAGCCAAACACCTGATGCATTGGATCTAGAACATGGAGAAATAGACAAGAACTAGAAATAGCAAACTAAAATAACATGAGACTCTCTGGGTAGAGCCAGGGCACTTGGTTGTAGGCCCTGGACTTCAGTATTTAGATAAGATATTTCGAACTTGGCAGTCTATTGAGGTTTACATTGGGCCAAGAAGTCTGATTTTTATAATTATGCAATTGGCCTTTAAATACACAAAGCCAAATTTAACTTCTTGGTGAGAAATTTCTCCAAATTGAGGTTTTACAGACCATGGACTCCAGATATTTGAATAGACTGGCCTCCCTGGCAAGGGCAAAACCAAGATTTCTTCCATCTATCATTTTTCCTTCAGATAGTATTGAATTTCCACCACAGTCTTTAGCAAGTCTGAGTACTGGATACGGACAATATAACTGGGCCTGGGATAACTTCTCTAAGGGCTGTGGGTTGGCCTATGAATGTATCAGCTGTCTGTTACTCCGTAGCAAATTATCCCCAAACTTAGTTACTTAAAATGAGAACATTTTTTATCTCAGTTTCTTTAGGTCAGGAATTGGGTGCCACTGCAGATGGTAACTGCAGCCATGAAATTAAAAGACACTTACTCCTTGGAAGAAGAGTTATGACCAATCTAGATAGCATATTCAAAAGCAGAGACATTACTTCGCCAACAAAGGTCCGTCTAGTCAAGGCTATGGTTTTTCCTGTGGTCCTGTATGGATGTGAGAGTTGGACTGTGAAGAAGGCTGAGCGCTGAAGAATTGATGCTTTTGAACTGTAGTGTTGGAGAAGACTCTTGAGAGTCCCTTGGTCTGCAAGGAGATCCAGCCAGTCCATTCTGAAGGAGATCAGCCCTGGGTATTCTTTGGAAGGACTGATGCTAAAGAGGAAACTCCAGTACTTTGGCCACCTCATGTGAAGAGTTGACTCATTGGAAAAGACTCTAATGCTGGGAGGGATTGGGGGCAGGAGCAGAAGGTGATGACAGAGGATGAGATGGCTGGATGGCATCACTGACTCGATGGACGTGAGTCTGAGTGAACTTCGGATGTTGGTGATGGACAGGGAGGCCTGGTGTGCTGCGATTCATGGGGTCACAAAGAGTCGAACATGACTGAGCGACTGAACTGAACTGAACTGAACTAGCTGGACCGTCCATGTCAGGGTCCTTCACAGGCTGCAGTCAAAATGTTATTCATGGCTAAAATCACCTCAAGATTAGATGAACTAATCTTGCTTACAAATTCTAATCATCCACTTCCAAGTTCTCTCATTTGGCTATTGACAGAATGCAGTTCCTCAAAGACTAAGGACCTTGTCCTTGCTATTAATACCAAGTTCCTTGCCACATGGCCGCTTCTTATGGCTCCTCACAGCATGACAGCTGACGTTTTGAACCCAAGCAAATGAAAAGAGCCAGAGACTGAGAGACTGCTGCAAAGATGAAAGTCACAGTCCCTTGTAACCTTTATTGAATAACACCCATCACTCTGATATATTTTATTTGTTAGAAAAGGTCCAGTACACACACAAGGGGAAAGGATACCACAAGGATTAAATTCCAGGAAGCAGGGATCAATGCGAGTCGTGAGGTGACTATCATAGACAGTTGTGTGCTTGTTTACCAATTGGGAATTATGGGGCCAGTTCCCAGGTGGTGCTAGTGGTAAAGAACCCGCCTGCCAACTCAGGAGACATGGTTCGATCCCTGGGTCGGGAAGATCCTCTGGAGGAGATGGCAACCCACTCCAATATTCTTGCCTAGAGAATTCCATGGACAGAGGAGCCTTGTGGGCTACAGTCCATTGGGTCGAAAAGAATCAGACATGACTAAAGTGACTTAGCAGGTATGCATGCAATATGATTGTCTCATCGGTTCTATTAGTTCACTGAACTATGTGAAACATCAGAGACTTGGCATTGAGCCAATACAAATTCTGGGGCCCTGAAATGACCACATCTATTCCAGTAAGAAGTGGCACAGGTTAAAGTTGCTGCTGCTGCTGCTAAGTCGCTTCAGTCGTGTCTGACTCTTAGCAACCCCATGGACTGCAGCCCACCAGGCTCCTCTGTCCATGGGATTTTCCAGGCAAGAGTACTGGAGTGGGGTGCCATTGCGTTCTCCTTCTTAGTTAAGGCTGAGCAGATAAGAAGCTAGGGAAATAGCTTTTGGTCTTTAATTTTTTGTGTGTTTTCCCTCATGTGGATGAGAAAATTTTATGTTGAACTTTAAGTTCTTTGGATTTTAAGAAATTTATACTGGGACTTCCCTGGCAGTCCAGTGGTTAAGACTCCAAGTTTCCACTGCAGGGGGCATGGGTTCAATCTGTGGTCAGGGAACTAGGATCCCTCATGCCACACTGCATAACCAACAAATAAAGAAATGTATACTTTTATTTCTCTGGACTTTAACTGAAAAGTACAAGGAAGTTTGATATTTGGACAGTAACATCCTCCAGAAATGTGATAACAGTAGATTATATTCAAATAAGTGGCATCTTATTGTTGCATATTACTATTGTAGCACACAACTATTATTAATGGTCCTTTGATCATACTGTATATCTTCCCTTAGGCAACTTAAGACTGTGCAGTTGGACACCATTTGAAAAGGGAAATAAAATAGGGAATAAATTTTCATCCTGAGCATGGCGTGATCTTGATATTAATTTCATTAATATAGTCTTTGAAAACTTTCCAGAACCTTCTGAGTGCACTGCCATCTATTTATGCTGCCCATCAGTGGTCCCAGTAATTGCTGTTGGGGAAGGAGCCTCCTCAAGGTGGGAGAGGACCGTCATAAACTGCTGATTTCCTACCCTCATGGAGATGGCTTGATGGTTACATGCAGTGAGTTAAGAGAAAAAATAAACAGAGGAGGAACTTCCCTGGTGGTCCAGTGGCTAAAACTCCGTGCTCCCAATGCAGGGGGCCTGGGTTTCATCCCTGCTCAGGGAATGGAATCCCACATGCCACAACTAAAGATAATGCCTGCCAGAACAAAGATTGAGGATCCTGCATGCTGCAAGTAAGACCTGGAACAGCCAAATAAAATAAATATTAAAAAATAAATGTAAGAATATTAGGAGATACCCTTCTTCCCACTCCGGATGTTTCTTTCAATATATTGATATACCTGTAGAGAAGAGCTGTCACTGATGAAGCTTGGGACAAGGCACTGTTCATACAGAGCTCTGCCCGATACATGGAAGACAACAGAGGAGTTGTGTTCTGCTCTGATTTCTGCCAAACAGTGAGAGGGATCTGATCCTGAAACATATCCTGCAGTGATATGGCACAACTTGTGACCAAGGGGATAAAAGTCTCTGTAACACGGGGGCATGGTACTGGACAGCCTGCTTGCTCCTACATATGAGCTCTGTCTTCTATTCTAGCCATTGAAAGAAAGTGTTAGTCGCTCAATCATGCCTGACTCTTTGTGACTCACCAGGCTCCTCTGTCCATGGGATTTCCTAGGCAAGAATATTGGAGTGGTTTGTCATTTCCTTCTCCAAGAGATCTTCCCAACCCAGGGATTGAACTCGCATCTCCTACATTGGCAGGCAGGTTCTTTAAAACTGTTGTTGTTCTGTTACTCAGTCATGTCCAACTCTTTATGACCACTTTATCACTGAGCCACCTGTGAAGCATTATTCATGTTCAATGTAATATTTCAGACTCTATCTTCAGATTCCTTTAAATTTCTCAAATCAAGGCAAATAAAAGTGCTGTGCTATTGATGGGCTTCCCACTTGCTCGCAAAGACTGGTGGTCTGGACATTAAGGTCATTTTGCTTCTCAAGATGGCAGAGGATAGAGAATTCTAATGGAAAAGAGATCGGGGGGACCTTGTGCAGACAACATGAACACCTTGGAAGGTTGTTACCCAAAGTAGGGAGTAGGACTCTCAGAAAAGAAGACGAGTCTTAACCACTTGGCTGAGGGCCAGCTGGTAGCTTATAGAATCATAAGACTATTCTTAGAACTTTACTTTCTAACTCCAAAACCCCTTTAATCTCAAAAATGCTCACTTTTAAAAATTCTCCTGATTCAACAAGGTCTGAAAGCTGAAGCAGAATTGAGCACTGTGATAAATAGCAATATGATCAGTGGCTTATTTGCTCTCACAAATTTCTGTTGCCTCTGGGGTTTTTCCTAATACTGGGGGACATGAATTTGAAAATAATGTCTTTCTCCAGGTCTGGAAGAGTTTTCTGTCATTTTCTTCATTTTTGTTGACATTTCCCCAATAATTTATGAGCTTCCTCTGATATGTGGAAGGATCGATAGCTGTGTGTCTTTGGGAACTAAGTGACAAAACAACACTAATATGCTCCAGTGAAAAATCACCACATTTCTCTTGTCATGGTCAATATTTGAACCTGGTAAAACATAGACGTGAGTCTTTGTGCATATCTGTGTCTCCTCAGATATTCAGAAGCATGGACCTCTTTGAAAATGCCAAGCAACAGTAGTTTTTCAAGGGCTAAAAAGCAGCATTAGGGTGCCCCAGGTTCAGTTGGGTGAGAGGTGGAGCTTACTCTTTACTCTTTCTTTGGTGATTAATAAATTATTCTGTAATAAGTGAATGAGTAAAAGCCCTAAAGAAGGAAACCTACCCATCTCTAGAATCAAAAAGCCAGGAGACCAGCTTGGCAGCATGAGCACAGGGCAAAGCTTACACCAGTAGGAAGGGGTTACAATGCTCTCTTCATGTGGTGTTACTTTTTTTCCACAGAGACCCTCGGATGACAATGCTCCCATCATTGCCATCTAATCCATTATTAGTTGCATGGCATAGACTCCAGACACAGTAATAAGGGACGAGTATGTATAAAAACAATCGTCAATCAATACATTTCAGTGAACAAGCCCATATAATGTCCTCAACTGTATGTTAGGCATGGGAAGAACAGAAAAGGAGAAGGCATTGTCCCTGTTCTCAAAAAACTTACAGTTCCAATAAAGTTATCTAGTTATAAGACTAACATTTTGAAAAGAGAAAAACATTCAACACATGACATCAGGAAATGTGTAATAGTGAGGAGTACTGGAGCAGTTCAAAGGAGGTTCAGATCAGTGCAGTGGGAACAGCTACGATGGAAGAAGAGGCAGGCCTTGAGGTGTCCCTGAGTTAGAGTGTAGTGAGCGGAGGTCTTTTTAGAAAGATTGAGCAGCACAGGAAAATGTGTGAAGATGGGAAAGGACATGAAGAACAGATGGGCCTGACCAGAGAAAAGATTATATTTGATGAGCTGTAGGAGCCTTAGTGTTTGTTCTATACTTACTGCTGCATTCTGGCCATACCGTCAAGCAATATAAAAATCTCAGGGCTGAGAGGGTTCTTCAATTAACACAACCTTATCCAATGCCTAAGGCCTCTATTGTTTCCTGCATCTCATTTCCCCACCCTCCTTCCAACACACGCACACATACACATACACACACACACACACACACACACACACACACACCACCCTCTGCCCTCTTTCTGGCTACATTGGTCCATTTAGATCAGTGTTTCTCCCAGGACTTTTTTTTTAGAAGTATCAGAAAAAAACTTTTCTCTCTCCTAGTGTTGCTAGGATACCATTTGTAGAGCCTGAATGCAGAATAAAGGAAAGCAAAAACAAACAGGGCCACAAAAATGGTGAGATAGAGCCTGATGACATCATTTGATCCTTCTAATTGGAGCCCCTGAAATCACTTCCTTATTATATGATGCAATTGAGTCTATTTTCCAAGCTTTTTGAATTGGGTTTCTTTCGTATACCAAGAGTCTTGAATAACAAAAACCTTCTCTACACTCTCCTCACTCATTGGTTAAGCAGCCAAACGGCTTGGCATCCCCAAATAACAAGACAATCATTTCTTTCTGAGGTGGCCCATTAGACAGCCCTGATGGAATATTATTCATTTTATTGAATTAAAATTTGCCTCCACGTTACTTCTTCTTGGTTCTAGTTCTCATCTCTGGAGCCGAACAGAGCAATGGTAATGCCTCTGGCACACTCATTTGAGGGCAACTTTTTTCTTCCCTGAGACAGCTCATATTCAGTTCCTCATGGCATACTAGGCATAACTTCAAGTCCCCTTACCATCTTGGCCACACTGTTCTGAATTGGTTCCATCTTGTAAAAGGCGTTGTCTAAGACTAAATGAAAAATTCTAGGAGTAGTTTGACCAACACACATTACAAGAGGATTATAAATTCTCTCACATTCTATTATCACAGTGATCCTCAACTTAAGTTTTCCCATTGGAATAGCCTGGAGAGCTTTAAACATATTGAGTCCTAGGCTCTGCCCTCAGAGATTCTTACTCAGTTAATCTGGTTTGAAGCCTGGGAAGCCAAAGGTATGACCCACCATATTAATATATCTTAAAAAATGCATAGACACATCTCCTAGCTAACTTACATTTGAGCTCACTGTATAGTAAAACCCCTAAACCTTTTTCACATGAACACTGCTAAGCGACATTCTGTTTTCAGATAACCAGTTTATTGGCCTTCCCCCAGAGTATTTTATGCTTACATCTGTTAGATTTCATTTTGCAGATTCAGCTCAACTACCAAACCTGTCAAAATTTGCAGAATCTTAATTCTGGCTTCCATTATATTTACTATCCCTCTGATAAACCTGATGAGCATTTTTTCATAACTTCAAGAAAGTCATTAATAAAAATGTTTAACAGGACAAGGTTGAGGACAGAATCCTGAACTTTGTAACTAGGAATCATCATATTAACACTGTCCAGATCTGTACCCGGAGAAGGCAATGGCACCCCACTCCAGTACTCTTGCCTGGAAAATCCCATGGACGGAGGAGCCTGGTAGGCTGCAGTCCATGAAGTCGCTAAGAGTTGGACACGACTGAGTGACTTCACTTTCACTTTTTACTTTCATGCATTGGAGAAGGAAATGGCAACCCACTCCAGTGTTCCTGCCTGGAGAATCCCAGGGACGGGGAGCCTGGTGGGCTGCCATCTCTGGGGTTGCACAGAGTCGGACACGACTGAAGTGACTTAGCAGCAGCAGCAGATCTGTACCCATACCTTCTGGGTATATTACTTCAACAAAACTGACGTCAGGTTTGCCAATCTGCATTTCATACAACCAATCCATCATTGTGTCCTTTCTAAAAACTAGAATTTCTTTCAGTCATCTCTTGACTTCCTGAAAATGAGTAGAATTCAGAGCTCAATTTCCTCTTCAACTTTTATGGTCTGCAGAAAAACCTAGAAATTAATGTCTGTGATTGTATCTGATGTGTGACTTTCATTTCTAAGATATCTGTAGTCTTTTGAGAATTGAGACACCAGAGTAACTAGCCTCTTCTTCCACTCCAACTTTCTTCTACAAAACTGAGCACTACAAACATTAGCAGTCATCAAAACAGCCCAGCAGGAACCAAAGAAAGGCTCCTTTCCCCATCTTAGCTCAACAGTCTTTTCCTTCTTTGTTCATTATATTTGTTATCATTGTGTTTCTCCAGTAGGGGTTGCTAAAGTGTATGTGTTGGCAAACAGTGTTATTTCCATGTCATCAACTTTTATATGTGGCTGTAGTGTAACTTTGAGTGTTGTGCTGTTTTAGCATTCTCTTTGAGCTGGGAGCAAAGAGACAGGCCACATTATTATTTAGCAGAAGCTGCAGTTGAAGAGTCTGGGCAGCAAGCAGAATAAGGAAGGGCAGAACATTCTTTTGTTCTCACACAGCTGCTTGCTTTTCACCTCTATATTCTATGTGTTTAGATCTTGCCTATGAAATGCTTTCATATCTCTCTCCCACCCTCTCTCATATTCTCTCTTTCTTTATGGCCACCTTCTTTTTCTGGGATACATCGCAATATTATGTTCTCACAGCAGAGCTGGGACTCTCCGTTTGATCTGAATTCATTTTTTGGTCAGATTTATTCTAGTTAGATGGTATTTCTGAAGCACACATAGAGAGGGAGCTGAGATGAGAAGTACTCTCGTGAGCATGGCTAGTCTTAACAGAAGTGGTTGCTAAGCAAAAATACTCTAGTGCCCCCACGCTCTGCATCTTCTTCCAGGAATCTTCTGTTTACACACAACAGCCTCCTTTCTTCCCTGAAACTTGTCTTGCAGGTCAAGTGCCAACCTGCTCTGTGTTGAGGATGTGTACCTACTGCACTATCTCTCCTGCAGCTCTTGGGAAGGAGGGTCTGGTGTAGGAGCCTGAGGACTGGCCTCAGTCAGCTCAGCTTCGTCACTGATTTGCTGTGTGTCTTGGTCCAGCCATTCAACTTTCCTAAGCCTATTACTTCATCTGTGTGCTGGGATAACAACAGCAACAATAATAGCAATAATAATGCTGACTCTGTGAGACTGCTCTGAGGACTTAAGGGATTTGAGAGAATTTCATAAGCTTTGACCAATGAACTAAGAAGAGTGTGCTACTGAGTCTCAAGGCTTTCATTTGAGCTCTGTGTATATAAATTATTATCAGTGATCGTAGTGTAGCTAAAATGTATGAGGATATTTACCAGCCCCTGTTCTAAGCACTGTACACACACGTACATACACATGTCATGTGGGTCATGTGTGTCATGTACGTGTATGTTTGCATGTGTTCAGTTGCTTAATTGTCTGACTCTTTGATCACAAAGAGTCAGTTGTGTCTGACTCTTTGTGATCCCATGGGCTGTAGCCAGCCAGGATTCTCTGTCCATGGGATTGCCCAGACACAAGAGTACTCAAGTGGGTTGCCATTTCCTCCTCCAGGGGATCTTACCAAGCCAGGGATCGAACTGGCGTCTCTTGTGCCTTTTGCATTGGCAGGCAGATTCTTTAGCACTGTGCCACCTGGGAAGATGTGTACATGTATACCTACATAAATAAAGACAGGGGTCATCTGGAAACCTGTGCTATCTTAATGTGCACAATAGAGACATTGTACTACACAAGAAAGAGCACAGAGTAGAGCAGCAGGAGCCCTGAGCTATAGCCCTCACCAAGCTATGAGTTCACTCTGCAACCTTTGGCAAGTTAGCCCCAGCAGTGGTGGCCTAGACAATACCCACAAACCCTTCCTCTCATATAGTGAGACTAATAATAGGAAGAGACGGAGCACTAACAGCAGTGCTATAAGAGTCCCTTTCTCAGTGCCTCGCTGGGCATACTGATAGGGAAGAATCAGTCCCCATGCCAATTACCAGGGCTGGCCCAGCCTTTAGGTTCAGCCAGTACAGTACACTAAGGTCTCTCCTGATAAGCATGGAGAAGATGATGAAGATAAACATCAGCTTTCTTGTGACCTATGGAAACCTACTACCTTCAAAAGAATGACAGGAAATGCCCTAGCCTTGATTGGATTAATAACAGGATTCTTGTTGTTGGGTTTATCCAGATTCAAACACATCTCAATCCTTATCCCATTAAAAACTCTATAAAAGGTCTCAACTACCAACCTCCAAGCCTAGAACCCAAGCAGTCCAGGCTCCATCATCAAAAGCTGAGGCAGCTTCTACTTTTGCCCACCCACTGATAAAAGTCAAACAAGGGAAAGTCACACCTCATTTTCACCTGAAGGAAATCCCCTATATTACATTAAGGAGCCTCCAAAGCATAGATATTTTCCAAGTGGCCACCCAGATGGTATAAGAAGAAAGGCCACCTACTCAAATCATTCTCTTCTATAACCTAACACCTTCATGTAAAAAATTCCACTATCCATCATTTCTTTGAGGGACTCATCCTGCAAATAATATGTGGGAAAAATAATACATTATCAGATCATTAACATGTTAACCTATAGTTCACTTTATCAGGCAAGTTTAAAAGACAAAAGGTCCCAAAGGCAATGGGACACAGGACAAGGAAATTTTGACAGTAAGGATGATGAAGAGGGTGAAGAGACATGCAGGGCTGGAGGACACCCCTTAAATTGCAAGCCTGGCCTGGGAAATATGATAGTACGTGGAGTAAGGAAAAGGGGGGTGCTGGAGGAAATATATGCTTTCCTAATTGTAAATACCTAAAATCTCACTTTTTTTCCTTATAAGTCTCAGCCTTGGTAAATAGAAGGAGAGCGATCCTTATTTTGTTTATCCTTTTCAAACAGATAAAGCAAGACCAAGAAACATAACTTTGACCAAGGTCATTGCTTTATAAGGAGGTGCAACTGGGAGCAGTGGGAGATAATACATATTCATGTCACTCCCCTTCTCTGAATCTCAGCGTCACCATATTCACAATGAGGGGCTTCGACTAACCAATCCCAAGATCTCCTCTAGGTCTAACATCTTATAACTAAATTCTCAAAACTCTGATGATGTCTTGTAAGAGCAAACAAGATATTTGGGCTCCAATGATACTTGTACTTTGAGAAACAGATTACTTTTTCAGTCAATATATATTGAAAGACAACCCTCAGAATGGGATAAAATAATAGCCAGTGAAACAACTGACAAATGATTAATCTCCAAAGTATACAAGCAACTCATGCAGGTCAATATCAGAAAAACAAACAACCCAATCAAAAAGTGGGCAGAAGACCTAAACAGACACTTCTCGAAAGAAGACATACAGATGGCTAATAAATACATGGAAAAGATGCTCAGTTCATTTCAGTTCAGTCACTCAGTCATGTCCAACTTCTTCCAACCCTATGGACTGCAGCACGCGAGGCCTCTCTGTCCATCACCAACTCCCGGAGCCTGCTCAAACTCATGTCCATCGACTCGGTGATGCCTTCCAACCATCTCATCCTCTTTCATCCCCTTCTCCTCCTGCCTTCAATTTTTCCCAACATCAGGGTCTTTTCCAATGAGTCAGTTATTTGCATCTGGTGGCCAAAGTTTTGGAGCTTCAGCTTCAGCATAAGTCCTTCCAATGAATATTCAGAACTGATTTCCTTTAGGATTGACTAGTTTGAACTCCTTGCAGTCCAAGGGACTCTCAAGAGTCTTCTCCAACACCACAGTTCATCACTCATTATTAGAGATACTCAACATCACTAATTATTAGAGAAATGCAAATCAAAACTACAATGAGGTATCACCTCACACCAGTCAGAATGGCCATCATCAAAACTATAAACAATAAATTTATGGAGGTAAATTTATAAAGGTATGGAGAAAAGGTAATCCTCTAGCACTGTTGGTGTGAATATAAATTGATACAGCCACTATGGAGAACAGTATGAATATTCCTTAAAAAACTAGGATTAAAACTATCATATGACCCAACAATCCCAATACTGGGCATTTACCCTGAGGAAACCATAACTGAAAAAGACACGTGTACCCCAATGTTCAGTGCAGCACTATTTACAATAGCCAGGACATGGAAGCAACCTAGATGTCCATCAACAGATGAATGGATAAAGAAGTTGTGGTACATATATACAATGAAGTATTACTTGGCCATAAAAAGGAACACATTTGAGTCAATTCTAATGAGGTGGATGAAGCTAGAGCTTATTATGCTGAGAGAAGTAAGTCAGAGAGAAAAACAAATATCATTTTTAACTTATATATTGGGCTTTCCTGGTGGCTCAGATGGTAAAGAATCTGCCTTTGGAACAGGAGACCTGGGTTCTTTCTATTTCTGGGCCAAGAAGATCCCCTGGAGGAGGAAATGGCAACCCACTCCAGTATTCTCACCTCGAAAATCCCATGGACAGAGGAGCCTGGTGGGCTACAGTCTATGGGATTGCAGAGTCGGACACGACTTAGTGACTAAACAACAACAATGCATATATATGAAATCTAGAAAGATGGTACTCATACCCTATTTGCAGGGCAACAATGGGGACTGACACAGAGAAACAGACTTGTGGATACAGTAGGAGAAGGAGGGGGAGGGAGGAATTGAAAGACTAACATGGAAACGTATACACTGCCATATGAAAAATAGATAACCAGTGGGAATTTGCTGTAGGATGCAGGGAACTCACACCTGGTGCTCTGTGACAACCTAGAGGGCTGGGATGGGCTGGGAGGTGGGAGGGAAGTTACATAAAAACATATGTATATATTTCCTAGCTCTAGTAAAGACCAACCACAAGCTCAATGTGTGTGCGTGTGTGTGTGTGTGTGTATAATGCATAATGTGTGCCAGGCACTGCACAAGGCCCTTCACTTGTATCATCTTATTTAATCTTCCCAAAACCCCATGAGAGAAACAACATAGTATTGGTCTCATAAGGAAACTGAGACTCAGAGAGGTTAAATAATTTTTTCCAAGATCATATAGTTGATAAATGATAGAGCCAGAATTCAAAGCTAGAGCTGTCTAATTTCATATCCGGGCTCAAACCACTGCTTATCAAAATAATGGTAGAGCACATGTGACCATACTCCCAGAATGACCCAAAACAAGCAAAAAGTAAGCAGTGGCTACACAATGTCATGGAAAAGACAAGCTTTGGCTTCAGATACGTGTGTAAAGTCCGACTCCGCTCTGACTCTGACAGGAAGCCGCAGGTCACACGGCTGTGTGCTGGTGTGTTCCTCATGACTCTGTTTTCTCCCACGTGGTGAAGTTTAGAATAGAATCTAGACAGACTTGGGCTTGGCTACTATTTCCATCCTTGAATATTTGCAAGACTAGGGGTAAGCTACATACCATTTAAACCTTAGTTTCCTCAAATGTGAGGTAGGGTGATAATCTCTGACCGTATAATTTACTTACTCTAAGCCCAGATTTTTTATCTGTAAAATGGGCATGAGGGGACTTCCCTGGAGGTCCAGTGGTTAACACTCCAAGCCTTTACTCCTGGGGGCACAGGTCAATCCTTGGTCTGGGAACTAAGATCTCGTATGCCACATGGCCAAAAAAATATTATATGGGGAAAGCAATATATGTTTTAAAAGGAGAATGAAAGGGCTGGTATCAGAACTAAATCAGAATAAATGATGTGAAGAATGTAAAGCACCTAACAATGGCAAATAATAACAAGAGTTCTCTTCCACTGTAAAGTCCTATCAACTAAGCTTAGGAAAGTGAAAGTGAAGTCGCTCAGTCATGTCCGACTCTTTGTGACCCCATTGGACACCAGGCCCCTCCGTCCATGGGATTTCCTAGGCAAGAGTACTGGAGTGGGTTGCCATTTCTTTCTGCAGAGAATCTTCCCGACCCGGGGATCGAACCCAGGTCTCCCGCATTGTAGACAGACGCTTTACAGTCTGAGCCACCAGGGAAGCTTTTGATAAGCTTAGGAACCAAAGGCTAAATATCATAATAATCATACTTTTTTCCCAGACTCCTCAGGTTGTGTGGTTCTAAAATACCACCAAGAATGAGGGAGAAGAGTTGCCTTACTTTGCAAAACAACAATGGGGTCCATGAATTCCGTAGAAAGCAGCTGGTCTAGACATTATTTTTTTAGTCTCTAAGCCACTTGCTCTGCCTTTAAGCAACTAGTGTGGAAAACTCTAAGAAGTCAAAAGCAATGTCAAGCCAAGGCCAGCCTGTCACTGCTTCAGCTCCTCAAAGCTGACTTGCTTTGACACCTGCATTTCTGTCAAGAAAATAGGATCCTCTGAGTCCTAAGCAGATGGCGTGTGTGGTTAGGCTCCTCCAACCCAGGTGGTGGAAGAACGGTGCAAAGGAAAGAGTGAGAGATTGCTGTGTCTAGGCTGTGTCAAAAGCCAGAGAGACTGAAATGGAGTTTCCTTGCCACAGCTCCCTGATGACTCCATCTCCATAGGGTGGTGACTGCTACTAGTTACTAGCTTGCTGAACATACTCAGGGGAAATAACAAGAACCATAAGATTCCTTTAACCTTTACTAAGCTTCTGAGGTTCACTACACTGCTATGGGGGACGCTGGCCAGAGATTATCACCCCACCTCACATTTGAGGAAACTGAGGTTTAAAGATGGTATGTAGCTTACCCCTAGTCTTGCAAATATTCAAGGATGGAAATAGTAGCCAAGCCCAAGTCTGTCTAGATTCTATTCTAAAGTTCACCACGTGGGAGAAAACAGTCATGAGGAATGCACCAGCACACAACCATGTGACCTGCGGCTTCCTGTCAGCAGAATCCATATCAGGAGACCTATAGACGCTGATGCTGTATTTGGAAAGGAGACCAAGAATAACAAATTTAGTTGAGGGAAGTAGGAAGTCTGATACCTCATACAAGTCCCCACCAGGTCCTGAAGTCTCAAATAAAACTAGCAGGATTTGGCAGACCTAGCAGAGCTGGAAATAAAAAAGAAGAAGATCCCATTCCTTAGTAAGAATTACCTTCTAGGAGAAGAGGCCTGAAAATAGAATAAGCAGTAAAGAGAGTAGAGGTTTAAGAGGAATCCCTAGGCTTTTGAATTTAAATCAAAACCATATGTTCATTTAAATTTCGTGTGAAAACATAGAGTCCTCAACCAAATATTTATATGGTCAGAATCAGTATATCACATGCAATAATGTTGCATAGCAAGCCACCCCTAAGCTAAAAAGCTTGAAACATCAATCATTTTGTTTATATTCACACGTTGATCAAAAGCCTAGGTTAGGCTTTTGTGGGCTCGGCACAAAGCTGCAGGTTGGGTCCAGGTATGCACCATATTTCTCTCACCTTCCTTGGAGCAGCAAGTTCCCTGGGACATGTTCTTCTCATGGTAACGGCAGAAAGGCTAGAGGACAAGCCCAAGCACAAAGCACATTCCAAGCCTCTGCTCTTGTGATGTCTGCTGAGTCATATGGCCAAGACCAAAGTCAAGGGGGATCACGTTCTAACCATCACTCAGTTCAGTTCAGTTCAGTTCAGTCTCTCGGTCCTGCCTGACTCTTTGCGACCCCAGGGACTGCAGCATGCCAGGCCTCCCTGTCCATCACCAACTCCTGAAGTTTACTCAAACTCACATCCATCAAGTTGGTGATGCCATCCAACCATCTCATCCTCTGTTGGCCCCTTCTCCTCCTGTCTTCAATCTTTCCCAGCATCAGGGTCTTTTCCAATGAGTCAGTTCTTTGCATCAGGTGGCCAAAGTATTGGAGTTTCAGCTTCAGCATCAGTCCTTCCTATGAATATTCAGGACTGATTCCCTTTAGGATGGACTGGTTGGATCTCCTTGCAGTCCAAGGGACTCTCAAGAGTCTACTCCAACACCGCAGTTCAAAAGCATCAATTCTTCTGCACTCAGCTTTCTTTATAGTCCAACTCTCACATCCATACATGACTACTGGAAAAACCATAGCTTTGACCAGATGGACCTTTTTTGGCAAAGTAATATCTCTGCTTTTTAATATGCTGTCAAGGGTGGTCATAATTTTTCATCCAAGAAGTAAGTGTCTTTTAATTTCATGGCTGCAGTTACCATCTGCAGTGATTTTGGAGAACAAAAATAAATAAATAAATAAATTCAGTCACTGTTTCCCCATCTATTTCCCATGAAGTGATGGGACCAGATGCCATGATCTTAGTTTTCTGAATGCTGAGCTTTAAGCCAACTTTTTCACTCTCCTCTTTCACTTTCATCAAGAGGCTCTTTAGTTCTTCTTCACTTTTTGCCATAAGGGTGGTGTCATCTGCATATCTGAGGCTATTGATATTTCTCCCGGCAATCATGATTCCATCTTGTGCTTCATCCAGCCCAGAATTTCTCATGATGTACTCTGCATATAAGTTAAATAAGCAGGGTGACAATATACAGCCTTGACGTACTCCTTTTCCTATTTGGAACCAGTCTGTTGTTCCATGTCCAGTTCTAACTGTTGCTTCCTGACCTGCATACAGATTTCTCAAGAGGCAGGTCAGGTGGTCTGGTATTCTCATCTCTTTCAGAATTTTCCACAGTTTGTGGTGAACCATATAGTCAAAGGCTTTAGCATAGTCAATACAGCAGAAATAGATGTTTTCTGGAACTCTCTTGCTTTTTCAATAATCCAACGGATGTTGGCAATTTGATCTCTGGTTCCTCTGCCTTTTGTAAATCCAGGTTGAACATCTGTAAGTTCATGGTTCATGTACTGTTGAAGCCTGACTTGGAGAATTTTGAGCATTACTTTACTAGCGTGTAAGATGAGTACAATTGTGCAGTAGTTTGAGCATTCTTTGGTATTGCCTTTCTTTGGGATTGAAATGAAAACTGACCTTTTCCAGTCCTGAGGCCACTATTGAGTTTTCCAAATTTGCTGGCATATTGAGGGCAGCAATTTCACAGCATCATCTTTCAGGATTTGAAATAGCTCAACTGGAATTCCATCATCTCCAGTAGCTTTGTTCATAGTGATGCTTCCTAAAGCCCACTTGACTTCACATTCCAGGATGTCTGGCTCTAGGTGAGTGATCATACCATCCCAAAGATCTTTTTTGTATAGTTCCTCTGTGTATTCTTGCCACCTCTTCTTAATATCTTCTGCTTCTGTTAGGTCCACAACATTTCTGTCCTTTATTGTGCCATATTTGCATGAAATGTTCCCTTCATATCTCTAATTTTCTTGAAGAGATGTCTAGTCTTTTCCATTCTATTGTTTTCCTCTCTTTCTTTGCACTGATCACTGAAGAAGGCTTTCTTATCTCTCCTTGCTACTCTTTGGAACTCTGCATTCAGATGGGTATATCTTTCCTTTTCTCCTTTGCTAACCATCACTAGGCCAAAGAAAATCACATGGCATGCTCAACATTAGTGGGGTAAGGAAATATACTCCTCTTACAGAGACTGGAAAGGAAGGTCAAGCAAATTAACAGTTAATGTACCACAGTGTGTAAAATTTGCAGGTGTGGGGCAGCACTAACTTAAGAAGACAGCAGTGCATGGTGGCAAAAACTTAGGCCATGACATTGCTGCTGCTGCTGCTAAGTCGCTTCAGTCATGTCCGACTCTGTGCAACCCCAGAGACGGCAGCCCACCAGGCTCCCCCGTCCCTGGGATTCTCCAGGCAAGAACACTGGAGTGGATTGCCATTTCCTTCTGCAATGCATGAAAGTGAAAAGTGAAAGTGAAGTTGCTCAGTCGTGTCCAACTCTTAGCAACCCCATGGACTGCAGCCTACCAGGCTCCTCCATCCATGGGATTTTCCAGGCAAGAGTACTGGAGTGGGGTGCCATTGCCTTCTCCGAGGCCATGACATTAGGCATACTTAAATTAAAATCCACTTCTCCATTTAGTGTACTGGCCTTTTGCATTCAATCACCATCTTTTATGTGTCAACTGGAGAATAGGTCGAGAGAAAGTAGTCAAAACAGGTAGAATATTTCGTGTACTTAAGGCAGCATCCCAATAAAATCTTAAAATCACTGTAAAAAAAAAACAAGAAACATTTTCAAGAGTTTCAGTTAATTTTTAGCTTTTTTTTTTTAAACTTTTCTTTGATTTCAAAGAGAAAAGAAATCATTTGCTGGAGCAAACTGAAACTACTCTAAAAAATGGAATTGAGGTTTGACCCCAGGTAAGTTGGAGTAAGACATTTTTTTCTCACTGAAATTAACCACAAAACCTGAGCAGACTCAGGAGCATCTATTTAAAAGGTAAATAGCAGCAGGGATTGCAAGGAGGAACACCAGAATTTGAGCCATCACCAACCCAGCAGTGAGTTTCCCATTTTAGCCCCTCCTATATCCCCTGGCCAGAAATCAAGGCAGACAGAAACCCACAAGTAAGCACTACCGTACAGACAGAGAAAGTCCCAAATGAAGCTATCTAATTTTGGCTGGAGGTACAGGAAAGGAAACTAGTACTGTTCATAAAGTGGAGGAAAACCCTAGTTTCTTTCCATTCTTTCTCATTTCCAGCGTATCAGCCTACAGGTGATCATGCAGCTATAACAATGGCAGTGGCAGCAGCACTTCACTCAGCAGCTTGCAAGAGCCAAAATTCTGAAGGAGGCAACTTTTCTCTCCATTAGGCTGAAGTGTAGCTCCAAAACCCATTGCTTTTGTATACTCTCTCTGTTCTCTTGCTGCTTGGCCCTGACAGTATAATTATGAAAGTAGGTAGCTAAAAGACCAAAAAGGAGAGCCCCAGGGAACCAGGAAATATTGGGGAGTTTGAAGAGGGAGGAGCTCATGAACATAACCCTGTAAAGTTGCTTATGAACTCCCAAACTGTGCGTGTGTTGATTTGGTCTGCATCAGCATACCAATGATTTCCAGAACAGAACTCAAAGACGGACCACTACCCAGGTCCTAGTCTGGCCACTGGGTGACTCACATGTAGGCAGGTTCAAATGTTTAGAAAACTAACAAAGGAACTTGTGGTCTGAACTGAGCCAGATGGATTACCTGATTAAAAACAAAAATTTCAACATGCTCAATAAGAAAGATCCAGAATCTCATAGTGTAATATTCAAAATGTCCATAATAAAATCCAAAATTACTAGGCATATGGAGAACAACAAAAATTTCCATTCATCGAGGAAAAGACAATCAAGAGGTCAATCATGAGCTCATATAGATATTGGAATTATCTGATAAAGACTTTGACGTGGCAATTTTTTAAATGCTTAAATGAATAATTTTAAAGTCTTGAAGCAAACAGTAAAATATAAAGGTATTTGTAAAGAAATGAAAGATTTATAAAAGAACCAAGTAGAAATATTAAAATAGAAAAATATGAAAATAAATTTTAAATTCACTAGACAAATTCATTAGCAAAATAAAGAGGACAGAGGAAAGATCCTGTGAAGTTGAAGAGAAATCAACAGAAAATACCCATTCTAAAATGTAGAGACGAAAAATAAAAAGGTTTTAAAAAGTGAACAGAGCCTCAGAGACCTGTGGGACATTAAAAATGTTTTAACAATAGTGTCCTCAGAGTCTAGAAGAAGAAAAATAGTGAAATGTTGAAAAAATATTTGAAGAAATAATGGCTGAAAACTTCTCAAGCTTAACAAAAGAAAAAAATACAAATTTAAGAAGCTGAGGAATCCTCAAATTGGATAAACCCAATGAAATGCATGCCAATACACATTATAGCTAGATTTCTGGAAAATAAAGACAAAAAAAAAAATCTAGAACGCAATCAGAAATGATGTATAACCTATAGGGGACAATGTTACAAAAGAATGTATGCTGCTGCTGCTAAGTCACTTCAGTCGTGTCTGACTCTGTGCGACCCCATAGACGGCAGCCCACCAGGCTCCTCTGTCCCTGGGATTCTCCAGGCAAGAACACTAGAGTGGGTTGCCATTTCCTTCTCCAGTGCATGAAAGTGAAAAGTGAAAGTGAAGTCGCTCAGTCGTGTCCGACTTGTAGCGACCCCATGGACTGCAGCCCACCAGGCTCCTCCATCCATGGGATTTTCCAGGCAAGAGTACTGGAGTGGGGTGCCATTGCCTTCTCCAAAAGAATGTATATTTCTCTTTAAAAACCATGGAGGAGAGAAGGAGGTGGCACAGCATCTATAAAGTGCTGTGCAGGGGCGGGGGCGGGGGGGCGCGGTGAGAATTGTCTTCCCAGAATTCTGTATCTAGTGAAAATATCCCTCAGAAGTACAAGTAAAATAAAAACATTATCAAACAAAGGAAACTAAATTCATGAACAGCTGACCTGCTCTTAATTTCTAAAGGAATTTCCTCAGATAAAAGGAAAATAATACTGCGAGGAAATTTGGAATCTTGGGAATAAATGAAGAACAAAAAATTGTAAACATCTGGAAAAGTATAATAGAAAGGAGCAGAAGAAATACTGAAGTTATAATGGATGATACTTTTCCAACATTAATACAGACCCCAAACCACAGATCCAGCAAACTCAGAAAGTAACAAGTAGGAAAAATACCCCCAAAAATCTACAACTCAGCATACCATATTCAAACCGAAGAAAACCAAAGACAAGGGGGAAATCTTGCAAAAAATTAGAGGGGAAAACACACTTTACCTACAGGAACAAGGACTGGAATTACATTGGGCTTTTCAGAAACCATGCAAGCAAGAAAAGAGAAGATTGAAATATTCAAAATGTTGAAAGAAAAAAAATCCACTTAGAATTTTATATTTAGCAAATTCATCCTTTAAAAGACCCTCAGAGGGAATCTGCTGCCAGTAGACTATCCTTGAAAGAAATGTTAAAGAAGTTTTTCAGAGAGAAGGAAAGTGATATTGATCAGAAACTCAGGTCTTCTCAGGAAGGAATCACCAGAGAGGGAATAAAGTAAAACAAAATGTATTCTTTTTATTATTCTTAATTGATCTAATAGATAATTAGAACTAATTATTCAAAGTAATAATGACAATAATATACTGGGATATTGTAGCATATGAATAAGTGAAATAAGTGACAACAATGTTATAAGAGACAGGAGGAAGGAATTGGAAATACTCTGTTATACTGTTAAGAGATACCTGTACTACCTATGAAAATGCATAGTGTTATTTGAAAGTGGGCCTAGACTATTTGTAAATGTATACTGGAAATGCTAGTAAATTTTTTTGAAGAAGTATAACTGATATACTAAGAGAGGAGAGAAAATGGAATCATACAAAATGCTCAATGAAAACCAAAGAAGGCAGAGAAAAATAGAAGACAAAAAGAAACAAAGAGCAGATACAATGAATTGAAATCAGTAACAAACATGATAGATATTAATTTACATTGTAATATCACTTCAAATATCAGTGATCTTAATAAATCAATTACAATAAAGAGATTGATAGGGTAGATAAAACAATAAGACCAAACTACATGTTGTCTACAAGAAGCTCACATTAAATATAAAGACATTTGCTGTTATTCAGTCACTCAGTCACATCCAACTCTTTGCAACACCATGGACTGCAGCACGCCAGACTTCCCTGCCCTTCACCATCTCCTGGAACTTGCTCAGATTCCTGTCCATTGAGTCAGTGATGCCATCCAACCACCTCATTCTCTGTCATCCCCTTCCCCTCTTGCCTTCCATCTTTCCCAGCATCAAGGTCTTTTCTAATGAGTCAGCTCTTCACATCAGGTGGCCAAAGAATTGGAGCCTCAGCTTCAGCATCAGTCTTTCCAATGGATATTCAGGGTTGATTTCCTTTAGGGTTGACTGGTTTGATCTCCTTGCTGTCCAAGGAGATCTTCTCCAACACCACAGTTCAAAAGCATCAATTCTCTGGTGCTCAGCCTTCATTATGGTCCAACTCTCACATCCATATATGACTACTGGAAAAACCATAGTTTTGACTATATGGAGCTTTGTTGGCAAAGTAATGTCTCTGCTTTTTAATACACTGTCTAGATTTGTCATAGCTCTTCTTCCAGGGAGCAAGGGTCTTTTAATTTCATGGCTGCAGTCACATCTGCAGTGATTTTGGAGCCCAAGAAAATAAAGTCTGTCACTGTTTTTACTTAGCCATAAAAAAGAATAAAAACTCAACATTCAAAAAACTAAGACCATGGTATCTTGTTGCATCACCTCATGGCAAATAGATGGGGGAAAAAATGGAAACAGTGACAGACTTTATTTTCTTGGGCTCCAAAATCACTGTGGATGGTGACTGCAGCCATGAAATTAAAAGATGCTTGTTCCTTGGAAGAAAAGCTATGACAAACCTAGACAATGTATTAAAAAGGAAAGATATCACTTTTCTGACAAAGCTCCTTATAGTCAAAGCTATGGTTTTTTTCCAGTAGTCATGTATGGATATGAGATTTGGACCATAAGGAGGCTGAACACTGAAGAATTGATGCTTTTGAACTGTGGTGTTGCAGAAAACTCTTGAGAATCCCTTGGACAGCAAGAAGATCAAACCAGTCAATCCTAAAGGAAATCAACCCTGAATATTCATTAGGACTGATGCGAAGCTGAAGCCCCAATACACTGACCACCTTATGTAAAGAGTCAACTCACTGGAAAAGATTCTGATGGTGGGAAAGATTGAGAGCAGGAGAAGAAGGGGACAACAGAAGATGAGATGGTTGGATGGCATCACCAACTCAATGGACAATCCAAAGCAGTGTATAGCTACAATGCAATCCCTATCAAAATACCAATGACATTTTTCTCAGAACTAGAACAAATTCTGAAATTAGTGTGGAACCAAAGAAGACTCTGATTAGCCAAACGAATCTTGAGAAAGAACAAAATTGGAGGTACCACATGCCTCGATTTCAAACTATACAGCAAAGCTATGGTAGACAAAACAGTATGATACTGGCACAAAGATGGACATATAGATCAATGGAAGAGAATAGGAAGCCCAGGAAAAAAACCCACATTTATATGGTTAACTAATTTTTGATAAAGGAGGAAAATATACAATGGGGGAAAGATAGCCTCTTTTTAAGTAAATGGTGTTGGCAAAACTGGACAGCTACATGCTAGAGAATGAAACTAGACTATTTTCTTACATCATATACAAAAATAAACTCAAAATGGATTAAAGACCTAAATGTAAGACCTGAAACTATAAAATTCCTAGAAGAAAACAGGCAGTAAGCTCTTTGACACTGGCCTTACCAATATTTTTTTGAATCTGTCTCCTCAGGTAAGGGCAACAAAAGCAAAAATAAACAAATTTAACTAAATCAAATGACAAATCTTTTGTACAGCAAAAATCAAACAAGAAAAAAACCATCAACAAGGCAAACTATTGAACAGGAGAAATATTTGCAAATGATATATCTGATAATGTGATAATGTGTTAATATCCAAATTATATAAAGAAATCACACAACTTAATATTTAAAAAGCAAACAAATCGATTCAAAAGTGGGCAGAGAAACTTAGTAGACATTTCTCAAAATTTTCTGTATGGCTCAGGAAAGTCTAATAGGGGCTCTGTATCAACGTGGAGGGGTGGGGTGGGGAGGGAGATGGGAGGGAGGTTCAAAAGGGAGGGATATATGTATACCTATGGTTGATTCATGTTGAGGTTTGACAGAAAACAGGAAAATTCTGTAAAGTAATTATCCTTCAATAAAAAATAAATAAAAGAAAAAAGAAAACGTGGGCACAGAAGCTTAGTAGACATTTCTCCAAAGAAGACATACAGATGGCCAACAGACACATGCAAAGATGCTCACCATCACTAACCATCAGGAAAATGTAAATCAAAAGCGCAATGAGATATCACCTCACATCTGTCCAATGACTATTGTAAAAAAAAAAAAAAAGACAAGAAATAACAAGTATTGGCAAAATTGTGAAGAAAAGAGAACACTCATGCACTGTTGATAGGACTGTAAATTGGTGAAGGCACTTTGAATGACAGTATGGAGGTTCATCAAATATTAAAAATAGAACTACCATAAAACCCAGCAATTTTACTCCTGGGTATTTATTCAAAGAAAATGAAAATACTAATTAGAAAAGATATATGCAGTCCTATATTCATTGCAGCATTATTTATAATAGCCAAGATATGGAAGCAGCCCACATGTCTGTTGATAGATGAATGGATAAAGAATATGTGGTATGGGGAGGAAGATGGGAGGGGGGTTCAGGAAGGAGGGGACATATGTGAAAAAAATTAATATGTGGTATACACATACATGCACACATACACACACATGCCATCATTATATACACCATTCCAGACCATGTCAATTTCATATCTTTAATGCAGATTAAAGATGTAAACACAAAACCATGGTCCCAATTGGGCCATATCTAAAATTCAGTTACATCCGGCAGATGGAATTAAGTGAAGCCTTCTTTATCATCCCACTCACAAGCCAGTTACATCAATTGATTTGCACTGGTACAAAATCTTCCATATAAAGGATACCAGCCATATATTTTCTTGGATTTCTAACAGGTGGAGACCCCAGCAAAAGATATGTTTCTGAACAGATTATAAGGCCCCTAAGAACTCATCCACCAAGGAGCATGTCAGGTATAGTGAATCGGATTTAGCAAGCGGGGCTGAGAATGAGGGGCAGGCAGAGTTTCCAATACAGGATCGTTGTTGTTGCCTAAATCTTCTTCATCCCAACTACTCTGACTGGGCAAATGTGTACTCTGGGATATAAGGACTGTGAGTAAAAGCCAAATGAGCTGACTAAACTTTGTAACACCTCAGGACCCAAATAACCATGCCATGAGATTCCCCTAAGGGAGCATAATGCGAGAAGGAGAAAGCTCTGCCCTTTCTGACTTTGCAGTTGATTGCCAAGGTCTTATTGCTCTGTGAGCCTTAAAAGTGTTGATAGCCAGGCCAATCAGCAGGCTGTAGAAGGCCGGCCAGGCAGCAGCCACAGCACTGAGAGTCCAGGGCACAGTATCAGCAGCAGTGGTGGTGGTCTGGCTAATTCAGAGCTCATGTAAGATAACCCCCAGGGACTCCCATAAATACTTTGGCAGGGTCTTTGGGAGAGTGACGGGCTTAAAATTACTGTGTAAGCAGATAGGGGCCAGAGCCAGGGTCGGGTGGTTACAGCCATAAATCAGACAGGCTAGCACAATGAAATGTGATACAAAAATAACCTTCACAGTAGAATGACTATACCATTATTTACTCTGTGACAACAGCAGTTGTTTCCTTGGTGCCATTAACTGATTTGCTAGTATTAAAAAGCTAATAATTAAAATGACAAACTCACATGGACAAGTCAATTGAAGTCTTTGGTTAATCAATTTCCTCCTCAAAGCATGTTACTGCACTTTTTTAAAAACCTGTTTCCACTGGGACATAATCAGGGAACATGCTCTTCATCAGTTCCAGGACAGAAATAAGGCATTAAAATAAGATTCCTAGAACTACATATAAACCCAAGGAAATAAACATTAAAAAGTAGAATAAATATAGGAATTCCACTGGATATCACAGGCAATGTCAGTCATCTCATTGGCTGAATTCTTAGTGATAGGCAAACATTTCCCAATATGCTTTTTTCCCAAAGTGCTTTTTATATAATTAAAATCACCTTTCTTTTTATTTATTTATAAATGTTTGGCCATGCCATGTGGCATGTGGGATCTTAGTTACCCAAATAGGGACCAAACCTGTGCCCCGTGCAATGAAGTGTGGAGTGTTAACCATTGCACCGCCAGGGAATCCCCTAAAGTCACTTTTCTATAGAACCACATTTCCAGTTTAAGCCAGATCTTGAACTGGAATAATGGCCAACACTTAGCGCTTATTATAAGCCGATACCATTCTATAGTAAGACCATTACTATATGGTCTTACCATTACTATATGGTCTTACTATAAGCCAGATACCATTCTAAATATTTACATGTAATAACACATCTAGTCTATGAGGTCCACAAAGAGTTGGACATGACTTAGTGACTGAAAAACAACAACAAAAATAATGCATCCAGTCCCCCCAGATCCCTACTAGGCAAGTACTTATTATTCCTATTTTGCAGTTGAGCAAAATAAGGCTCAGAAAGTTTACATAGTGAGTGGCAGAGCCAGTGTTCTAATCCAGGACATCTGACGTCAGAGATGAACTTCTTAACTTTGAATGCTTTCTATGTGCACCTACTGCTTGCATCAACTCCTGGCTTCCCAGAGTTCTCCAGAGTGGTACTCCATCACAGCCTGCCCATCCTGGCAAGCACCA
Organism: Bos javanicus; assembly: GCF_032452875.1. Classification (NCBI taxonomy): domain Eukaryota; kingdom Metazoa; phylum Chordata; class Mammalia; order Artiodactyla; family Bovidae; genus Bos; species Bos javanicus. The sequence continues at coordinate 13,226,739 of NC_083897.1, forward strand.
TACAACACGGGAAATAGGCTAAACAAAAATGCACCTGTTCATGAACTTGTCCATCCAGACAGTTCTCTTCATGGTCAAGTAAGTGTGCTGTTTGATTGAAAATCCATGCTCTTTTACTTCCAGCAAATGGGTGAGCAGCATATTTCTCCCAGCACCAGTATAAGGTACTTAATCAGGCCTTCTTATTTAACTTATGTGCAGAGTACATCATGAGAAACGCTGGGCTGGAAGAAGCACAAGCTGGAATCAAGATTGCCGGGAGAAATATCAATAACCTCAGATATGCAGATGACACCACCCTTATGGCAGAAAGTGAAGAGGAACTCAAAAGCCTCTTGACGAAAGTGAAAGTGGAGAGTGAAAAAGTTGGCCTAAAGCTCAACATTCAGAAAACTAAGATCATGGCATCCGGTCCCATCACTTCATGGGAAATAGAGGGGGAAACAGTGGAAACAGTGTCAGACTTTAATTTTGGGGGCTCCAAAATCACTGCAGATGGTGAATACAGCCATGAAATTAAAAGACACTCCTTGGAAGGAAAGTTATGACCAACCTAGATAACATATTCAAAAGCAGAGACACTACTTTGCCAACAAAGGTCCATCTAGTCAAGGCTATGGTTTTTCCAGTGGTCATGTATGGATGTGAAAGTTGGACTGTGAAGAAAACTGAGCACCGAAGAATTGATGCTTTTGAACTGTGGTGTTGGAGAAGATTCTTGAGAGTCCCTTGGACTGCAAGGAGATCCAACCAGTCCATTCTAAAGGAGATCAGTCCTGGGTGTTCTTTGGAAGGACTGATGCTAAAGCTGAAACTCCAGTACTTTGGCCACCTCATGCGAAGAGTTGACTCATTGGAAAAGACTCTGATGCTGGGAGGGATTGGAGGCAGGAGGAGAAGGGGATGACAGAGGATGAGATGGATGGCTGGATGGCATCACTGACTCGATGAACATGAGTTTGAGCGAATTCTGGGAGTTGGTGATGGACAGGGAGGCCTGGCGTGCTGTGATTCATGGGGTTGCAAAGAGTCGGACACAACTGAGCAACTGAAGTAAACTGAAAGACAGATCTTCTCTATCCCATGTGTGGATATGACCCCATGACCAGCTGTTACTAGAACATTAATTGTAAGTTGGTCCTCCAGCAGAGGGATGGCTTTTGCCAAATCATCCTCATTGTCTACTCCAGCCCAAGGCTCAGTCTCACAAGGAAATTGGCCATAAAGGGTAAATAAATCTTGAAGATAAATCTTAACCAATTCATCAAAACTGTTTCCTCTATTTACCCTGCTTTATATCATTGTATATCACACATCTGATGAGCTAACCATTTTTCATTTTCTCTTTCTGTACAGACAAACCTAACTTGGAATCCCACCTCAGCCATTTCCTAGCTCCATGTTCAGCCTTGGGCAATTTACCTTTCTGTGACCTTTCTGTGACTTAGTTTCTCACTCTAAAATAGGTACACAGATGTCTCTTCACAAGGAATTTATGAGGGAAAAATGAGCATACATGTGAAAACATTTGGCATGTTTTAAAGGATACAAAATATATTATCATTTTGTTTTAAATTGTGTAAATTCTCAGATGGTCAAATAATCAAAATCAAAGGTGACAATAATCTATAAATCCAAGGAGACAGGATTTTGCTGGGTCATAGCTTCCAGTTGTCTATCTATGACCCTTCACTGCTCCGTATTAATGATCTGTATAGCCTGTCATTTTCTTGGCATTCAAAAAAGTCCACAGCTCAACCAATCTGTGAGCACAGTCTTCAGTAACTACACTGATAATTTCAATCCTCCTAAATTCAATTCCAAGTATCCACCATCTTAACCAAGGCCTAAAGACTCAGGTTTTTTGAGAACAGTGTCTAAAGCTGAGTCATTGGGCCAAATTCCCAGAGAGTGGGTTCAAATGTCAATCAAAATAGACTATAGGGAATCATGAATGGGCCATTCAGCTGCTCCAGAATCCTCAAAGCATATTGTCATTCTTTCTCTCACCCTCAGGCATTCTGGAATAGCAGAGTCCAGACCAGCATAAAGAAGTATGCTTCCAAAAAAAAAAGGGGGGGAGATTCAAAACAGCAGATTACAGAAGGAAACTGAATTCACCAGACAAATTTTCAGCAAGAAATTAACATGTGCTGCATTTGCAAAAAGGATAAAACAACCTATTCCCTCAAATATCCATATTTTAAATTAAACCTTTATTAAATATTGAGATCAGTTGAGTTCCCATCAATATTATACACGTCCTGCAATATCGTAATCATACATATTTCATTAACTATATATCCACAGCTTTGTAATAACATTTCCATTTAGACTTCCTGTCATTGGGGCTTATATTAGCATATAGGCAGTTGGAGTCCATGACGAAGGGAAGGAAAAATATAACAACCAAAATGTGCTTTCATTCTCACTATCAGCAGGAACTGTAGCTTGAGACACATAATTGCAAGGCAATACTGGCCTGATATACTGCATTGGGCAAGAAAAAATATAGTGGAAGATTCAGAACAGAGTAAAGAAAGAATAACATATTGTTTATCACAGGTAATTACAGGTTTTCAATATTTTTTATTCCATTAGTTATCATTCCACCAACTTTCCTGTCTTCATTTGCATGAAAGAAAGAGCTGTGACATTTGCTTCTGCAAAATACTCATTATCTGGTAGAATTTTGAAAGCTAGTGCACAGATACAGAAAAAGGTACAGGCAGGCGGCCATCAAGATACAAACCAGTGACTCACAGTGTTCTGTTATTTACTTGCTTAATTTCTGACACTTGCCTTTCAAGCCATCTCTTTGATTTGAACGAAAGCTGCATGCACTTAACCTTCACCTTTATTTTTTTCTCAACCATTTTTCAGGCCATGCTTGTCTTAACTTGACCAAGTAGAGCAGGGGGGGTCACTGTGAAACGTCAGGGCCAAAATAGTTTTGCAAAAGCAAAACCAAGGGTAGGATGGTTTGCCTTTTTTTTTTTTTTTTTTTTTTGCCATGATCTGGCCTTTGAGCCTGAGAGAATTGGGAGCAGAGTTAGGATCAAATACAGGGTCATCCCAGCAGGGGATGACAGATCCAAGTGAATGAATGCCAGAGTCAACATTCAAGGGCAAAACTGAAGCCAAAGCTATAAAAGGCCTGACAAGTAGGGTGGATATAGACAAATCCTATGGACAGCATTTCCTTGGTATAAGGCATCTTTTGAAGGAACAAGACCCCAATCTTTTAAACATACCTCTATCAGTTTGAAGAGCACAAATCTGTGCATGTTAAACTCCTCCCATGATGCCTAGAAGGTAGTAAGTGCTTAGGAATTGTCTAAGTTTGTGCTAAAATGTAAGTCCATGATCCTTTATATGCAATTCCAAAATACAACGGGCTCTTGGATGGAAAGATACTTATAGCTCATTTGTTAGCAAATTCTGATAGGAACAATCATGAGGTTATAGTCTATATTCTTCATAGAACAAATATTTATACAGGTTGCTGCAGAAATGTTACTGTGTTTGATTATAAAGCATTGTCCCACACTCTGCTGAGGATGCCATAAAATCTTTGATTAACACGTTGGATTACCTCACTAAGGTCTGAAAAATTCTGAATTTCAAAACGCTGAGAAGAAGATAAGGGATGTGGACCTTAATTAAAAGCAGTTGCTTTTGAATACTAGAATCATACACTGTATTTCTTTATACTTTTCTGTATTTTCAATATTTTTATAGTATATATATAATCTTTATAATTATAAAAACATCTTAATAGCTATTTATCACAGCTATTGCAGAACATCTATCTATGCAAATAATTTTAAGTTAATTTATTACATATATTTGAAATAATAAAACAACATAGTTCTCTAGATATGATATTACAAATCAGGGTTTTCACCAATAGAAACTTTCTTCCACTTTAATTATTCTCTCATTTTTTTTTTTTCATTTTGTTTTGGGTTTTTTTTTTCTCTCTCTTTTTTTTTTTAAATTTTATTTTATTTTTAAACTTTACATAATTGTATTAGTTTTGCCAAATATCAAAATGAATCCGCCACAGGTATACATGTGTTCCCCATCCTGAACCCTCCTCCCTCCTCCCTCCCCATACCATCCCTCTGGGCCGTCCCAGTGCACTAGCCCCAAGCATCCAGTATCGCACATCGAACCTGGACTGGCAACTCGTTTCTTACATGATATTTTACATGTTTCAATGTCATTCTCCCAAATCCTCCCACCCTCTCCCTCTCCCACAGAGTCCATAAGACTGTTCTATACATCAGTGTCTCTTTTGCTGTCTCGTACACCGGGTTATTGTTACCATCTTTCTAAATTCCATATATATGCGTTAGTATACTGTATTTATGTTTTTCCTTCTGGCTTACTTCACTCTGTATAATAGGCTCCAGTTTCATCCACCTCATAATTATTCTCAACAAAGATTCCAAATGAGTGGTACTGCATATGAATTTTTCTCACCTAACCATTCATTTGCTTTAAGGAATAGCCTGAAAGCAGCATGCTTGCTTTAGAGGGAATTCATGGATTGGGTGACAGTGGTTTTCAAATTTTTCTGCCAAGGCAGAAGCGAATGAACACATCCTTCCAGGGCCTGAGGGTATAAAACTGTCTGCTTGGTTCTGCATTGTAACCTGTGCCCAACTCACACCCTGGCTGTTGCTGCTGCTAAGTCGCTTCAGTCGTGTCTGACTCTGTGTGACCCCATAGACGGCAGCCCACCAGGCTCCCCCATCCCTGGGATTCTCCAGGCAAGAACTCTGGAGTGGGTTGCCATTTCCTTCTCCAGTGCATGAAAGTGAAAAGTGAAAGTGAAGTTGCTCAGTCATGTCTGACTCTTAGCGACCCCATGGACTGCGGCCCACCAGCTTCCTCTGCCCATGGGGTTTTCCAGGCAAGAGTACTGGAGTGGGGTGCCATTGCCTTCTCCCACCCTGGCAGGAGTGAGCAAATGAGTGAGAAAAAAATGAATAAGCTAATAACTAAATTTCCTTATATAGCACTATCTAGAAATAATCCTACTTGCAATACTTTAAGGATGAAAAAAAGAAACTCTTCATGGACACACAGATTATTTACATGTCTCTCTGAGAGCTAATCAATCAGTAATTCCTAGAACCAGGAATATTCTCAGTGTGGTCAACCTAGTGTTTCCCAAATGGCCTGGAGGCTTTTAAGCAGAAGTGATGAGGAATATATGGGAAAGGGAATACCAGTGGTTTGAATACTTTATACTTATCCCTGCAGCCAAATCAAGCTTTATGGATTAGAAACCTAGAGCAAACTCAAGGAGTAAGGTGTGGCTTGCCTGGAAAGTGTGTGTGTATGTGTGTGTGTGTGTGTGAGTGTGTATGTAACTTTGGATTTTTTTTTTTATTTAATTGGAGGCTAATTACTTTGCAATATTGTAGTGGTTTTTGCCATATATCAACATGAATCAGCCATGGGTGTACATGTGTCCCACCATCCTGAACCCTTTTAAGCTAAAAAAATTGACTTGAAGCCAAAAATCTGTGGCCTGAAAAAAATAGGCAAAAACTGATGGGAATCTGTCTCCATGCAAATAAAATTGAGAACTAAGACTAAAATGATCTCTTCCTTCCATTATCTCTGGACTCCTAGTAGGTCTGTTGATAATAGAGTGGGCTGGGTCAATTAGATTCTTTATTGACAAGGCTGGATTAAGCACTCTGAAGGGAGGTTTAAACATCTAGTTCTCAGGGGTTACAGGGAGAGGGAGGGATGAAGGGGCAGACCACAGAGGGGTTTGGGGGTGGTGAAACTAATCTTTATGATACCACAGTGGTGGATACATGTCATTATACATTGATCAAAACTCAGAATACACCACGGGTGAATTGTAATGCAAATTATGGACTGTAGCTAATTATGATGTGTCAAGGCATGTTCATCAATTGTAAAATAACGTGCCAGTGTTGGGGCATTTGGATAATGGGGAAGTCTATACCTATTTGAGGGAAGAGGCTAGATGGGAAATTTCAGTACTTTCCTCTTAATTTTACTATAAACTTGAAACATTTAAAAAATAGTCTTAATTTATGTAGAGAAAGGATATGAGGACACAGCGGGGTAAAGGGAGGGTGGTACAAATTGAGACAGTAGGATTGACATGTTTACACTACCATGTGTAAAATAGATAGATGGTTGGAAGCTGCTGTAGAGCACTGGGAATTTAGCTTGGTGCTCTGTGATGACCTCTAGGGGTAGAACAGGGGTAGGTTGGAGGGATATCAAAAGAGAGGGGAGGTATGTATACTTATGGCTGATTCACAATGTTGTACAGCAGATAACATTGTAAAGCAATTATACTCCAATAAGGAAATAAAGTCTTAATTTAAAAATAAAAAGCTTAATAAAGAGATAAGCTTCTCTTTAGAGGAAGGGAAATCTTGCTTCTTCAACTATTGTGGAAAAGGAATCAGATGCATTTTGTGGGCCATATGGTCAGCAAAGAAGTGTCTTTCACTGAACTGTGACAACAGACTGGAGCCCTAGACAATGCTCTTGACAACACAGTATTCCATGATCTTGGCAGCGTCATACTCTTTGGCATGGAGGCACTGCTCTTGATGTCCGAGGTCTAGTTCATAAGTGGGCGGAGCTACTACTGAGAGGTAATGAGGTCTGGGAAAGACCCTCCTGACCATTCATTCATTCAATTGTTCAAAAAATTAACTGAAGGGCTACCACTGCCTACGCTCTGCCCTGGGAGATACAAACTGAGCATAGCGAGAGAAGAGCACAGAAAATGACCACTTGCTTGTTGTGATTGAATCTCAGAATATAACAGGAAGGAATGAAAATGTCCCACCCTATCCCTGTGATGTGAAGAGTTGACTCATTGGAAAAGACTCTGATGCTGGGAGGGATTGGGGGCAGGAGGAGAAGGGGACAACAGAGGATGAGATGGCTGGATGGCATCACCGACTCGATGGACATGAGTTTGAGTGAACTCCGGGAGTCGGTGATGGACAGGGAGGCCTGGCGTGCTGCGATTCATGGGGTCGCAAAGAGTCAGACATGACTGAGCGACTGAACTGAACTGAACTGATCCCTGCCCCCAACCTCACCTTCAGCTAACAGATGCTTACATGTGTAACAGTAGCACTTCATCTCATTAACTAAAGGTCAAGTTCTTGCTACAGTGACCCTTTGAGAAGCATCAGAGGTTTCCCCATCATGTTGCAGAGCTTCCCCATCCTCTCCCAGAGCAGGATTTCATAGGGGTGGGATAGAAGATAGTCAAAGAGGTCTGGGAACCTGTCAGGGAGAGTAAGGGAACAGGAAAGGAAGAAAAGCCTGGCTCATCAAGAGAAAACAAAAGAAGGAAGACAGCAGGCAGAAGCAAAGAACACCAAGAACAAACTGCCAGTGTTACCAGTGTTGCCAAGGATTGACTTTGCAATGGATACCAGAGCCAGGAAATGAGGTGGGGCGGGAGGGACCAAAGGGTACCTACAGAAGACAGGAGACCAGACAGGTATGTGGAGGATTCTTATTGTTCAGTCACTAAGTTGTATCCAACACTTTTGTGACCCCACGGACTGTAGCTTTCCAGGCTCCTTTGTTCATGAGATCCTCCAGGCAAGAATTTCCTTCTCCAGGGGATCTTCCCAACCTGGGGATCGAACCTGAGTCTCCTGCATTGGCAGGAGGGTTCTTTACCACTGAGCTACTAGGGAAGTGGTTACTATAAGCCAAACTCATCTGCTCAAGGTTCACGTGGTTGTTCCTAATTTTCTTACGGTAAATGTCATTCAGACCATTGATAAATATGTCTTTCCTCCCTTTCCCACCTCCCTTCATTCCTAGACAGGTCCCCAGACACACCAAGATGTCTTTTCCAGTCTGTAGACCACTTGGGACTGTGTGATTACAAAACAAGAAGGCACAAGGGGTATGGTTCTTGCCCCCCAATGAAATCAAGGCCACAAATTTTATCTATGAAATGCTTCTTATATGGAATTAGGATAAGATATCAAGTGTCACTTATGGGCATAAATGTGTGGATTATAGAAGGGATTAATGCACATTTGGCACTTCATGCTGATGGATTAAACTTTCAGTCTTTCTCTCTCTTGCCTACACAGACATGCACACACACACTTCTCATACATTCTCCACTGTCATTCTCATAAAAATATACCTGAAAAAACCAACATGTCCCTATCCAAACTACTACTCCTGCATCCTAAAGCATCCAAAACATTATTTGACAAATAATTAGAAAATATCTCCACCAAAGGCCAATTATGTTTACATCAAGAAAAATTCTACATCTCAGCTCTAGTCTGCACCCTGACTCTGGGCACAAACTCAGCATCTAATTTTAATTAGCCACCTTACAAACGTGTGAGGAAACTCGTAAGGGGACATCGGTGTGACAGTGTGGGTGACACAGAACAGATACCTACCCAATGATGGAAACACTCCAGAAAGTTCATCTTCTTCCCAGAAGGTCATCGTCACCAAACGGATGACAGCACATTTTGCTTTCATCCATGAAAGGAGCACATCCGACAGGCCAGTCTAAGGAAATGCCAGCGACTTCAGTGAGGCCTCCTCCCTAGAAGACTCAGTAGCTGGCTTTCCATGCCCCTCAGCCCAGCAAGAGGGTTTAAGGCAAAGTCCAACCAGTTCCATCAGTTTCAGCTTCAAAAAGGCAGAAAAATACCCAACTAGATTTGCCTTCTTGAGATAGCACCTTTAAATATGCCTTGGGTGTCTCTTCTGTGTGTGTGTGTGTGTGTGTGTGTGTACGTTTATAAGAACCCTCTGTTTGTGATCTGCTCACTGCAATGTAAGACATGAATAAAACAGTGCAACTGTGTTTGTTTTAATAAGGCCATTCTGAGCAGCTGTTTAATGATCCATGGTGTTAAATGAAAACTACAGGTGTTCCAAGTGCAAACCTTATGGCCCAGGGCCCCCCTTATTACCTCTCCACAATTAGCAGCCAACTGCTCTTAGGCTGCGCGAAGAATTGCCGCCATCATCATTACATTGTTTCTTAATTTCATTCTCTGCCTAAGTTTCTTTCCCCAAAGGAAAAACCTGCTTGGCATGGGAAAGCATAATAGTGACAAAACTAAGAAGGAGGGAGAATACAAACCACTCCCTATCCGAGCACAGGCAGGCCTCAGTTAAGGAGGAAAGAAAAGCCAAAAAGCTCAGCCCCTTGAGCAAACTTCCAGAGTGGCTTGATAGCCAAACTGAGCAAAGTCTTGCTGAAATTACGGGTGTTCGTGAGAACTCAATTAACTCTTTCTTCTTCATGGTTCTCCAAGCTTTATTACTCTGCTAAGCCACTGATACAGAATCTGCTTGTCAAACAGGTGATGCAGGTTCGATCCCTCGGTCATGAAGATCCCCTGGAGGAGGGCATGTATTCTTGCCTGGGAAATCCCATGGGCAGAGGAACCTGGCAGGCTATAGTTCACAGGGTCACACAGAGTCAGACACGACTTAGAGACTTAAAAACAACAAAAAGCCACATTATCAGAAAGCTACATAACTGGACCCTATCACCCTGGCTTCTGCTTTTACACGACTATAATTTTAACCTTACGACTTCAGCTTTCATGGAAGGTACATATAACAAGAGGCAAAGGAGGAAAGTTTCTGTATCTCATGTGAAATTGCTATCCATAGCATCATTCATGACATAGCTCAGTACCCCTTTTGTAAAGATGCCTGAGGAAAATTTAATTAGAGCTCAGAAACAAGTTTACCTTTTCATATCAATGGGTATTCTTTCTTCCACAACTAGTAGTTCTCAATTCTGACTGCACATTAGAAATCATCTAATACTAAACACATTGCCCTGCCAGCTCCATTCTAGCCCAGTTAAATTTGGAGTTTTGGGAGTGGGCACTGGGCAAGGATGCTGAGTTGTGCATTCACCATGTGCTCGGACAAACTCCAGCATTATACTCTGCAGCCAAGATGGAAAACAACTGCCTCAGAAAATGAGAGTTTTATAACTCATTGCTTCTGCCTCTTCATTTTGGTTACTAAGAAGCTCAAAACTAACTGTATTGACTTGTAGTAATTTTCCTCTGCCAGAATTTTTCAATATAATTTTCCCTCTGGATCCTTTTTCATTAATGGATTTACTAGTACTTTAATGTCAGTGATCAAATATTCATTTCGGAGAGAAAGTGAAATAAAACAAGGAAATAAATAAAATAAGACTTGGGGGGCAGCACAAGTAGGCCAATATATGGATCTCTAATAATCACCCAAACTTAAGATGGTCAAACATGAACTCTTGGTTCCCCTCATACAAGCTCTTCCATGAGTCTGCCCCATGGCAGTAAAGGAGGCCCTATTCACCCAGTTTCTCAAAAGTCATCCTTGACTCTTCTCTTTCATCTCACATCTTGCAAACATTAACAGCTCTCGGTACTCCAGTCTTCCAAATATATATTAAATCGAACCACTTCTCATCATTTGTACTGCTACTGTTCTTCTTGGTTTGAGGTTTGGGGTTTTGGCTGTTACGCTTAAACAATCCTAGAATCTCTGGGGTTTCCAAAAATAAATATTCATTTCTTGTTCAAGTTCTATAAAGGGCTGCAGCTTGACTGAACTAAGCTGAGCTCGCTGAGATGAGCTGAGTTCCACATGTGTACAAAGGACCCAGGCTGAAAGCCATGCTGTCCTCATGGTAGAGAACAGAAGTCTGCGGGCGACAGAGTCAACCATTACAAGTGCATTTGAAGCTCTGCTCTGATGGGTTTTACGTTACGTCTTCTCATATTTAATTGGCCAAATCGAGTCACATGACCAAACCCAAAGTTAAGGGGGTAGGAAAATACACTCAGTGTACAGAAAACCTTGGCAAGGAAGGAAAAAATATTTTTGAACAAATATACAGTGAAGTGACCACAGCCTGGCTATCCACAGTTTCCACTCTTATTCCCTTTAATTTTTTTCTCAACACAGAGGATTCTTCTTAAAATTCAAAATGGATCATGTAACTCTGAGGGTTCAGGATGGGGAACACATGTATACCTGTGGCGGATTCATTTTGATATTTGGCAAAACTAATACAATTATGTAAAGTTTAAAAATAAAATAATAAAAAAAAAAAGATATTTGTAGGGACTTCCCTGGTGGTCCAGTAATTAGGAATTCATCTTGCAATTCAGGGGACAGAGGTTCAATCCCTGGTCAGGGAACTAAGATCCTATATGCCACAGAGCAACTAAGCCTGTGCACAGCAACTGCTGAGCCCACGTACTCTGGAGCCCGTTTGCCACAGCTAGAGAGTCCATGTGCCATCACGAAAGATCCTGCATGATGCAACAGATTCCGTGTGCTGCAACTAAGACCCAACACAACCTAATAAAAACTTTTTTAAAAGGTGAAAAAAAAAAAAAAAAAAAACCCTCCAGTGGCATCCTACCACATCTAGAATCAAACATAAATTCTTGGTTTGTTTTTTTCAAAATTCGCTTCATCATCTGGTCCCTGCCCATGGTCTCACAGCACTCTCCTCTTCACAAATCTGTTCCAGCCAGGCTGATCCTCAAACTTACCTTCTCCCCATCCTCCAGGGCCTTTTCATTGGCTATCTCCTCTACTTGGAATGTTCTTCCACTTGGTCATCGCAATCTGGCTGCTTTTTGTCATTCAAAATTAAGTTTAAGTGTCACTTCTCAGAGAAACCTTCCTGGACAACATAATCTAAGTTGCTCCCTGCACACCCACCCCATCATCTGCTATCACAAAACCCTGTTTTAATTACCTTTATACCATGTATCGAGCTTCCCCAGTGGCTCAGTGGTAAAGAGACCGCCTGCAATGCAGGAGATGAAGGTTCGATCCCTGGGTCGGGAAGATCCCCTGGAGAAGGAAATGGCAACTCACACCAGTATTCTTGCTTTGGAAATCCCCTGGACAGAGGAGCCTGGCAGTCCATGGGGTCACAAAAGATTGGACACAACTGAGCAACTGAACACCAACAAGCAAGAATACCAAGTATCCAAAACTAATACAATTATGTAAAGTTTAAAAATAAAATAAAATTTAAAAAAAAAAAAAGAATACCAAGTATCACTGAGAAATTCTCTCTCTCTCTCTCTCTGTTTATATATATATATATATATATATATATATATATAAATATTTTTCAGATTATATGGTCCAAGTTTAAGCTATTTGAGGGCAGAGACCTTGTCTGCTTCACTGTTTTACCTACAGTGTCTAGAACAGCATCTGAAAAACCATAGGTACTCAATAAATACTCATTGACTAAGTCACTCCCCCAAGTAATGCTTTTCTTTGTAACTCTTCAAGTCAATATAACAAGAGTGGACTCTTCAAGCATAGGCTAGAAGATTGGACTAGATGACCTTTCAAGTCTCACCAGATCATAAGATACTATGGTTTTCCAGCCAAGTCCCTACCTTTATGCAGCAGTTTCTGGTTTGCAAAGACTTTCACAATGATTACCACTTTTGATCTTCACCAGAACCTTGTGGAGTTTCCAAGGCAAGGTGTTGATACAGATAAGGAAGCAACTTCATACTTCAGGCCAGGATACAGGAGAGGTAATAAGTGAGAAGAACGTCTTTGCAGTCTGACCCTTTAGCACACATAGAGATGTCAGCATCTCCAGATTCCAAACTCCCCCCCACCACCCAGTCCCTTTAAGACATTCAGGGGACTTCCCTGGCGGTCCCGTGGTTAAGACTTTAGCTTCTAAGTAGAGGGTACAGGTTCGATCCCTAGTCACAGAATTAAGATCCTGCATGCCGTGCCATGCAGCCAAAAAAAAAAAAGGCTTTCAGGCATTGATACTTATGTGTTCCAGCCCCATCAGGCCCCACGGCCTAGCCATCAGTTTCTCCTCCTAATCCAGACTTCTCTATCCTACACCTCTCCACTGAGTTGGGTCTGCTCAGAAAAAGTACCTGTGAATGGACGGTGACCTTTCCCAAAGCAGCTTATTTTCTTTTTTGTGAAAGGAAACAATCTCCAGAAATAAATAAGATGAGATTCTCCAGCTGGCGGAGCATGTTGGTGTAAGTACAGACCATGGCGAGGGGCGGCTCTGACCATTTCCCAGTCTACAGGTAAGCAGAGAGAGAAACAGATGGGCCAATTTCACCATCTCACAAAAAACAGTGTTTTCAATATGGTCTCCAATATGGAATTCTGTTTGGGGACTGGATGGCCAATGAAAGCATTTCAGGAAAACAATAATAAACTCTGTTATGGGCAAGCAGCATGCTTTTTGATTGATAGCATTCATTAAAGTGTGGACCAACAAATGAGCCAGACTTCTGCAGGATGTAACTGTCCTTGGAACAAACTTCAGGTGGAGACTGAGTCTGCTGAAGCATGTCCAAACGCCCCACCTCCCACGGCCAGTGCTTGGAGGTTTTCACACCTCTGCTGGTTCTGCTAACAGACTTGAGGCTTGCCTCTGGCCCCCACATAACCCTGCCTTGCTCTGGGGAAGATCACCTACCCTGGTCTTATCTGTCCTCACTATGGAGGGGGCTAAAGTCAGAGCAGAAGAAAGCAACCTTGCTCAATGAGACAGCACGGCCATCGGAGGAGCTAAGAAAACATTTTTTAATCTCAAGTTTGAGAAACACTATTCCTCAATGAAAGGGACAGGGAAATGCAAATCACCACCACATGGCCACATTCATTTTTTAAATTTAATTTTTCTTATTTTAATTTTTTCAGCCTTACCACATGGAATGTGGGATCTTAGTTTCCCAATAAAGGATTGAATCTGCACCCCCTGCAATGGAAGAGCATGGTCTTCACCACTAAACCACCAGGGAAGTCCAATATGGCCACCTTTAGAAAATAGGAAATGAATACTAATGGGGAAATTTAACAGTGCATGACTCCTGAATCTCCTACCCCCAACTACTGCCATCCCTTTGGTAGATCCCAGTGTAATAATTCCCTCAGCTCCAAATGAGAATTCCCAGTTAAGGTTCCCTTGGTGTTAGTCACTCAGTCATGTCCAACTCCTTGCAACCCCATGGACGGTGGCCTGCCAGGCTCCTCTGTCCATGGAATTCCCCAGGCAAGAATACTGGAGTGGGTTGCCATTTCCTTCTCCAGGCGACCTTCCGGACCCTGGCATTGAACCCAGCTCTCCCACACTGCAGGCAGATTCTTTACCGTCTGAGCCACCAGGGAAGCAAGTATAATATGTTAGGTTGCAGGTATAAAACAAAAATAAGTAGAATATAAAATTCTGTGTATGGGTGCAGAGGAATTGAAGTTTGGAGAAATAGAGGGCTCTGATCATGCAGGATGTTACCTGGAAGACTGAAGAGTTTGGAAGTTCATTTAATGGTAATTCCTATCTGGGGCAGGCTTCCCAGGTGGCGCTAATAGTAAAGAACTCTCCTGCCAATGCAGAAGACACAAGAGACTTGGTTTCGATCCCTAGGTTGGAAAGATGCTCTGGAGGAGGAAATGGCAACCCACTCTAGTATTCTTGCCGGGAAAATTCCATGGACAGAGGAGCCTGGTGGGCTACTGGCAGGCTATAGTCCATGGGGTCACAAAGAGTCGGGCACAACTGAGTGACTGAGTATGAGCGCGCACACATACACACACACACACACACACACACACACACACACACATACACACACACACCTGACTGGGTCAGGAAAAGTTGGTGGGCAGAGGTGACAACAACAAAGAGGCTACTTGTGAATCCTAGCTCGGACATCACTCACAGGCACAATAAGCTGTTTAAATAAAGGAATTTGAACAGTACCTATAAGTCCCCTTGACTTATCAATATCTTCCTCTCACTGACCCAGCCACCACCACACCAAATCCCCAACAATAATATAATAACAATAACAATATTAGTCACTAAGCCTTACTGAGAACTGATTCTATTCTAGGAGCTCTTCTAATTATATCATATATTTTAGATTATGACTCACTTCTCTAGTTCAAGACTTAAAAGTCCCTGATAAAATGTATGTTATCTGAGCATAGTACATTAATCCATTATAAACTACTCACATTTAAATATTCACCAGATCACCATATTAATAAAGAGTGGTATGCAGAGACCTAACATGAAAAAAGTTTCTAGAAGATTCATTTGACAGCTGTGTAGCGAATCAATTAGGGCTAGAAAGACACTACAGCCCTGCACATAAGTTAGGGATCTGTTTTTATAGGAAATCCAATTGCACAATAAAAGATTAAGTTGTAATTGGTATACCATATACATTTTATAAATTTGGAGACAGGTGTGTGTGTGTATTTATGTATGTGTGTTACTTGCTCAGTTGTGTCTGACTGTGACCCTAAGGACTGTAGCCCATCAGGCTCTAGTCTCTGTCCATGGGATTCTCCAGGCAAAAATACTGGAGTGGGGTGCCATTTCCTTCTCCAGGGGATCTTCCCGATCCAGGGATCAAACCCAGACTCTTGCATTGCAAGCAGATTCTTTACCATCTGAGCCACCAGGAAAGGCAGTTAATTATTTATATACTATAGAACAAACCCAATCAGATGGCCCCTTTTAAGCAATAAGTGCAATGGCAACCCACTCCAGTGTTCTTGCCTGGAGAATCCCAGGGACGGGGAGCCTGATGGGCTGCCGTCTATGGGGTCGCACAGAGTCAGACACAACTGAAGCGACTTAGCAGCAGCAGCAGCACAGTTAGGAGTAGGCACAGGGAGGCCCAGAGCTAAGTTCTGGAGTTAGTATTGACCCTATGCTATGCTATGCTAAGTCACTTCAGTCGTGTCCAACTCTGTGTGACCCCATAGACGGCAGCCCACCAGGCTCCCCTGTCCCCGGGATTCTCTAGGCAAGAACACTGGAGTGGGTTGCCATTTCCTTCTCCAAGGCATGAAAGTGAAAAGAGAAAGTGAAGTCGCTCAGTCGTGTCCAACTCTTAGCAACGCCATGTACTGCAGCCTACCAGGCTCCTCCGCCCATGGGATTTTCCAGGCAAGAGTACTGGAGTGGGGTGCCATTGCCTTCTCCGAGTATTGACCCTAGATATAGACAAATTGTTCTGCACAAAGAAAATCTGTAATACTTTTATATTTCTCCTGAGAGGGCCAAAGCAAAAAGTAAAAGAAAAGGGATGAGGCCATGAAGAGAGAGGAAGGAAGCTAACCCACATGGTGAGAGACTGGAGCTCAGGTTGCAGAAATGGCTTAGGGACTTGAAAGGACAAGGATGGCCACTGCTCCATCTCAAGTTGTTTGCAACTGTGGTAGCATCTCTCCACACCCCCACCCCCAGCTTCAGTAACATCTGCCACACTTTCCTTGTGTCAGTGGGTTGTTGGGAGATGAAGAACAGGAGTTGTGTTCTGAGTTTGAGTCAACATGGTATAGAAGAGAAAGAGTATGTACAGCACAGTAAGAAGACCCTGAAATAAAAAAGCTTCCCAAATAGCAAGCACTCAGGGCTTCAGGCGACTGTATAGCGTCAGCACCCTGGAAATTCACAGCTTACACAGGGCTTCGGACTTCCCATGATCTCTGGGATAGAGTTGCTCTGCGTGTGTGCTAAGTCGCTCCAGTTGTGTCTGACTCTGTGCGACTCTATGGACTGTAGCCCGCCAGGCTCCTTTGTCCATGGGATTCACCAGGCAAGAATACTGGCTTGGCTTGTCGTGCCCTCCTCTGGGGGATCTTCCCAATCAGGGAATGAGCCATCATCTTCTGCATTGCAGGTGGATTCTTTACAGCTGAGCCACCAGAGGGATGCCTGGTAGAGGTTCCAGCCAAACTTATTTCAATTTTGAGCACAATGAGGATGACCCTAGCTGACGACTGGAAATGTATAGGATTTTCTTAAAGTGAAATGCAAAAGCAAAATAGAATGTTTTCCAACACAATTCAGTTGCCATAGTCCTCTGAGCTATTTTTCTCTTTTTCTTCTTTACTTTCTTTTTCTCTCCTTCTCCCTCCCTCTCCTGTCCTCCCCCTCTCTTTTTCCTGGCCTTCTTCTCTCTCTCTCTCCTTCCCTCCCTCCCCCACTGCTTCCCTCTTTCTCTCTTTCTTGGTATTTTTCCATCTCACTCAAAGAAGGAAACAGTAAATTGCAAAAACAACAGCAACAAAAAAAGGTGCATTAATTCCAGTTCTAGGTAGATTGCAGTAAATGAGCTTTACAAAGAAAAAAAAACTGATTAAGGTAGAGTATTGCAAGCCATATGCCAGTGTCAGGCAGGGAAGCAGCAGCTGTGCTATCAATTAGAACATTCTAATACCCGGTTATGAAGACTGACACTTTGGAAGTAATTAAGTATTAGATATTTTTAGGTCATTGCAGCTGCAGGAACACACAACTTATGCATTCAGGAGATCGAAGACTTGATAGTGGCTTTTTCCTTGGAGGCTCACTATCTTAATTGTCCCTAATCATTTTCAACACCTATGGTGTTTTGTGATTGCCTCAAGCATAGCAATTGGTCAAATGTGAACCAAGGGGGAACTGTGGCCTCTTCTTTTTTTGCTAAGATCATGAAAAGCAGCAGGGGCATATTGGAATATCAGACTAAACCACAATGACAGAAATAGCCCATTGACATGCTAGATTCCCATTAAGAGCATACACGGCTACAGCTAATTTCCTATGGCTAGTGGGGGATTCTAGGGGGCAGTAATCATTCTGTCAAGATGCTGAGATTGTCAAAGATGTCTCTTTCTAGCTGGAGAAAAGAAAGAGAGGGAAATCTTGGCTGATTATTATTTCAGTTAACATATTGTTATTGTGTGTCCCAAGCCCTAGGCTACACATTGTAGGGAGACAGAAAGGGTCTCAATACCAATAACAAAGACTTCAAGTACTTCTATATAGAGTCATAGACTTGTAAAGCTGGAAACCACCTGCCTCAGTGGTTCTCAGCCCATGAATTTTAACCCACACATTAAAATCGCCTGCCAGCTTTTAAAAGCTATCATGCCTGGGACTCACTCCTGACCATTCAAATCAGATTCTTAAAGATATATTCTATGTATATACTAGAGCTCCCCAGATGATTTTAATGTCAACCAGGGTGGAAAACCACTTATTCATCCAACACCCTTATTTTATGGGTGAGAAAACTTAAGACTCAGAAAGTCACTCCCCTGTGACAAAGGGACACCTAGAATCAATCCTCTGGACCCCCGGTGAGTGCTCTTTTGCCCTCTTGAAATGCTGCTTCCTGTCAAAGGAACAGGACTTAGATTGTAAGTGGCAGAAATGAGACCTGAACTCAGACAATCTGACTCCACAGTCTGTGTTTTAGCCACTATGCTGTTTGAATCCCAAACAGGGCCAGTTGACAGGCTCAGGCTTCATGCCAAATGATATTGACACCAGTCATGCTAGAGGGACACAGAAGAGGAAGTGGTGCATAGAAGGATGCCACACTGGAGCTGGACTTGGAAATCCAGCTAGGAATCGAGGAAGATGACTTGACAGGTTAGGGAGAATGGTAGTGGGAGTGATGTCAGAGACAGAATGACAATAGGAATCCACAGTATACAAGGGAATCATTGCCATCATTCTTGAAAAACAATTCCAAACTTAACAGTTGCAAAAACATAGAGCATATGTATAGATACTCTCCCCAGGTTCATCTTGTTCTCTATGAGTGTGTGTGTATGTGTGTATGTGTGCATATACATATGTATATATACACAGCTTTGTTTTGGAATGCAGATAGAATAGTGAATAAAAGCATAGACTGTATATATACATACTTATATGTATATATTTGAGGAGGGCATGGCAACCTACTCCAGTATTCTTGCCTGGAGAATCCCCATGGACAGAGGAGCCTGGCAGGCTACAGTCCATGGGGTCGCAAAGAGTCAGACACAATTGAGCGACTAAGCACAGCACAGTAGCATATGTTGTTGTTGTTGTTCAGTCACCCAGTCTTGTCAGACTCTTTGTGACCCCATGAACTGTAGCACACCAGACCTCCCTGTCCCTCACCATCTCCCAGAGTTTGCCCAAGTTCATATTCATTGCATCAGTGATGCTGTCCAGCCATCTCATCCTCTGATGCCCTCTGACATACAACATGTACATATATATAATTTGTTACATATAATTATTTCCATATAGAAATTTACATATAGTTATTTAATATACTCATATATAATTTATTTTCTGAGCCATTTTAAGGTAGATTACATCTATCAATTCCTTTTCCCCCCAATACTTCAGTTTGTATTTCCTAAGGACAAAGATATTCACTTAGATAACCACAGTACAGTTATTAAGTTCACGAAATGTAACATTGTTACAATACCTTTATCTTATCTACTGCTCATATTATTTCATCAATTGTCCCAATAATGTCCTTTATAGCATTTTGGTTCCTCAAGCAACCTAGCGTCATGATTGCCTTTAGTTGTCATATCCATTTAGTTTCATCTCAAAGCGCTTCAGCCTTTATCTTTGATGACACTGACATATTTGAAGAGTAGAAGCCTACTACTTTATAGACTGTTCCTCAATTTTCGTTTGTCTGGGTCTTTCTTAGGATTAGATTTGGTTAATGCATTCCCAGCCAGAAAACCACATAAGTGATGTGTCCCACTCAGAGCGTCATGTTTGCAGGACACAATGTCTGTCTGTGAGATTGAAAACTGGTCAAGGCATGGTTCGGTGTTCCTACTGTGTACTCTTTTTCACTTCATTACCAAAAAGCAATCTAGGAGGAAACACCTGGAGAACACACATATATCTAGCTCTTCATTGAGATTCCCTCCGCCAAAGTTAGCCTCTATGGATGATTCTTTCCTGAACCCTTCTCTACTACAATGATTTCCCAACTCCACCACTCCCTCCACGTCTATCAGTTGGCATTCTGTTGATAGGAATCCCTTCTCCACTATCTGTTTGTTTATCTATTTACTTTTATCATGAACTTTAATAGTTTCTACATCTGGCTCTGCTAGTCACAATAGGGACTGGCTAGAATATTATGGTGGAAGCCTGCAGAGGTTCCATATATATCCAGAAGAGTTTTCACATTTTAAGAGAGAAATAAGGCATGATTATCCAGTGATAAAGGGGGAAAAAAACCTAGTAGACCTATAGGAAATCCTTTTGAAGGGGTTAAATCAGACAAAATGCCCATTAAATGCAGCTATTCTTAGTAATAAACCCAAAATTCAAACAAAAGCACTTTGCTGTTTGCTTGAAAGCATTGTACCTATTTCAGTGTAACATCTCAATTTTATACCACCAGCCCAGCAAAGATCATTCCAGGAACCTAGTTTTGTCCAAAATTATAAAAAAAAAAAAATTCTGTTCAACTAAATGCATCATGACAGATTTCTTGCAGCTCCAGGAATAGATCTATGTTCTTAGGGTGGGTTGGCAGAGAGTGAGGGATTGGACTACAGGAGGTGGTAATTAATCTGATTTTAAAAATCACTCAAACTGTGAAAAAATTAATCCTGCCGAGATTTCAGGGTGTGTTAGCAGTTCAGTTAGGGTTTGTGCAAACCACACCACTAACCCTGGGACGCTTTCACAATTAAAAGCTGATGACACTTGGGGGGGAGACTTTATCATCAGTAAATTAAAAAATCAGGACAGCAAAGCCAAAGAGCACTTTATAGACCAGTGCAATTGGGTTCAGGTTGAAACAAGGCACGTGAGGAATATGCATCACATTTCTTCCTTAAAGCACACAGTAAAGGCCATATCTTTTCCCAGGTGGTTTTACTTTTCCCTCCTATTTACCCTCTTCCCAAAAGCAGACTTAAATGTTGAGTCCCTTCCATCATAGCAGGTCTGGGAAAGCCAGGTAAGTTTGGAGTTGCCTTCTGTCTGCATCCCCCTGACATAGAGAGGCTCCAAAGCAATGATTTCCTTATATTTTCTGAAACTGAAAATCCCAATTATGGTAAACAAAGCTGACACCAACTTTGGCTCATGCCATCTTATGAAAGATGTTTATACTGCCTCAGAATATAAAAAGCTGTCAGGGAGATAACAATCTGCATGAGAAAATGCAGGAGAGTTTTGGAAATGTCAATAGTTAATGAGCCTAAGAGAACAGTTGGTTTTTTTTAAAGATCTCATCCCAGAAAATTTAGAACATAGGGCTGATGTATACATATAAAATAACTCTGCTATATTTAAAATGGATAACCAACAAAGACCTACAGTATAGCACATGGAACTCTGCTCAATGTTATGTGGCAGCCTGGATAGGAGGGGAGTTTGGGAGAGAATAGATGCATGTATAAGCATGGCTGAATCCCTTCACTGTGCACCCAAAACTATCACAACATTGTTAATTGGCTATACCCCAACACAAAATAAAAGTTTAAAAAAATAGCAGGGATTTCAGGAACTTGTTTTATCAGGCTTCGGTTGCATTTTTAAATTTTGGAAGTAATCATTGCTTTCCAGGTAATGATTGTTACTGATTTACATGAAGGATTCAGGTTCTAAAAGCCAGAAATGAATTCCCTAATCTCAAACTGTATGATGGGTCCACTGGTCCTTCCAAATGATTCTTTCATGATAAACAACACCTCACTTCCTGAGCTCATCCACCATGAGAACCCTGAACATTTGGTTGATAACCGACTTGAGTTGTCTTCTTGGGAGAATTTAAGTTTCGGTTACTGGAAGGTCCAAAGGAAAAGAATGCTGGCTGTTATGCATAAACAACCCACAGGTTGCTTTAAAGGACTCAACTTGTTGGAGACAAGATTCAAATTTGCTATTAAGCTGCTGTAATATTGTTCAATTTCTGAAATGATTTTGTGATCTTTGGAATGATGGGATTTCTCATAGAGCTCTTTGGCCTTGAAACATACTTATTCACAACATTTATCATATGCAGCGACATTCAGCTACAGCAGAGTAAATAGGTTTAAAACTGTGAGTTCTGCCTGCTGAAATACTTTATCATTACGCCTTGGCATCCTCAAATGCAATAAATGTGGAAATTTGGAATTGAAGGGCTTGATTTCCAGTCTCATTGGCCTCTCTCCCTTGGAATTAATGTGGTGCCATTGAGTTCAGCAATAAAGCATCTCGTGCTAACAGAGAGAAAATATCAACTTTCTTCCTGTGCATATGTGAATTTGGCAAAATATCAGGAAGAAGGCAATATAAAAGTAAAAATGATTTAGCCGTCATGAATATGAGAAGGTGAATTTAATGCATAACTAACACTCTGCAGGATTCGTGGTTCTGGCATACTGGGGGAGGTGAGACATTAATTGAGTTAAGCTTTGGAAGAAAACCATTTTTCTAGTGATAAAAGCAAAGCAGTATTCTGTATGCTTTTCTCTAAGTAATGTTACATTTAAATCACCTTATCATCATCAACAACAACAACAAAAATGAGCTGAACATTTTCTCTTTCTTCCCCTATAAGAATGTCAGTTCCATAGGGCCAGAAGCCATATTATCCCTGACACTTTATAGTAAGTACTTAGTACCTATTGGTCAAAAAAAAAAAAAAAGTCATAAGTGATTTTTTTTTTTTTGCATGTTTATCTGCTTCCTATCTGTTTCATCCACTAAAAAGATCTTCTTCATCACACAGTGCCTGGAATAAAATAGGAGCTCAAAGAATGGTTGTCCAATGAGTAAAAATGAATTCTCCCACTGCACTACACTTCTGATGGGTAGAAAGAAGCACGCATATGCGAAAGGTCAGACTGAGTGGCCCACGAAAATCTATATTTCTGGAAAATTATACTCATATAAAGCACAAAAATTTATTTTTAATTCCCTACAAGTCATCAAAGGCCAGGGCAAGTAAGGTACTGCCCTGGAACACAAAACTTAAGGGGCAAATTTAAGTACATAACTAAACAGCGAGAGACTATATTTCAATGTGACGAGAATTTTTTTTCCTTTCTACTTGTTGTATAAGAAAAAGAAGACTTATTGGACACTACCTGTTTCATAGATTCACTCTTGCTTCTCAATTATAATTTAAATTACTTATGCTATTTGCTATATTTTTAACAAAATATAAATTTCCAAAAATGTATTATAAAAATATAAGGGGCAACAAGATTCAGAAATAAGATGAATAATATTTTAATACAAGATTTTTGAGTTAAAAATATACACTGAACAAAGTATCCAAATATTAAAGAAAGATAGGATCAGTAACAGGCCAGTATCTAGCTGTATTGAAACCTGAAGAAAAAGAAAAATATCAGTAATACTGCTTGCTGTTTATCATGTCCCTGCCTTCTAAAGACAATGATTCTCAAGCAAAATGTGTGGGCTGCCATATGAGGCTGTAAGTAAAAAACCCAGAAAAAAGGCAAATTGCTCTCTATAAGTAAGAGGACAGATGTGAAATAGAATCTAGGAGGAGGCAAGAGAATAGAGTTGAGAAGACAGGGCCACTGGAGGAAGGAAAATGGATGACCAGGAAAGACTGGGAAAGAGATATCCAATGAGAGAATTAGATTCAATTTCACTCTGATATGCAATGTAACCAGGCTGTCCATTCCGTAGTGACATATTCAGCAAAAAGTTCATTCCCCATTAATGTTTTGGGAAGTGGGTGGATTTATTTTGCAGGGGACGAGGGACAGAGCACCTAATCTTGTCCCAGGAAGAGCAGAGGGCAAAAGCAGAGGTTACCCAAGGGGAGTACAGTCTGATCCTTCTTTACCCAGGAACTTGGCCACTCACCAAGTTTGACTAATGCTATGTCAATTGTTTGTTGAATCTGTCTGCTCCCTTCCAACTCTACTGCCTGGCCCCATCGTCTTAGATTATCATCATCACCTTTCACCTTAACCATAGCACTAAACTTCTAACCACTCAGGGGTTCATCTTCCCTGCTCTACAAATCATTCCTCACACAGAAGCACCTAAGCTTTTGACCAGTCCAGGTTTGATGCACGATACTGGATGCTTGGGGTTAGTGCACTGGGACGACCCAGAGGGATGGTATGGGGAGGGAGGAGGGAGGAGGGTTCAGGATGGGGAACACATGTATACCTGTGGCGGATTCATTTTGATATTTGGCAAAACTAACACAATTTGTAAAGTTTAAAAATAAAATTAAATTAAAAAAAAAACAAAACCAAAAAACCTGAAAAAAAAATTTCAAAATGGCTTGAAAGTCCTTCATGATCAAGCCCTAGCATTGTCTTTTATGATTTCCCACTATCTTCAATCCACCAGATACACTAGACTTTTATAGGTTTTCTGAATGAATGCACTATAAAAAAGTGGAAAATTTTTAAAAGCATAAAGGTAGCACAATAGGGCAAATGTTGCATATGCAAGACCTGAACCTCAGAATTATAATCACTAAATGACAGTGGGACAAATAGATAGTCAAGTTTAAGGTCTGCTTCGTTAGCCAAACTATAGCCAAAGACATTAATTTGGCCTCTGGCATATCATTTTTTCTTGTTTCATTCTGTAGTCCAAGTCACCCATAGTACAATATTGAAATAGATATTAAGTTTTTTTCTTTGACTGGATTATAAATGCCCCACATAAAGATAGAACTTGGGCTAATACCCAGAGCAGAGAAGAAATATTACCAAATTCTTTCATCAAAATTTTATTTACATTTCTTTTGTGAAACATTCATTTCTCTGCACCAAATAAGATAGATTACTTTCATTAAAGTCATTAATGCCCATTAGTAAAAAATAATGTACTTGAACTTTCCATAGCCTTAAACTAATCACAGAGACACATGCTCCACCAAGACTGGCATGCTCTCATGTAAAATCAAGGTACAGGGACGGCCCTGGTGGCCCAGTGATTGGGACTTACCACTTTCAATGCAGGGAGAGCGAGTTTGATCCCTGGTCTGAGTAGCGGCATCCCACATACCACACAGCACAGCCAAAAAACTAAACAAATAAATAAAATGAAACAACACACTTTTTTTAAATTAAGGTGCAGGGCCTGTCTGTCTACAGCTAACAACAGCCTATTCTCAACAGAGATACAAGCTGCACACAGACATATGGATTTGCTGGTTGTTCTGTCTTTTCCTTAGACTTTTGTTACTCCTGAATCTGGATACTGACCTACATTTGAGTGCTTTGCCATCCAGCCTGGTACCTCTAGCCACATGTGACTATATAATTTTTAATTAATTATGACTAAAATTAAAAGTTTAAGTCATCTATAACACAATCCACATCTCAAGTGCTCAATAGCCATAGGTGGCCAGTGGCTACCATATTGGACAGTGTAAATACAGCTTACTTCCAACACTGCAGGAAGTTCTATTGGGCAGAGCTGTTTTCACACATTCCAAAGCTCCCACCTCCCTAGCCCCCCAAGTACAATATTCACACAGAGTTCTCATTCCTGAGCTTCCCTCTTCCACATCCTGCAAAGATTTAGACATTTTTTAAAATCCCCTATTACACTTCAACTTCAGTCCAAGTAGAGACTCTGACAGCTTTATTACTACCTTATCAAGTCACTTCGTGATTTTTTTTAAAATTATTATTCTATAAAACCATTTATCCAGACTGGATTTGGTAGCTGTATGAAGCCTATTCATTTAATAGAAACTGATTTCCAGCACATGATTCCTGGCTTCCTTGCCCCCTAATATGCTCTGTACCCAGCAGTACTAATGGTAGACGTCCCTTCCAAGAAATCTTCCTTCCATCAGCCACAATCACAGACCCATCTAAAACCATGTTCAGGCATTTGCTTTATGTTTTCACAGTCACAGGAAATTACTTATTTCACTTGAGTTTCATTTCTTTCTTTTTTTCTTCTCTTTCAGGAAAAGACTGTCTACCCCAGCAATAAAGCATTTGTGTTCTCTGCAGCTAGATAATTGAAGACGAAACACCAACAGGCATATTGCTATATCAATAATGCACTGTCCTTCACCAACAAAAGGCACAGCTACTGACCCACCTCTAGTAAAATACAGGCCTTGAATTGTGTCTCCAGTGGTGAGAAGAGGTTTGTCTTAACCTTTTTGATAATGATCATTTGTGTCTGGAGTTAGGGTGCCATCTGTGGCCAGATTTGGGGCTCAATCTGTGACCAGAGCCAGGACTCATCTTTAACTACACTTAGGAAACAATATTGTGGCCAGAATCAATGCTCAACTTATATTTGATTCTGATGGCCAGAAAGTACATGAGGCCTAGGGATCAGTAGTTTTGTGTTCTAACCCTTAAGCCTAGCATGACACAGAATAGCTTGGGGCAGAAATATATTGTATGACTTTCTCTTCTACCCCAAGAGTAGTACATTTGGAGGCATGCATGCTGTCCACCTCCCATGCCAGACCTACACATCATGAATCAGTCCTGGCTTTCCTTCCTGCTGTGTTCAGATGAGACCTCGAATGACTTCTCACCACAGTGCCCTATGCAGCCACTACCATTCAATCAGAATTGGCCCAAAAGATTAAATCTATTTATTATCTTTGTTCCAGAGAGATCCATGAACCGAGCAGCAGATTATGCCTGGAAAGAGGATCGTTATGGTTCTGACCATTTTTTGAGGCCACAGGAAGGGAGCAATCAACTTAAGGGTAGGACCTGAGGCAAATAAAAACATGTGTATAAGCAGTCCCCTGCAGACACAGGCAGCCTTGGCAGCAATGCAGAGAAGGCAGGAAAGTATTATTTCCAGGCCACCTGCTCTAGTCCTGTATTTGCATACTATTGGAAGTAACATGGTTTTGTGCCCATTGGATATATTTACACCTCTTTCTGCCTTTTGCTGCATGAGTCACTGAATACTTTCAGCCTCCTGTTTTCTATGAACAGCCACTGAGAAATCTCCCTCCCTCAAAACAATTCAAAAGATTCAACTGACTATATCATCCCCTAGAAATGACTGACTGACAGTGGCGGCTGAGCCCACAGTGGCACCCGACTTTTCTGGGTATGTCCTTCAGTCACTGGAAAGCATCTTACTGAGTTGTGTCTTTTCAATTTTAGAACCACATATACTATAGTTACTATCTTTACAAAGACAACTGGTCCTCAATTCTACCAAAAACTTGCATTTCATTATACTTGAGAACCAATAAGCTCTCAAACTTTCTCCAACTGCAGTTCCAAAGTATCTCAGTGCTATAGTGACCTGTAAAATTTACCTAGTCCAGCTACCCAACTATTACTTGGTCTCCCTCACAGCCTCTTCAACAAGTTGTCATTCAGTAATTATTAGATAATTTATAGAGACAAGGCCAGAGTAACCACTATTTCCAAAGGCATTCATTCCACCAACATCTTGTACTATGCCTTTCCATGTTGGCATGCCTCCCACTTCAATATATTTATTCCTTGCATTCTGCCAAAAATCTCTCTCCTGGTTCCTTCTACTCATTGGCCCTGGTTCTGCTTCATATCTTACTAAAGAAAAACACAAGAAGAGGAATCTGTTCTTCTTTCCAGCCTTTGAGATGTCTGAGAACAGTTATCATGACCATTACTGTGCCTTCCTTTTTCCAAGTAATCAAGCCCTATTTCTATAACTGTTAGCCATCAAGTCCCTTCACTATCCTAGTCAGCTTTTACTGAACATGCTTTGGTTCATCAATCTCACTCTTCAAGTTTCAGGACTAAATGTTTTAAGTTTGACTTGCATCTGTTCATGCTCAGTCGCTTCAGTTGTGTCCAACTCTTTCCAATCCTATGGACTGTAGCCCACCAGGCCCTTCTGACCATGGAATTCTCAGGCAAGAATACTGGCATGGGTTGCCATGCCCTCCTCCAGTGGATCTTCCTGAAGCAGGAATTGAACCCACGTTTCCTGTCTCTCCTGCATTGCAGGCAGTTTCTTTACCATCGAGCCACTGAGGAAACCCAAGCTGACTTGAGCATAACTGATTAAGGCAAAGCTGTTATTTTTCTTTTTCTAGATATTAAATTTCTATTGATGGTTTTTAAATTTTGCATTCCTCTTCTTTGAAAACCGTCTCATATTCTCGACTCAATGAGCTTCCCAACCCCTTTCATTCCTCCTTCCCATCATTGCATCCAATCTATCAGGTCTTTTTTAGAAACAGTTCTTGAGTCTCTCCCTCTCTTCTATTCGAATAACTCCCACACATGATTTGGTCCTAATCACCTGACTGTGGCTCAGATCATGAACTCCTTATTGCCAAATTCAGATTTAAATTGAATAAAGTAGGGAAAACCACTAGAACATTCAGGTATGACCTAAATCAAATCCCTTATGATTATACAGTGGAAGTAAGAAATAGATTTAAGGGATTAGATCTGATAGACAGAGTGCCTGAAGAGCTATGGATGGAGGTTCATGACATCGTACAGGAGACAGGGAGCAAGACCATCCCCAAGAAAAAGAAATGCAAAAAAGCAAAATGGCTGTCTGAGGAGGCCTTACAAATAGCTGTGAAAAGAAGAGAAGTGAAAAGCAAAGGAGAAAAGGAAAGATATACCCATTTGAATGCAGAGTTCCAAAGAATAGCAAGGAGAGATAAGAAAGCCTTCCTCAGTGATTAGTGCAAAGAAATAGAGGAAAACAATAGAATAGGAAAGACTAGAGATCTCTTCAAGAAAATTAGAGATACCAAGGGAACATTTCATGCAAAGATGGGCTCAATAAAGGACAGAAATGGTATGGACCTAACAGAAGCAGCAGATATTAAGAAGAGGTGGCAAGAATACACAGAAGAACTGTACAAAAAGATCTTCATGACTCAGATAATCATGATGGTGTGATCACTCACCTAGAGCCAGACATGCTGGAATGTGAAGTCAAGTGGGCCTTAGGAAGTATCACTACAAACAAAGCTAGTGGAGGTGATGGAATTCCAGTTGAGCTATTTCAAATCCTAGAAGATGATGCTGTGAAAGTGCTGCACTCAATATGTCAGCAAATTTGGAAAATTCCTCAATGGCCACAGGACTGGAAAACGTCAGTTTTCATTCCAATCCCAAAGAAAGGCAATGCCAAAGAATGATCAAACTACTGCACAATTGCACTCATCTCACACATTAGTAAAGTAATGCTCTAAATTCTCCAAGCCAGGCTTCAGCAATGTGTGAACCGTGAACTTCCTGATGTTCCAGCTGGTTTTAGATAGGGCAGAGGAACCAGAGATCAAATTTCCAACATCCATTGGATCATCAAAAAAGCAAGAGAGTTCCAGAAAAACATCTATTTCATCTATTTCTGCTTTATTGACTATGCCAAAGCCTTTGACTGTGTGGATCACAATAAACTGTGGAAAATTCTGAAAGAGATGGGAATACCAGACCACCTGACCTGCCTCTTGAGAAATCTGTATGCAGGTCAGGAAGCAATAGTTAGAACTGGACATGGAACAACAGACTGGTTCCAAATAGGGAAAGGAGTACGTCAAGGCTGTATATTATCACCCTGATTATTTAACTTATATGCAGAGTACATCATGAGAAACGCTGGGCTGGAAGAGGCACAAGCTGGAATCAAGATTGCCAGGAGAAATATCAATAACCTCAGATGTGCAGATGACACCACCCTTATGGCAGAAAGTGAAAAAGAACTAAAGAGCCTCTTGATGAAAGTGAAAGAGAAGAGTGAAAAAGTTGGCTTAAAGCTCAACATTCAGAAAACTAAGATCATGGCATCCGGTCCCATCACTTCATGGCAAATAGATGGGGAAACAGTGACTGACTTTATTCTTTTGTTCTCTAAAATCGCTGCAGATGGTTACTGCAGCCATGAAATTAAAAGACACTTACTCCTTGGAAGGGAAGTTATGACCAACCTAGACAGCATATTAAAAAGCAGAGACATTACTTTGCCAACAAAGGTCAGTCTCATCAGTGCTATGGTTTTTCCAGTATTCATGTATGGATGTGAGAGTTGGACTATAAAGAAAGCTTAGTGCCAAAGAATTGATGCTTTCGAACTGTGGTGTTAGAGAAGACTCTTGAGAGTCCCTTGGACTGCAAGGAGATCCAACCGGTCCACCTTAAAGGAGACCAGT
The DNA here is from genome assembly GCF_032452875.1 of Bos javanicus. Taxonomy (NCBI): domain Eukaryota; kingdom Metazoa; phylum Chordata; class Mammalia; order Artiodactyla; family Bovidae; genus Bos; species Bos javanicus. The sequence goes on from NC_083897.1 coordinate 13,256,708, forward strand.
CCTGAATATTCATTGGAAGGACTGATGTTGAAACTGAAACTCCAATACTTTGGCCACCTGATACAAAGAGCTGACTCATTTGAAAAGACCCTGATGAAGATTGAAGACCTGGGGAAGATTGAAGGCAGGAGGAGAAGGGGACAACAGAGGATGAGATGGTTGGGTGGTATCACCAACTCAATGGAGATGAGTTTGAGTAAACTCTGGGAGTTGTTGATAGACAGGGAGGCCTGGCGTGCTGCAGTCCATGGGTTCACAAAGCTTCAGACACGACTGAGTGACTGAACTGAACTGAACTGAACACCTCTCACCAGAATTATTACAATGGTCTCCTAACTGATCTATTCTTTTTCCTATTCCAGTTCCTCCTCTGGCCTACTACCACTTCCTAATCCATCCATCACCTTGGTTGTAGTTTAGCACTATCATTCAGCCAGACTACTAGGTTCAAATCTCAGCTATACTATTTATGAGCTCTGTGAAGTTGGGGGAATCATTTAATCTCGAAGATCCTTATTTCATTCATCTATCAAATATGGCTAATAATGATATCTATCTCACAGAGTACAGTAAATGAAGTACCACATAAAAGCTAGCCCCAGGCATGGTACATAGTAAATGTATAATACATTTATTATAATGAGTTATTATCATTATATGTGTTGTTGTCACTTTGCTGATCAGAAATCCCCAGTGTTTTCCATTGCCTATAAAATGAACTGAAATATCTTTTACCTAATATCTAAAGCTATGTATAATGTAACCTCAAAGTAGTACAAATCAGCTTGATTACTTTAAAAAAAGTTGTTTGCTTCCTCACCTATAAAATGACATTCAATTATCTCAAATGTCCTTTCAGGGCCAGACATTTTGTGATTTGATCAATCTAGATATTTGGGCCCTCCTATTCATATGTAATGTGCACTACTGTTGTTCAGTCACTAAGTTGTGTCCGACTCTTTGCAGCCCCATGGACTGCAGCACTCCAGGCTCCCCTATTCTTCACTGTCTCCCAGAGTTTGCTCAAATTCATGTCCATAGAGTCAGTGATGCTATCTAACCATCTCATCCTCTGTCACCCCCTTCTCCTCCTGCCTTCAATCATTCCCAGCATCAGAGTCTTTTCCAGTGAGTCAGCTCTTTGTATCAGATGGCCATAATATTGGAGCTTCAGTTTCAGCATCAGTCCTCCCAAAGAATACTCAGGGTTGATTTCCTTTGGGAATGACTGGTTTAATCTTCTTGCAGTCCAAGGCACTATCAAGTGTCTTCTCCAGCACTATGTATAGCTCCTGAAAAAAAAAAAAAAAACCTTATTTCTCTCCAGTGTTTGCTCACGCCATTTCATTCCCTTGAAATGCTTCTCCATCTTGTCCTTCAGTATGTTCAAATGCTATCTCCTCCATGAATCCTTCAATCAGAAGAGATCACTGTATCTCTTGAAACTCCTAGAACAATTAGTTTCCTTGGTTCTGTGATACTCATTACATCCTACACATCTTGTATCCCCTACCAGACTCTATAAACAGTTTGTATCTCTTTCAGCTATGTATTCAGTTCATTGTATCTAACACTGTGCCTTCTACATTGTAGGATATTACAGTGCTATTGAATAAATGAAGAATAAAGCTTTACTCATATGTAACACAAAAATTTCACTGGGTTAATGTATGTACCTTCAACTGATGTTTCCCTGCCATTTGGTCTTAATAAATATCCAGAAAATTGGCAAGTACCCACCATATAACTCTGAGCACTAGCTGGGCATTCCTTATTCCTTTGGAAACCTCTAATTACAGATGGTTATAAAAAATCATTTGTGTGGGTGGCTTCTTGCATTTTATTATTGGTCCACTAAAGTTATATTCACATTCTGGCTTTGTTGCCTCTTCTCTCCTGGGATTAGATTGGCTTAAAAAAAAAACAAAAAACTCTGTGCACTGTAAGAAAAGACCAGGGACTTGGCCCAGGCTTCAGGGTCTGTGCTGTACTAGGGATGGATAGTTCTGGAAAGGAATAAGGACTCCCAGCAGCCCCTAGGTCCCTTGGCACCGGTGTGATAGTCCCTCCTGTCTCTGGGGTTGTGTAGGAAAAGTCCCCTATTTTTAGGATGGGAGGACCAGAAGGATGGCAGCAATATTCCAATGGCTGGCTTGCCTTGTTTTGGAAGAAAAATTAAGCTGAGCGAAAACAGGCTTCTTCTTGCTCCCCACCCCCGCCCCACAAGAAAAAGCATTGTTTTTTAATAAAATAATTTGTTCCCTAAAAATGAATATGTTAGAATAGTTAAAGTTTAGGAACTGTAACTATAAAGTCTAGAAACAATTAAGGTCTAGAAAATTGAGTAAGAAAAGAAACAACCAAACCAAGAATGCTGAGAAAACAAGAAAGAGCAGTTCTCCCATCCATGGGAAATGGCTTCCTGCTCAAGAAGATGGCCTGAGTGCTCCATGAAGACCTCCTGTGACAAACCTCTTTAGCTATGATAACAACTTCAAATATCAAAATAGTTGACGTTGATTGTGTCTCCTTCACACACAGCCCAAAGTTTCCCTTACACAAAGTTCTCTATCCCACCTGCCACCTTGTGTGACACAAACTCTCAGAAATCCCCACAATCACTTTGTCCTGCAATGATATTGAAGGCCCTGATTTCTAGCTGGACACTGCAAAAAAGGGAAGGCGTCTGAGAGATGGCACAAAAGAAATTACTTAAGCCATGATTTTTGTCAAAAATGAGAGACATGAACATTGGAGTTTTGAGAAAACTCGTGTAACTTCCTGTGCGTAGCAGTGCCCTTGCTCTCCTCTCTTATTATGAGGGGAAGTCCTCCTATCCTTATGTGGCATATCATGAGGATGGAACATCTCAGAGTTTAGGAGACCTTTCTCCTATACTCAAAATGATCAGTACAAAGCCATAATACATTTCAATATTTATCAATCAACTTTCAATCACTTTCTGCTCTTCAATGCACTTTCATATACATTTTAATTTAATTTTCAAATACAGCTTCCCCTTGACCAACTCAGAAGTTAGAGGTGTTGATCCTTCATACAGTCAAAAATCCATGTATAACTTACAGTCACCCTTCTGTAACCCCAGTTGCACATCTGTGGATTCAACCAACCATGGATCAGACCATGTTGTACTGTAGGATTTATTATGGAAAAAAATCTATGTATAGCGGACCTGAATAGTTCAAACCTGCATTGTTCAAGAGTCAACTGGACTGCAAATAATATCCAGTCACTGTCCTGTGCACTTAACATGAATTATATCATTTAATCCTCACATAAATCCGACAAGTTAGATACTATTATCATCCTCATTTTTGTTGTTGTTCAGTCACCCAGTTGTGTCCAACTCTTTGTGACCCCATGGACTATAGCACACCAGGCCTCCCTGTTCATCATCATCTCCCGGAGTTTGCCCAAGTTCATGACCATTGCATCAGTGATGCCATCCAGCCATCTCATCCTCTGAGAGGGGAAGAGCTACTTCATTTCTTCTATGGGATTCATGCCCATAGTAGTAGGTATAATGGTCATCTGAATCAAATTCGCCCATTCCCGTCCATTTTAGTTCACTGATTCCTAAGATGTTGATGTTTATTCTTACCATCTCCTGCTTGACCACATCCAGTTTACCTTGATTCATGGACCCAACATTCCAGGTTCTTATGCAATACTGTTCTTTGTAGCATCCAATTTTACTTTCTTCACCAGACATATCCACAACTGGGTGTCATTTCTGCTTTGGCCCAGCTGCTTCATTCTTTCTGGGGCTATTAGTAGTCGTCCTCTGCTCTTCCCCAGTAACATATTGGACACCTTCCAACCTGGGGGACACATCTTTCAGTGTCATATCTTTTTCTCTTTTTATACAGTTTATGAGGTCCTCACGGCAAGTATACTGGGGTGATCCCTCCTCCAGTGTATCACGTTTTGTCATAACTCTCCACCTCCACTATGACCCATCCATCTTGCGTGACCCAACATGGCAATTCATAGCTTCATTGAGTTATGCAAGCCCCTTCTCCAGGACCAAGGCAGTGATCTGTGAAGGGGCATCCTCATTTTACAAATGTGCAAATCAAGACACGGGGAAGTTAATCATTTTCCCAGTCAGACAGCTAATAAATCATCAAGCTGATATTCACAATGAAATCTGCCTGACCAGACTCAGTAGAGTTTAACAAATATACTATGTATATAATGTGATATATATAATCATAGTGTATTGATACTTTGAAACCTGCCCATGAAAATTTTTGAAGAAGTTTTCATTTTGATATTTGGCAAAACTAATACAATTATGTAAAGTTTAAAAATAAAATAAAATTGGAAGAATAAAAAAAATAAAATAAAATAAAATTAAAAAAAAGAAGTTTTCAATGTCAATAAATATAGTTCTAGATTGTTATTTCAAATGCACTTTTAGTGTTTCATTGTAAGGCAGTACCAAAATTAATTTAATAACTTTTTGATATAAATTTTGGTCATGCATAATTTTTTACAATGTAAACAGTATTGTGCTGAAAACCTTGTACATCTATATCTTCATGCACATGTATTACTATTTTTTCCAGAATAAATTCTCAGAAGCTTCATGCCAGTTTTAGGATGTGACAGGAGAGACATGCAAAATAACATTTCAAGGAAAGTCTCCAAGGGAAAGGGCCAAACCAATGGCTTTATAGAGTCAAACACAAATTCCAAAATGCAGGTGTGTCATAATGAAGAGCAAAGAGAGAAAGAACAAAAGCAAAATGGCAAAAATCAAAGAACAAGTAAGGAGAAGTTATATACAGAGTCAAGGACATAGGTGAAAAACAAAAAGCTAAAGCAAAACTAAAGGTGGGACCTATGAACATTTGAGAATGGGTAAGTAATAAAGAAGAATATTGTCTGGTGGTGGCCTTAGTGGGCAAATTGGACAGATTGACAGTGCAAAAAGAGAAATTTGGATCACAGAGTTTTTTCAGAATTTTTTAGGAGCAGAGAGAAGGGACGGGCCATGGCTTTATGTTGAGGCACCAAATCAAAGGAGAAAGAGACAGCTGATAGAGGAACTGACATGACAGCTCCAGAAGTGAGCAGCAGCAGGATCCAGTTGCTGAAGTAGAGAAATGCTCCCAGCCCTGCCAGCCTCACTGCTGAGTTCAACATGACTTTGGAGGATAGCAGTTTCAGCAAAGCTTTGAAGGCTACTGTTTTCAGTGGCCCTTGAGAGGAAGAGGAAATGATCATCAAGGTGACACAAGGAATCTAGCTGCAGACAGGGCTAAAATTGGCAGAATGCATACTCCTCAAAGTGCTAGAAACAGTAACAAAGGATAGGCAATATTTGACTGACAAGTACTAGCATTTCTCTGAAATTCTTTAAATGTCAAAGGCTACGAAATGTGTCTGGATGAAGAGAAGCCTTTGGTATATGATTTTCTTCTCAAACTCTTGCAGAGAAATGAAATGCCAGATGTATTGATAAAATTGAAGAAGATAGCACATAGCAATGGGTGGGTAAGGGGAGAAATTGATGTAATAGCAGAGCAAGGAAATGCTACCATTATATGTGGTCTGTTACGCACTCACACTTCTCTTATGGAAAATGATGCCATGTGTGAGAGAAGCAGAATGTAAAGATGAAATTGGATGGTTTATATGTAGCCAGTTACATATTTTTCAGATGATATCAACCTGGCACTATGCACAGAGGGCCGGAGAAGCTGGAGTCAGACAAAGTGAAAAGTTATAAATATAGAAGCCAAAGGGAAATATGCTAGTAGAAAAATTCTATAAGCGGTGAAAGCTCTTGGCAGCTACTCTGTAGTGAAAGAAGACACAGGAAGGATTTGGGAAATCAAATTAAATTTCAGAAAATAATAAAATAAATGTGGAGAGTTTGGGAATTATTAGAATGGAGACTAAGATTGAACAAGTAGTTTTGGTGGTGTACAGTCATCCTGATGGGAACCATTGAGGTGCCTATCTGGAACAATAAATTAAATATTCAGGGAGCTCACATTTCAGCAACTAGAAAAAGAAAGGCTAAGCTTGATCAGGATGGGATTGTTAGAAGAATTAATGTAGTGAAAGACAAAATACTTGAGTTTAGACATTAGACAGACCTCAGCTTACATCTCAGTTCTGAAACTTACTACCTATTAATATATGGCCTTAGGCAAGTTATCCTCTAAGCTTTGGTTTCTTCATTTGTTAAATGGGGTGATAATGGTAGTGACCACTGAGAACTATTATGAGAAACTGATGAGATAATACACAAAATTCTGAGTGACTGAACTGACTGACCAATGCAGGAGACCCAAGAGACATGGGTTCAATCCCTGGGTCAGGAAGATCCCCTGGAGTAGAAAATGGTAACCCACTCCAGTATTCTTGTCTGGAGAATCCCCATGGACAGAGGAGCCTGGCAGGCTATAGTCCGTGTGGTCACAAAGAGTCATTATGACTGAGTGACTAAGCACAGCACAGCACCACAGTCAGGGTACAAAACTGTTGAATGGGTATTTTTATAAGAGTGGCAGTTTTTCTTTGAGAAAATATAATATTATAGAATTAATATAATTGTAAAGTTATATTTTCCTTTCCTTTAAAAAATTCCTACCAAAACTTATGGAATGCAGCAAAAGCATTTCTAAGAGGGAAGTTTATAGCTAAAAAATGTTTACATTAAGAGAAAGTAAGATCTCAAAAAAAACAACTATTAATAGCATTACACTTCAAGGAACAGAAAGAGAACAAACTAAGTCCAATGTTAGCAGAAGGAAGGAAATAATAAAGATGAGAGCAAAAATAAATGAAATTGAAAATAGGAAAACAATAGAAACAGTTAAGAAAACTAAGACTTGATTCATTGAAAATATAAACAAAATTAACAAGCTTTTAGCTAGACTAACCAAGAAAAAGAAGGACAAGACTCAAATAAATAAATGCAGAAAGGAAAGAGAATATATTACAACTGATACTAGGGAGGACTAAAAGGCCTCTTGATGAAAGTAAAAGAGGAGAGTGAAAAAGTTGGCTTAAAAAATTTTTTTTTAAAAGTTGGCTTAAAGCTCAACATTCAGAAAATGAAGATCATGGCATCTGGTCCCATCACTTCATGGGAAATAGATGGGGAAACAGTGTCAGACTTTATTTTTTTGGTCTCCAAAATCACTGCAGATGGTGACTGCAGCCATGAAATTAAAAGACGCTTACTCCTTGGAAGGAAAGTTATGACCAACCTAGATAGCATATTGAAAAGCAAAGACATTACTTTGTCAACAAAGGTCTGTCTAGTCAAGGCTATGGTTTTTCCAGTGGTCATGTATGGATGTGAGAGTTGGACTGTGAAGAAAGCTGAGTGCCAAAGAATTGATGCTTTTGAACTGTGGTGTTGGAGAAGACTCTTGAGAGTCCCTTGGACTGCAAAGAGATCCAACCAGTCCATTCTAAAGGAAATCAGTCCTGGGTGTTCATTGGAAGGAATGATGCTAAAGCTGAAACTCCAATTCTTTGGCCACCTCATGTGAAGAGTTGACTCATTTGAAAAGACTCTGATGCTGGGAGGGATTGGGGGCAGGAGGAGAAGGGGACAACAGAGGATGAGATGGCTGGATGGCATCACCGACTCGATGGACATGAGTTTGAGTGAACTCTGGGAGTTGGTGATGGACAGGGAGGCCTGGCGTGCTGCGATTCATGGGGTCACCAAGAGTCGGACATGACTGAGCAACTGAACTGAACTGAACTGAATTGATACTATGGAAATACAAAGGATCATAAGAGATTACTATGAACAATTATACACCAATAAATTGGACAATCCAAAAGAAATGGATAAATTTCTAGAAATGTATAACCTACCAAGACTGAATCATAAAGAAACAGAAATTCTGAATATACCAATAATGACTAAGAAGTCTGAAACTGTAATCAAAAACCTCCCAGTAAAGAAAAGCTCACGACCAGATGGCTTCACAAGTGAACTCTACCAAACCTCTAAAGAATTAATGATCATCCTTCTCAAAATCTTCCAAAAATAAGTAGAGGGAACACCTTTCAACATATTACATGAGACCAGCATTACCTTGATACCAAAGCCAGAAAAGAACACTATGAGAGGGACTTTCCTGACAGTCCAGTGGTTAAAACTCCATGCTTCCAATGCAAAGGTACAATCCCTGGTTGGGGAATTAAGATTCCACATGCCACGTGGCATGGCCAAAAAAATTTTAAAAAACACTGTGAGAAAAGAATACTTCATCCCTGATGAATATACATGCAAAAATTTTCAACATAACACTAACAAACCAAATTCAGTGGCACATTAAAAGGATCATGCACGATGATCAAGTGGGATATATTCCTGGTATGCAAGAATGGCTCAATATACACAAATCAATAAATGTGATATATCACATTAAGAGAATAAAAAATAAAAACCATATGACAAAATTCAACATCTTTTCATGATATAAACACTCAATAGAAATTGAGACAAAAAAACAGAAAATTTATTTCCAAAAGGTAGAACAAAATGATAAGGAGTTAGAAAGCAGAAAATATTAGTGTCTTATAAAATCAATTCAGGAAATCTAATATCCAAAAAATTAATCCTTGGTCCTAAAATAGGAGAGAAACTGAAGGACAGGAAATTATCAAATGAATACCATAAGAGAATTTCCCAGTCCCAAAAAACATGAGTCTCAGATTAAAAGTGCTCACAAAGAGTCCAACATAGTGAGTGTTCAAAGACCCTAAACCCAGGTAACAGCATTGAAACTTCAGAACATCTGGGGAGGAGAAAAGTTTCTAAAAGAAACTCATACATGATTCACACAGGAAGGGTAAGGGGAATTACATTCAAAGGAATAAGAATCAAAATGGCATAGGACTCTTCCTCAAAACATTTTGTTTTGAAAATGTTAAACACACAGACTAGGGGAAAGACAAGTAGGAGGAATACCCATGTATCATTCACCTCGATTCAACAACTGCTAGTATTCTGCTAAATTTGCTTAATTTCAATAGGTAAGTAGGTAGGTATAAAATTAGGTAGGCAGGCTAATTAGCCAAGCAGGCTAAGGGAATGATCAGTCCAGATAGGAAGAAGAAAGAAAAGGACATTAAGGGAGGGAAATCTTCAGTAAAGAGGATCTTATGGTAGATGAGTTAATACAATGGAATGTTTGAGGGAGGAGAAAAGGACAGGTGTGAAGTATATTTGATGGAGCAACTTGGAAAAAATTAAAGAATACTATTTACATTATTGTAATGATTTAATCACTGATACCAATTGATAAGAAATAGTGATATAACTATATTCACTATAGGAAGGATCACAAAAATTATGTAAAATATATGAGAAACCTAAATCATCATCTACCACCACAGAAAATCGATAGATACTAAATTTTTTTAGTTCAGTAAGTAGCAGAGTGAGCATATTGTTTAGAAACATGGAAGTAAATAATAGAAAAAGAGCTGAAATGTTGGAACTGGTTGTTTCCAAAACATTAAAGCCAGGAGTGCACTGGGAGGGGCAAGGGACTGCAGATTTTTGTCATCTATTCTTTAACTTTTTAAACTATGCAAATAAATTATTTTTATTTAAAAAAATAACATGCAACTTCTGCTTCTTGGAAGATGGAATAAATATATTTCCCCTTATTCCCTACACTAATTACAACTAAAAATCCTGGAAAGTACATATAAAACCAACAGGAAGATTCTCAAAGGTGGAGAGAAGGTAGACTAGCTAGGGACCTCAGGAGCTAAAGAACAACATCATGGCAAGTTCCTTGAGTTTTCTTTTGGTTCATATATCTCAGACTTGGAGATGAAGAAGCTGGCAACCCAGAAGCATGAATGAGTGTAAACAAAAAGAAAGCACAAACTGAAGCCTGCTTTCATTGGCCCAAGGATCAGGAAAGCCTACCAAGATACAAAACTTTTGGTCAATTACCACTCTGCTCCAGTCAAGCACCACAGAAAAAAATGTAGCCCTGCCCCTACCTATGCCAGCAAAGGCTGAATGAGAAGCCTAGACTTCTTATAAGGTTGTAAGGTACTGCCCCCAATCCTTCACTCTCATGGCACCAAAGAAGACCATGTAGGAACTTCCCTCATGGTCCGGTGGTTAATAATTCACCTGCCAGTGCAGGGGACATGGGTTCAATTCCTGATCTGGGAATTAGGATCCCACATGCAGTGGGGCAACTAAGCCTGTGTGCCACAACTCCTGAGCCCACGCACCACAGCTACTGAAGCCTGCACATTCTAGAGCCTGTGCTCCCCAACAAGGGAAGCCACCTCATAAGAAGCCCTCACACTGCAACTGGAGAGTAGCCTCCACTTGCCACACTAGAGAAAGTCCATGCAAAGCAATGAAGACCCAGCACAGCCAAAAATAAATAAATAAAAAGATCATGTAGGGAGCTGGAATTTCATTCTTGTTTGGTTGGTGATGATGCCTCCATTAGTGGTGATCACCTGAGGAGCCTGGATTTCCACATACTCCCAGCAATAACATGTCCCTCCCCACCTCCACTGGAGTGGTGTTAGAGGAAGACTAGAGGAGAGGCAGGACTTTCACCACTGCCCAGCAGTAATGAGATCACCCCCATACTTTTAGTATGAGTGAAGTTCAGATGGGGAACAGTTAAAATGTATGCCTAAAAAAGTTCAACTAACCCACAGAAAAGCAAATTAATTAATTAAACATAGAAATTAAAAAACAGAACAAACAGAAAATAGAAAAGTAATGTGGCAGACTTAAACCCTAACATATCAATAATCACATGAAGTGTAAATGGCCTAAATACATCAATTAAAAGAGATGAGAACAGTAGATGTAAAAATAGGACTCAATTTTACTCTGTCTATAAGAAACTCACTTCAAATATAATGATATAGACAGGTTAAAAGTTAAAGGAGAAAAAAGATGTATTATGTAAACATTAATCAAAGGAGACTAGGAATAGCTATATTAATATCAGATGACATAAACTTCAAAGCAAAGAAAATTACCAGAGACAGCAATACATAATTACAACAGGATTAACCCACCAGAAATACATAGCAATATCAAATGTGTATTTACCAAAAAACAAAGTTGAAAAATATATGAAGCAAAAACTGATGAACTGGTTTTAAAGCTGTAAAGACAGAACTCTTTCTCTAGAGAAACAGACAAATCTACAATGCTGGTAATGGACTTCAACACTCTAGGTCTCAACAATTGATAGAAAAACTAGATAGGAAACCTACAAGGATGTAGAAATGAACAGCACAAACAACTAACAGGATCTAATGTAATATACAGAACACTATAACCAATAACAACAGATACAAACACTTTTCAAGTGCCCAAGGAGCATATACCAATATAGACTATATCATGGACCATAAAACAAGACTCAACAAATTTAAAAGAAATATTGGCTCAGATGGTAAAGAATCTGTCTGCAATGCAAGAAACCTGGGTTTGATCCCTGGGTCAGGAAGATTCCCTGAAGAAGGGCATGGCAACCCACTCCAGTATTCTTGCCTGGAGAATTCCATGGACAGAGTAGCCTGGTGGTCTACAGTCCATGGGGTTGCAAAGTGTCAGACACAAAAGAGTGACTAACCTACCAAGGAAGTCATACAAGAAATAAGCAATAGAAAAATAATAGGAAAATCTTTAAACACTTGGAAACTAAATAACACACTCCCAAATAATCCATGAGTCAAAGAAGAAATCTGAGGGTATATTCAAAAATACTTTAAATGAAAATGAAAACACAACATATTAAAGTTTGTGGGACATAGCTCACAGGGAAATTTACAGCACTGAATGCATACATTACAAAAAATAAAATTCTCAAATCAATAATCTAAGCTCCTGACTCATCAAGAAAAAAAGAAAGAAAATAAAATCAAAGCAATCAGAAGGAAGGAAATAATAAAGAACAGATTCAACGAAATGGAAAACAAAGACACAATGGAGAAAATCAATTAAAAAAGAGATGGTTCTTTGGAAACAGCAATAAAGTTGACAAATTTCTAGAAAAAATGACAAAGAAAAAAAGAGAAACCACGAATTAGCAGTATAAGGAATCAAACAAGAGATATCACTACAAACCTTGAAGACATAAGGGAACACTACAAACAACTCTACACACATAAATTCAAAAACTTAGTTGATATGTGCTGATTCTTTTTTTTTTTTTCTCTTTTTATTGAGGAGAAAGTTGTTTTTTTTTTTTCATGTTTCAATGCCATTCTCCCAAATCTTCCCACCCTCTCCCTCTCCCACAGAGTCCATAAGCCTGTTCTATACAGCAGTGTCTCTTTTGCTGTCTCGTATACAGGGTTATCGTTACCATCTTTCTAAATTCCATATATATGCATTAGTATACTGTATTGGTGTTTTTCCTTCTGGCTTACTTCACTCTGTATAATAGGCTCCAGTTTCATCCACCTCATTAGAACTGATTCAAATGTATTCTTTTTAATGGCTGAGTAATACTCCATTGTGTATATGTACCACAGCTTTCATCTAGGTTGCTTCCATGTCCTGGCTATTATAAACAGTGCTGCGATGAACATTGGCGTACACGTGTCTCTTTCCCTTCTGGTTTCCTCAGTGTGTATGCCCAGCAGTGGGATTGCTGGATCATAAGGCAGTTCTATTTCCAGTTTTTTAAGGAATCTCCACACTGTTCTCCATAGTGGCTGTACTAGTTTGCATTCCCACCAACAGTGTAAGAGGGTTCCCTTTTCTCCACACCCTCTCCAGCATTTATTATTTGTAGACTTTTGGATCGCAGCCATTCTGAGGGACACATACAGACTGAAAGTGAAGGGCTGGAAAAAGATTTTTCATGCAAATAGGGACCAAAAGAAAGCAGGAGTAGCAATACTCATATCAGATAAAATAGACTTTAAAACAAAGGCTGTGAAAACAGACAAAGAAGGTCACTACATAATGATCAAAGGATCAATCCAAGAAGAAGATATAACAATTATAAATATATATGCACCCAACACGGGAGCACCGCAGTATGTAAGACAAATGCTAACAAGTATGAAAGGAGAAATTAACAATAACACAATAATAGTGGGAGACTTTAATACCCCACTCACACCTATGGATAGATCAACTAAACAGAAAATTAACAAGGAAACACAAACTTTAAACGATACAATAGACCAGTTAGACCTAATTGATATCTATAGGACATTTCATCCCAAAACAATGAATTTCACCTTTTTCTCAAGCGCACATGGAACCTTCTCCAGGATAGATCACATCCTGGGCCATAAAGCTAGCCTTGGTAAATTCAAAAAAATAGAAATCACTCCAAGCATCTTTTCTGACCACAATGCAGTAAGATTAGATCTCAATTACAGGAGAAAAACTATTAAAAATTCCAACATATGGAGGCTGAACAACACGCTGCTGAATAACCAACAAATCACAGAAGAAATCAAAAAAGAAATCAAAATTTGCATAGAAACGAATGAAAATGAAAACACAACAACCCAAAACCTGTGGGACACAGTAAAAGCAGTTCTAAGGGGAAAGTTCATAGCAATACAGGCACACCTCAAGAAACAAGAAAAAAGTCAAATAAATAACCTAACTCTACACCTAAAGCAACTAGAAAAGGAAGAAATGAAGAACCCCAGGGTTAGTAGAAGGAAAGAAATCTTAAAAATTAGAGCAGAAATAAATGCAAAAGAAACAAAAGAGACCATAGCAAAAATCAACAAAGCCAAAAGCTGGTTCCTTGAAAGGATAAATAAAATTGACAAACCATTAGCCAGACTCATCAAGAAATAAAGGGAGAAAAATCAAATCAATAAAATTAGAAACGAAAATGGAGAGATCACAACAGACAACACAGAAATACAAAGGATCATAAGAGACTATTATCAACAATTATATGCCAATAAAATGGACAACAAGGAAGAAATGGACAAATTCTTAGAAATGTGCTGATTCTTAAGAAAATACAATGCCACACAACCTCGTGTGTGCATGCACGCTAAGTCGTTTCAGTCATGTCCAACTCTTTGTGATCCTAAGGACTGCAGCCCTCCAGGCTCCTCTGTCCATGGGATTCTCCAGGCAAGAATACTGGAGTGGGTTGCCCTGCCCTCCTCCAGAGAATCTTCCCGACCCAGGGATGGAACCCACATCTCTTCAGTCTCCTGCATTGGCAGGCAGGTTCTTTACCACTAGCGCCACCTGGGAAGCCCCACCACACAACCTCATCCAATATTAAATAGATAAATTGAATAGCATTTTAACAAAATTGACTTAGTAATTTCAAAACTCCCCCACAACAAATCTCTAAACCCGGATGGTTTCACTGAATAATTATACCAAACATTTAAATAAGAATTAACACCAATCTCAGTTTACCTGGTGGCTCAGATGGTAAAGAATCTACCTGCAATGCAGGAGACCCAGGCTCCATCCCTGGGTCAGGAAGATCCCCTGGAGAAGGGAATTGCTATCCTCTCCAGTATTCTTGTCAGAGAACTCCATGGACAGAGGAGTCTGGTAGGTATAGTTCATAGGGTCGCAAAGAGTTGGACACAACTGAGCAACTAACACTTAATACACTAACACCAATATCATACAATTTCTTCCAGATAACAGAAGAAGGAACACTTCTCAACTGATTTTATAAAGCTAGTATTACCCTGATAATAGAACCAGACAAGGACAGCACAAAAAAACTGTACAGATCAATTTTCATCATGAATACATGATGCAAAAATCCCTAACAAAATATTAGGAAAAATAATTCAGCAACACACAAAAATAATTATGCACCATGATCAAGTACAGTTTATATCAGGATGCAAGGCTGGTACAATATTAGGAAAAAATCAATCAATGTAATCTACTATATTAATAAGTTAAAGAAGAAAAATCACACGATCATATCAATTGATTCAAAAAGAAGCACTTGACAAAATTCAACATACATCATGATAAAATATATTCTCAGAAAAATAGTAATAGAGAGGAACTTTTGTCAACTTGATCTAGAGCATCTACGTTAAAATCTATAGGTAACATCATATTAATACTTCATAATGAAATACTAAATGATATCCTCCTAAGATCAAGAAGGGGCTTCCCCAGTGGCTCAGCCGTAAAGAATCCACCTGTGATGCAGAAGATGCAGGAGATGCAGGTTCGATCCCTGGGTCAGGAAGATCCTCTTGAAGAGGGCCTGGCAACCCACTCCAGTATTCTTGCCTGGAGAATCCCATGGACAGAGGAGCCTGGCAGGCTACTCTGTAGGATTGCAAAGAGTCGGACACAACTGAAGCGACTGAGCACACATGCAAGATCAAGAACAATCCTAGGACTTTATCAAACTTTATCAAAATTTAAAACTTTTGCTTTGCAAAAACCCTATTAAGGAAGATGAAAAAACTGGCTACAGAGTGGGAGAAAATACTTGCAGAGTACAGTAGCCAACAAAAGACTTCTATCTAGAATATATTAAGAACTGTTAAAAACTCAAAGTAAAAAATAATACAATTTAAAAATGGGCTAAAGACATGAATAGACACTTAATCTAAGAGGATATGCTGCTGCTGCTGCTGCTAAGTCACTTCAGTAGTGTCCAACTCTGTGCGACCCCATAGACGGCAGCCCACCAGGCTCCCCGTCCCTGGGATTCTCCGGGCAAGAACACTGGAGTGGGTTGCCATTTCCTTCTCCAATGCATGAAAGTGAAAAGTGAAAGTGAAGTTGCTCAGTTGTGTCCAACTCCTAGTGACCCCATGGACTGCAGCCCACCAGGCTCCTCTGCCCATGGGATTTTCCAGGCAAGAGTACTGGAGTGGGTGCCATTGCCTTCTCCACTAAGAGGATATACAGATGGCAAATAAGCACATGAAAATGTATTCAACATCATTAGCCATTAGAGAACTGCAAATTAATACTCTAATGAGATATTACTACACACCTGTCACAATGGCTAAAATAAAAAATAATGACCCCAATGCAGGTGAGGATGCAGAGAAACTAGATTGCTTACATGTTGCTGGTGAGAATGCAAAATGAAACAGCCATTGTAGAAAAGAGCACTTTCTTCTAAAGAAAACATGTAATTGTCATACAACCAAGAAATTGTACTCCTGGGCATTTTCCCCAGAGAAATGAAGTCTTGGGTTGACACGAAAACCTGTACACAAATGTTTATAGCAGCCTTATTCATAATAGACAAAAACTGGAAACAATCCAGGTGTCCTTTAATGAGGGAATGGTTAAACAAACGGTGATACATCCATACCATAAAATACTACTCAGCAATAACAGGCTGAAAATATTGATATATGCAGCAACCTAGATGAATCTCCTGGGAATTATGCCGGGTGAAAAGAAAAATATCAGTCTCAAAAGTTAACATACTATATTATTCAATTTATTTAAGATTCTTGAGAACCAACAAAATTTTAGAAATGGGGGAAAGATTAGTGGTTGCCAGAGGTTAAGGAGCAGGTGGAAGCAGAAAGGTAGTGGCTGTGGCTTTAAAAGGACAAAAAGGATCCTTATGGTGATGGAAATGTTCTGTATCTTGACTGTGTCGATGTCAAAATCCTGGTTTTGATTGTACACTATAGTTCTGCAAGATGTTACCATTGGGAGAAACTGGATAAAGGTTACATGGGCTCTCTCTGTATGACTCCACTTTACTGATATTTTTAAGTTTTATTTTATTTGGTTGTGGTGGGTCTTAGCTGCAGCCACAGGATCTTTCATCTTTGTTGTGACATGAAGGACCTTTAGTTGCAGCATGCAAACTCATAGTTGTGGCGTGTGGGATCTAGTTCCCTGACCAGGAACTGAACCCAGGCCCCCTGCATTGAGAGCACAGTGTCTTAGCCACTGGACCACCAGGGAAGTTCCTCTATTATTTCTTAGAACATTCATGTACATTTATCTTAGGATGAATTTTTATTAAAATAATTATTTTAATTGAGCAAAAAAAGTGAAGCAGTTGTTGACTCCAGGATAAACAGAAAGTTGTACACAGAAAGACATAATCAGCATAGTGAAACCACTACTCATCTCAACAGTAAAATCACACTTACATAGCTATAATAAGGCAAATGTTGAATATAAATTTGAACAAAGATAATTTAATTATATTGATGGTATGTGGGGAAGAGAAGATGAGCATGGAGTGATGTAAAATGCTAAATCTTCATAATTCATAATAGAATATCAGTAGAATGTTGTCTGAAGACCATATACCAAAAATAGCACTGAAAGTCTATTATTTACACAAATGAAAATACCTCAAGAAATAGTCAAGAGGTTGGTTGCGAAGGGAAGGAGGCAATGGGCAGGGGCCTGCTATCGGGAAAGCACTTTGGTACTATTTTATGTTTTACCACTGTAAATGTATTATTCTGGACTTCTCTGGTGGCTCAGATGGTAAAGACTCTGCCTGCAATGCAGGAGATCCAGGTTCGATCCCTGGGTCAGGAAGATCCCCTGGAGAAGGGAATGGCAACCCACTCCAGTATTCTTGTCTGGAGAATTCCGTGCTACAGTCCATGGCTACAGTCCATGGGGTTGCAGAGTCAGGCATGACTGAGCGACTAATACCTTCATTTTCATGTATTATTCGGATAAAATTTGGTAACATTTTTAAGGAAACTTAATAAAATTTTTAAGAAAGTGCAAGCACTCCTGATGGGAGCAATGTGGCTTCCACTCCCTGTGCCTATATTAATTACTTTCACACTCAGCACCGACCTCCTAAATAGCAAAGCCAATAACAAAGTCCTCTTTTCTAGCCTCACTTGCTAGAGCTCTCTGCAGCATTTGACATTGTTGACTCCCCCCTTGACTGGCACGACACTGTATCTCTCTTCACTCTCCCATCCTTTCCATACTCACTGCTGCCATGCTAGTTTGGATCTATTAACTCTTACCCAAACCAATGCAACAGCATCCACCCTCCTACCCACCTCCAGGGTCCTGCCAAATAAATTTGTTTTATGAAGCAGCCCTCACCCTGTGAAGGCTCTGCTACAGCACAGTCTACATCCAGACCTCCACCTGTTTTGGTAAATAAGTCTTATTGGATAGAACACAGCCATGCCCATTCGTTTACCTGTTCTCTATAGCTGCTTTGGAACTACAACAGATTTGAACAGTCAGTTATTATAGGCATCTTCCAGCCTACAAAGCCTGAAATATTTACTGTCTGGTCCTTTACAGAAAAAACTTATGGATCCCTCCTGTACTGCAAGACACATATGGATCTTGGTGCTCAGAAGTCCCTTTGTTTGTTCCTAGACTCCTCTTTGATGTGAATCACAGCGGTTATTTCAAAATTTCTCCAATATCTGCTAAGCCTCCTACCCTAATATCTCTTCCTCTGGTCACAGATAAAATAGAGGTCTTTAAATAATACAAATTACCATATGTAAAATAGATAGCCAGTGGGAGTTTGCTGTATGATGCAGGGAACCTAAAGCCAGTGCTCTGTGACAACCTGGAGGGGTGAGAGGGGGAGGGAGGTGAGAGAGGGTATAAAAGGGAGGGGACATATGTATACCTATGGCCATCTCATGCTGATGTATGGCATAAACCATCACAATAGTGTAAAGTAATTATCCTACAATTAAAGATTTTTTTTTAAAAAGCATTTTCATCACCAAACAAACAAAAAGAACACTTTGACTACATTCCCACTGCCCCATCCCTGTTTACACATATTTTCTCTTGTACCTACTCAATCTTTCTGGAATATAAGTTCCATAGGGGCAAGAATTTTTGTCTTACTTCTTTAAACAATTGGGCTTCCCTGATAGCTCAGTTGGTAAAGCATCTGCCTGAAATGCAGGAGATGCTGGTTCGATTCCTGGGTCAGGAAGATCCCCTGAAGAAGGGATAGGCTACCCACTCCAGTATTCTTGGGCTTCCCTTCTGGCTCAGCTAGTAAAGAATCTGCCTGCAATGTGGGATACTTGGGTTCGATCCCTGGGTTGGGAAGTTTCCCTGGAGAAGGGAAAGGCAACCCACTCCAGTATTCTGGCCGAGAGAATTCCATGGACTGTATAGTCCATGAGGTCGCAAAGAGTCGACACGACTGAGCAACTTTCACTTTCTTTAAATAATTACACTTCAGCACCAAGAACAGTGTCTAATAGGGTGTAAAAGCTCTGTATTAAATGAAATTATTTTTAATATCAGTAGAATGGTGCCCTAAGGGTGATTCTTCCACCTGTGCTCTGGATCTCCTCTGTTTCCGCTGCTCCAGGGACTTCAGATTCATCAACATATCCTGTTCATTCCTGCATTTTCAACCTCCACCCTCTCCCTCTGGCACACAATATGCTCCCGTCTCTCCTGGTATGCCCGCATAAACTTCCCTGGTGACTCAGACGGTAAAGTGTCTGCCTACAATGAGGGAGACCCGGGTTCAATCCCTGGATCAGGAAGATCTCCTGGAGAAGGAAATGGCAACCCACTCCAGTACTCTTGCCTGGAAAATCCCATGGACAAAGGAGCCTGGTAGGCTACAGTCCATGGGGTCACAAAGAGTCGGACACGACTGAGCGACTTCACTTTCACTTTCAACCACCACCCGACTGCCCACCTCCCATTCACAACCACGTTTCTTGAAAGAATTTTATACACAGTTTCCACTTCCTCTTCTCCGATAAATTCTCAAGCCACAACATTCTGGCTTTAGTCCCCACCACACCACTGAATAGGCTTTGGTTAAAGTTAGCAATTCCCTCTATGGTGCAAATTCCTATAGAAAGTTCACACTCTTTATCTAACTCTGTAGAATTTAACACAATTCTCTGCCAACTTTTCCCCCACCCTACCCCACACACATACACATATCTGCCTGTTCTTTCCATTTCTCCTCTGGAGTTATGTGTTCGGCTTTTTCTTGTATTCTACATATTCTCTCTGCATGGAAGCTCTACACTCAATCTAATGGATAATTACTCTGTATATCAAAGATGGAAAACTCTGCTTGAAGCTTCATGTGGTTTTGTTTACCTGGTTTACCAGACTTTTAAAAAATATGACTGTCTTTAGGCAGGGCCTATGCACTTCTCTTGCGTTAACCCCATTTCAGCCCCAGGCAGAATCATCCATTTATGTTACCTACCTGGATCCTGTAGACATTTGGATATTCCCAATACTGTGACTCTCAGTACTCTATCTACAGCCCAACCTACATTTCTGTACTCCAAATAATATAGTACACTTTTGGCCATTTTCTCCATTTGTATATCTGATGGGCCCTCACACTCAACATGGGTAAAACAAAGCTAATAATTTCACCCTCAGTTCTTCTCATCCACTTGTGTTCCTCCTCTGAGTGAATGGCACTCCCTGACACCCAGGTTCAAGCCTCAGATTCATCCTCGCACTCTATCATCCACCTTGTCAGTGGCATTCCATTGGTTAGCAAGTCTGCCAATTATAGCCCCTAAATGTCTCTCAAATGCATGGCCCCCTCCTTTCTCCCCACTGCTGTATTTGTAACTCAAGGTCATATCAGCTCCACATGCATGATTGTAATAGCCTCTCTAAGGCTTTTCATGATCAGGTCCCTACTGAGTCCTCCAGTGTTCTCTCTTTACCACTCAGTTCACACCCTAGGTTCAAACCCAGCACTGCCAGGAACTCTCCAGGTTCTCTACACCTCTATGACTACCTGCTCTCTCTGCTCAAAATAGCCTTCCCATTTCTCTACTTGAAACACCCTTCCTATATCCCATGTTTCAGGAAAAGCCACACTCTCATATTTCAACTCAGACATTACCACCTCTAGAATGCCTCTCCTGACAGCTTACATCCTGTCTAGGGTCTAGAACAGATGCCCTCAGCACCTCTCACCCACTGCCCCCACTAAAGTAATTTCCTTGTGGGTAGAAAAGGTATTCAGCACTGTACTCTACATGCTTTTTCTTTCTTTTTTACTCTACATGCCTTTTAAAGTGTCTGGCACACAATAGTCCGCCAATAAGATCTTTTTAAGTAAATGATTCTCTGAGCAAAGTCTATCTCTATAACACTGGTGCCCTAGAGTCTTTGCAATTCAATTCCATATGTCCATTTTCATCTATATCTCTCCCTACACCCCTACATGTATATCTAACGCCCCCAAACAGTGTAAACAGTCAAGAATATCACATTATAGTCAAAACAACTAGGGAGAAAGTCTGTAAAACCCAACACTTATTATTCATAAATTGAGATAAATTGCCACTATGACTGTTGAATATGTAGCCAAATTGTTCTACTTCACTCCCTGAAGCTCTTGGGCTGGTTTCCCACATCTATCATTGCTCATGGTTTCCTCAATATCTCTTCTTATAAGTCTATCCTTCATATACCAGATAATATACTGTTTCCTTAAACCTAACCAGCTCGACATAGCCAGAAAAAGAAGTGATTACTTTTTCCCCTGAGCACCTCCATGACTTGGATTCTCGGATAACTATCCAATTTTGCCTTGTTTCATGGTTATTTGTGTGCATAGCTTTTATCCCCTTCCTGACTATAGTCTCCCACAAATCAGGGACCATGTCTTTTTTGACCTTTGAATGCCCCATGGCATCTTGAACTCAATGAATATTTTTAAATACATATTAAATCAAATCAGATCGAGGGGAGCATTTCACCTATTTACAAACACACTTGGCATTTGATTATCATCCCCCAAGCCAACTGCTTTGTGAATTTGAAAAAAAAAAAAAAAACACCTCATCCATGGTAATTATTAAGTACTAATTATCATAGTGGTTTCCTATTTATAAATGTTAAACACAAGGGGGAAAGGTTTTCAAAGTCACTGAGAGGAATAGACACGTTGGTTTCTGTTTCTAAAGGCAAAGCTACAGAATCCATTTTCATGTCGTCTGCTTGGACAGCAAAGGGATTGCCTCAGTTCCCAAAGGCAACTATATTGGCAACTCAGAGGTATCTCTCCAAGCCCTGAGTAGCTCCCCTGGAGCCTTCCTCAGATAAAAAGATGAAATTTAATTTGCTATTGCATAACCCAGTCACGGAAAGCTCGAAGGCACTCACGTTTTTCTTCCCTTCATAGTAGACATTTAATTATATGATAATTACTTACAGCTTGCTGCTCAGCTTCTACTTTTATGAGATGTAAATTACACTTCACTCAAAAGTGCAAGATGAGCATTTAAAATACTTTACTAGATAGATTTAAGGAATTTTCTGACATCTTTTCCCAGCCCAAGAATTAGGTGATATACCTTTAAAGGAAACTTTCATTTAGATACCAAGAAATTTGAGTTCTTAATGAATACCTGAAAGACAGAAACACTTCCAAGGGGAAAAAATGTATATTGGGTTTTGAACAAATTCAGTGGCCTCGGTAAAGCCAAAGCCTCATCTCTGAGAAAATGTCAGCCTCCCTATTAACTGTGCTTACTGGTAGATTCATTAACTGAATTTTACTGGCAAGGCTGAGGGAAAGAAAAGTAATGGCAATGATAAAATAATACAATTTGAATGACTACTTTTGGAAATGAATGTCAAATGTATCTTATTATTCTTCCTGCATTATTTTCACCTGACATTAGAATTATGAACTTCTAACAGAGGTCCCTTATAGCTTAGATGGTAAAGCGTGTGCCTACAATGCAGGAGACTCAGGTTTGATCCCTGGGTCAGGAAGTTCCCCTGGAGAAGGAAATGGCAGCCCACTCCAGTATTCTTGCCTGGAAAATCCCATGGACGGAGGAGCCCGGTAGGCTACAGTCCATGGGGTCGCAAAGAGTCCGACACGACTTAGCGACTTCACTTCAACAGAGGTCAAGTAATTGGGAAAATCATTATTTCCAATGCTACATTATGCATCTAAGTAGAAAACCTTGTCTAAGGCATGCAAAGCCACAGCTAACTCAAAGAATCATGAACCATTCTCCTTAAACTTTTCGAGGATTTGCCATTGTCCATTGCCAGCTCAAAATTTAAGAGGGTTCAAGATTACTCTCCATGATATTTGTCTCTGGTTTCTCATCCGGGGTCTTGACAGAAAAGTTCAAAGAAACTAGAAAATGAACAATAGCCAGAATAGGAGAGAAGTAACAAATTTTTGAAGTTGGAAATAAATATATAGAAATTTAAAGCAAATTATTTGCCACTGTTTGATCAAGAAATCACTAGGAATTCAAGTTCAACTACCACTGATAATAAGATTGTTTATTTGTAGATGATTTTACTATTTTCAAAGAAATTTCACACAAAATCATAGCATGTTAGAACTGTAAGGAACATTAAAAATCCTGCAGTGTAACTCTCTCTAATATATTCATTTTCATTTTATTTTTAAAAACTTTTAAAGTATAACATGGCTTCCCAGGTGGTGCTAGTGGTAAAGAACTCACCTGATAATGCAGGAAACAAAAGAGACATACATGGCTTGGATCCCTGGGTGGGGAAGATCCCCTGGAGGAGGGCATGGAAACCCATTCCAGTATTCTTGCCTCGAGAATTCCACGGACAGAGGAGCCTGGTGGGCTATGGTCCATAGGGTCACAAAGAGTCAGACATGACTGAAGCAACTTAGCACACACACCACAGAAAGTATAACATGTATACAATAAAGGTAAATCTTAATTGTACAGACTGGTTAACTTTTATAAAGTGAGCACACCACCTAGATCAGGACTTAGAACGTTAATCAACTTCCCAAATGTCTCTCTAATGTCCCTCCTGGTCTACTATTACTCTGATCTCTATCATCATTGATTAATTTTGTCTGTGTATGAACTTGATATAAATGGACTCTTTTGCATCTAGCTTCTTTCTCAACCTCATGCCTATGAAGTGAAGTCAGTTGTTGGTTTAGTAGTAGCTTGTTTCCTAACTGCTCTGTGACATGGCATGGTGTGAATACACCACAATGTATTCATCTAGGCAAATGTTGATGAGCATGTGGGTTTCTTTCAGCTTGGTGCCATCACAAATAATGCTGCTATGAATATTTTGCACATGTCTTTTGGTGCACACACATATGCATTTCTATTGGAGAGACAGATTGACTTGTAAGGCCACTGGGTACACATATATATTCAGCTTGAGTAGATGCTGCCAGTTTTCCAAAATGATTGTACCAATTAAGATTCCATTCAACAGTGCATGAAAGTTTTAGCAGCTCCCCCATCCTTGATTTTACTGGGTATTGTTGGTCTTTTATCCTGATAGATGTGTAGTGGTATCTCATTGTGGTTTTAATTTGCATTTCTCTGATGACTAACAATGCTTGGTGACCATTTCAAAACCTTATTTTTTGAAATATCTGTTCAAGTCTTTACAATTTTTTAATTGCTATCTATATTTTTATTTTTAATTGATTTGTAGAAATTGTTTATATGTTTTGAATATAAGCCCTTTACCCATTATTTAGATTTCAAATATTTTCTCCCACACTGGCTTGCCTTTCATTCTCTTAATGGTGTTTCTTAGATGAATAGGAAGTTTTTTATTTCATACAGTCCAAGACAGAGGACTCAACTTACTGATACAAGGAGTGAAAAAAGATATCACTACAGATACTGTATATGTTGAAAAGGATAATATAAACAATTCTATGCCAACTCTTTCAGCACAATAGTCAACGCAGTCTATTTTCATCCTATAAGCTATCACTACTATATAAACATAAAGAAAGATTAGAAAATAACTTCTGCATTACTTAAAAAATATGCAAATTTCCCCCTTCATTTATTCACTTATTCTATTCTTTTTCATCTTCTAAATGTCAGATATTGGAAGGCAATGGGAATATAACAATGAACAAAAAGATTAGTTCCTATCCTTATAGAACTTACAAGTCAATATTAATATTAACTAATATTAACAATCACTTTAATAACTCATTACCATTATGGTATGTGCTACATAGAATAGCTTCAAAGTGCTATGCATGCATGCAATGGGAGCCTAATTAGAGTAAGGGGCCATGGAAAACATCGAAAAGAGTGACATATAAGCTGAGTCTTGAAGGATGGCTAGGAGTTTGCTAAGTGAAGCAGGGTGAAGGAGAAGGGAGGTTGAAAAGGGGAAATTCAAACAGAAGGAGAGCTCCTCCCTCTCTCCTTTCCAATATCCACCCACACATGTGCAAACACGCAGGTGCACACACACCCTCAGTTCAGTTCAGTTCGGTCGCTCAGTCGTGTCCGACTCTTTGCGACCCCGTGGACTGCAGCATGCCAGGCCTCCCTGTCCATCACCAACCCCTGGGGTTCACTCAAACTCATGTCCACTGAGTGGGTGATGCCATCCAGCCATCTCATCCTCTGTTGTCCCCTTCTTCTCCAGCCTTCAATCTTTCCCAGCATTAGGGTCTTTTCCAATAAGTCAGTTCTTCGCATCAGGTGGCCAAAGTATTGGAGTTTCAGCTTCAGCATCAGTCCTTCCAATGAATAGTCAGGACTGATTTCCTTTAGGATGGACTGGTTGGATCTCCCTGAAGTCCAAGGGACTCTCAAAAGTCTTCTCCAACACCACAGATCAAGAGTAATACAAGCCTTATGACCTAGAAACCTGGGGATTCAACAGCTCCCAGGTCAAAGTTAAAAGAATGGTGTGCTCTAAAGCCAAGGCAAAAGGAAGCAAAGAGCTAAACTGCTGTGCTAAAATCGAAGTGGCTCTGAGATTTGGTACCTCACATAAAGAGGGACCTAGAGCTTTAAGACTGACCCTCCAAACTGCCAAGGCTACTGGAGTTTTACCAATTCTACAAGTAGAGCATTTAGGTGCCCTGTTCCCTGACAGTGCACAGGAAGGTGACAAGACCTCAGAAGAAAATGGCCAAGTGGTATCCAAGAAAGGCTAGACTGCAGGCTGATCTGGGGCTCCCAGCCTGGACAGAAACCCTCCACCTCAGCTTAAGCAGAATCAGCAGAGCTGTTAGCCTTGAAGAGACCATCCAGGATATAGACTGAAGATCTGAGCACTCCCAGTGATGGTCTGGGAAAGAGCACTTAACATGACCCTGGAGGCCTCAATAATCCTGACATTGAATTTTCTACCAAATTTGGGTGGAGCTGTGTGGTCTCTGGGCTTCCCTGGTAGCTCAGCTGTTAAAGAATCCACCTGCAATGCAGGAGACCCTGGTTTGATTCCTGGGTCGGGAAGTTCCCTGGAGAAGGGATAGGATACCCACTCCAGTATTCTTGGGCTTCCCTGGTGGCTCAAACAGGAAAGAATCCGCCGGCATGCAAGAGACCTGGGTTTGACCCCTGGGTTGGGAAGATCCCCTGGAGCAGGGCATGGCAACCCACTCCAGTATTCTTGCCGGGAGAATTCCAGGGACAGGGGAGTCTGGTGGGCTACTGTCCATGGGGTCGCAAAGAGTTGGACATGACTGAGCAACTAAGCACAGCACAGCACAGTGTGGTCTCTAAACAGATTAAATCATGTTTGTGCTAAGTCGCTTCAGTTGTGTCCAACTGTTTCAACCCCTATGGACGGTAGCCCACCAGGTTCCTCTGTCCATGGAATTCTCCAGTCAAGAATACTGGAGTGGGTTGCCATGCCCTGCTCCAGGGGATCTTCCCGACCCAGGGATGGAATCCAGGTCTGTTGTGCCCCCTGCATTGGCGGCGGGTTCTTTACCACTAGCACCATCTGATCTTTTGTTTTCTGCTGCCCACCCTGGAACCACTGACAGGTACATTGTCATGGGTAGCCTTAATTGTCCCCACACATGTGTTGCAAAGATACTCAAATTCCTCCCAGGCCTCAAATTCACCTGGAGTCAGATCACTGCCATGTCTCCTTAACCTTGACTTGAAGTTTCTTCAGGTCTTGAGGGCACTCAGTGCTACCCAGAAAACATTGGGCTCTTCCCCAGACCTCACTGGGAAGCCAAATCACATTAGAGAACAAAAGAAATACAACATTTCTTTGATCCACATTTTGGGGCAAAAGGCTGTGAAGAAGTGGAATCTGGAAAAAGTCTCAAAGCAGTTTGAGCTGAGCTTCAGGTGTCTTTTACTGGATTCTGCTGGCCATAAGTGAAGATCAGATCAGTCACTCAGTCATGTCTGACTCTTTGTGACCCCATGAATCGCAGCACGACAGGCCTCCCTGTCCATCACCAACTCCCGGAGTTCACTCAGATTCACATCCATCAAGTCAGTGACGCCATCCAGCCATCTCATCCTCTGTCGTCCCCTTCTCCTCCTGCCCCCAGTCCCTCCCAGCATCAGAGTCTTTTCCAATGAGTCAACTCTTCGCATGAGGCGGCCAAAGTACTGGAGTTTCAGCTTTAGCACCATTCCTTCCAAAGAAATCCCAGGGCTGATCTCCTTTAGAATGGACTGGTTGGATCTCCTTGCAGTCCAAAGGAACAATTAAAGGTTCAGGGCCAGCATGGACAAATGCTCAGTAAATGAAAGAAGGAACGGTCTTGGCCCTTTCAGGGACCCATGCCAATCTCCAGAAAGTCCTCCTTTTTATCTGAGCTCCATCTGTCCCACAGGAGTGATACATACAAAGAAAGCTGGGCTGTCTTTCCCTAATCTATGGCTTCCCAGCAGTGACAGTAGGCCTCCCAATTGGCCACCAAGGTTGTAGGGGCAAAAATGTGCTTCACACTTAACTGGGAAAGAAGCTCCTCGTTGACTTATGTATCATTAGTGCATCCTAATGTCATTAGGAACAAGAATAAAAATTTGCATAGAAATCATTGCAGGGAATTGTTTCTTCCCCATGCCGGTATTGATTTCCCGGCACCGTTAGCTGCTTAATGCTACTGTTTTTAATTGATTACTCCAGGGGAGTCCCTCAATAGCAGAATTCTTCAACTGAAATGCTAGGACATTCATTGAATGTGATTCGACAACCCCGATTGACTCAGGAGACCTCTGCCTTTCTACAGCACAATCAGAGCAGGCCCACAAAATTTAATAAATAATGTGGTCCTACCATATGCAATACTGAGGCTACAGCCCACTTAAAAATATGAACCTGTCCAGCTCTGTTTACCTGCTAAAAGTCAGTGATCAAGTCATACATTTGTAACTACACACAAAGTTGGGTATCTGAGACTTATATTAAAACCTCTTCTTGTTTCCACCTCTGTATGTCTGGGAAAACTCTAAAATGCCTGAATTCACCCTCCTGCCCAAGTAAACAGTTGAGTGACCCTAGCTTGACTCTCCTTTGGCTAACCAGGGGTATTGTAGTATTCGGTATTTACACCACCATGGTCAGTGCTGAGGACTAAAGAAGCTGAGAAGTGTTGGAGTGAAAGCAGACTAAGGCGAGGACAGTTCAGGGAGCACTTCGGTACATACTAATTTACCCAACCCTCAGCAGGGGCTTCTTGTCTTCTGATTCACTTTTCTCTTAAATGTTGGCCTCAGGCCCATCCAACTGACCAAATATAGAGTGCCTTGGCAGGGTTACTATAAGTGTCAACCCACAAATTCAGGTGCACAAGAAGTTTTTTCTTGTGATTAGTCAGTTAGAGGCCCCCATTCCTCCAGGTAATATAAAACTTAATCTCAGACCATTCAAGTTCTCCCCACAATCTCTGGGGCTGTGGCTAAGACAAAGAGAAAGTATTTGATCTTTTGTGTTCTGCTGTCCACCCTGGAACCACTGACAGGTACATTGTCATGGAAAGCCTTAATTGTCCCTGCACATGTGTTGCAAGAATATTTAAATTCTACCCAGGCCTCAATTTCAGTTGGAGTCAGATCACTACCATACCTCCTTAACCTTGACTTGAAGTTTCCTCAGGTCTTGAGGCCACTCAGCACTACTCAGAAAACACTGGGTCCTTCCCCAGAACTCACTGGAGTCTGGGGAATGATAAGGCTACAACCAAGTCTAGTCCACAGGGCTGGAGCCAGGCTGGACTCAGGGGAGCCCTTGAGAGCTTGTTGCCTCCCTCTCTGTGAGAGAGAAGCCAGGCACAGTCCCACCTACTCAGCTTTCTCCAACCCTCTGTCCTTTGTCTTCCACTTGGGTCTTGCCCCACAGCGCAGGTAACCGCATCTCTGTTAAGGGTCTTTTCAAGGACTTTTGTCCTAACTCACTCCTCTCACATCCCATGGAATTTTCATCTAGTCTGGGGAGAAAAAAAATTGGCTCAGGTTGATCCTGTATCCTTTCAAATCTATTATGTATGT
Organism: Bos javanicus; assembly: GCF_032452875.1. NCBI lineage: Eukaryota > Metazoa > Chordata > Mammalia > Artiodactyla > Bovidae > Bos > Bos javanicus. Next base: position 13,285,895 of record NC_083897.1, read on the forward strand.
CATGAAGTGTATGACCTGGGTTCTTTAGGGCTTAAGCTTCTGAAGCTCAAAAGCCCTGGTTTCTGAAACTCTTAATAGGCTTTTAAAAACTCAAAGGCTGAGAATTAACTTTTTAGTTTTCTGCTCTTCTGCTATAATAACCTTTCTCTTAGGTGATGAAATATCTTTGCTGAATATGGGAAGGGCTAGGTGTAAGGAGACACACACAGAGAAGATAATTTATTAAAATATTATCCCAACATGCTACTGTATACCTAAGACCATGGTAGAAACTAGGGGAAACAAAAAAATGACATGGTCTATGTGCTAAAGACAATAAAATTTCATTACAGAGACCATGATTTACACATCTAAGATACTCAAAAGACACATTGTCACATATAATGCAGGGTTAACTTGAATGATACTCAAAATGTTATGAAGAAGCCAAATAAGAGAGCTATCAAGATGAACCATAGGGGTCAGACACAGTTCCATGGATATGACTGACCTGAAAGAAAGAAGGTAGGAGGAGGTAATAAGTGAATAATTTCATCTCGAAAACTTTCCCCAGGCAAGTGTCATGTCCTTTATATTAGGCTTTTTATGGTGTTTTTTCACTGCTCTCCCATGGGTTTGATGAAAAAGTCTATTTCTGCCTTTCAAAAACTAATGTGCCCTAGATTCCTCTTTGATTAGCCAGCATCCATACCAACATGTAAGATTTTATTGAAATCCATTTCTCCTGTGGTAACTGAGGAACACTTTGATACTCATTGCCCAAGAGGGTGGAACCATCAAATAGGACCACCTAAAAAAGGGTAAGATGTGCCATGACCTACATAGGTAAAGATCTAATTGTGCACTTTCACTGTGCAAATCTTTCTAGATAGTTAAAATGACTCCCTCTTTTTCTCTAGTATTTTGACATTTCAAACGCAATGCTCTGATCTCCAGGAAATGTTATTATTTGTTCAAACTAATAATAAAGGAAAAGAAGAGAGGGAGTTTTAGAATCCAATGCTGCAACAGCATATTAAAATCAAATCTTGCTTTTAATGTGTGTACATTTTGAATATATATTTTCATTAAACAAGGAGGAAGACTAAGAAACATTTTTATAAAGAAATGTGCCTTTCAGTGGCTTCTCCAGTGGCTCAGAGGTAAAGAATCAGCCTGCAATGCAGGAGTTGCAGGAGATGCAGGTTCAATCCCTGGGTCAGGAAGATCCCCTGGAGGAGGGAATGGCAACCTACTCCAGTATTCCTGCCTGGAGAATCCCGTGGACTGAGAAGACTGGAGGGATATAGTTCATAGGGTTGAAAAGAGTCAGACACGAGTGAAGCAGCTTAGCACTCATACCTGCCTTTCAGGGAATTAATACTTATGTTTGCATCACTCACAATTATTCTTAGCTCTAATAATGTACATTATTACTACTGTAGCTAATTGAGAATTTTCATGTTTTCATCATATACTGAATCCCTTTTCCACTGTAAAAATACTTCTCCCAAGCTTCATTTGTATATCAGAATAACTCTGAGAAAGCACATTTTCTGTTTGAGGATTTGTGACTTCCTATGGAAATCTATGATTTACAAAGAAAATTTAAAGTACTCTTCTCTTAAAGCTTTGCCTTAAATATATGAATAGGAAACCTTCTGCTTAAAAATTGATATACTTAATAATTAAGCATGGTGGTGGTTATGAACTTGAATATAACAAAAACCTGGGGATCTGGGATGGGTACAGGGAAAAAAACCTAGCTGAATTCAAACACATCAACAAATTGTTATAGTAGCTCATGGGAGAAAAATACTATTAAAATAACTGCTGAGTATTTTTATATCTTGGAATTTAAGTCATTGTAAAATAGGAATGAAAATTAATGAATAAAACTTCTTTCAGTTAAGAGGAGAAAATGATCTTGTGACTTTTTTCTACTTTAGTGGAAAAAAAAAACCCTATAAAATGTATGTTAAGAGTAAATAAATTCAAACCCTAGACTAAGCACCTGTACAAAGAAAAGTCATTTCCTGACTCCCTAGTCTTACTTTCAGGAGTCTGTGTTTCATTCTGCTGCTGCTGCTGCTAAGTCGTGTCAGTCGTGTCCGACTCTGTGCGGCCCCATAGACGGCAGCCCACCAGACTCCCCCGTCCCTGGGATTCTCCAGGCAAGAACACTGGAGTGGGTTGCCATTTCCTTCTCCAATGCATGAAAGAGAAAAGTGAAAGTGAAGTTGCTCAGTCGTGTCCGACTCTGTGACCCCATGGACTGCAGCCCACCAGACTCCTCCGTCCATGGGATTCTCCAGGCAAGAGTACTGGAGTGGGGTGCCATTGCCTTCTCTGGTGTTTCATTCTACATATACCAAAATGACTACATACGAATGACAGAAGTATTCTGTCCATATAGAAGCATACATTTTCAGATTTAAAAAACCACACATGGAGTCACATTAGACATATTTGCCTACAACATTTTGAAAAACAACCGTATGTCATGGATGTCTTTACACATTAGCACATTCAGACTTGCTTCATTCTCTTTAAAGACTCAGTTCAGTTCAATCGCTCAGTTGTGTCTGACTCTTTGTGACGCCATGGACTGCAGCATGCCAGGCTTTCCTGTCCACCACCAACTCCCAGAGCTTACTCAAACTCATGTTCATCGAGTCGGGGATGCCACCCAACCATCTCATCCTCTGTCACCCCTTTCTCCTCCTGCCTTCAATCTTTCCCAGCATCAGGGTCTTTTGCAGTGAGTCAGTTCATTGCATCAGGTGGCCAAAGTATTGGAGTTTCAGCTTCAGCAACAGTCCTTCCAATGAATATTCAGGACTGATTTCCTTTAGGATTGACTGGTTGGATCTCCTTGCAGTCCAAGGGATTCTCAAGAGTCTTCTCCAGTGCCACAGTTCAAAAGCATCAATTCTTTAGCGCTCAACTTTATTTATAGTCGAACTCTCCCATTTGTAAACTTCCAGATGTTCAAGCTGGATTTAGAAAAGGCAGAGGAACCAGAGATCAAATTGCTAACATCCGTTGGATCATCAAAAAAGTAAGAGTTCCAGAAAAACATCTACTTCTGCTTTAGTGACTATGCAACAGCCTTTGACTGTGTGAATCACAACAAACTGTGGAAAATTCTGAAAGAGATGGGAATACAAGGCCACCTGACCTGCATCCTGAGAAATCTGTATGCAGGTCAGGAAGCAACAGTTAGAACTGGACATGGAACAACAGACTGGTTCCAAATAGGAATAGGAGTACGTCAAGGCTGTATATTGTCACCCTGCTTATTTAACTTATATGCGGAGTACATCATGAGAAACGCTGGGCTGGAAGAAGCACAAGCTGGAATCAAGATTGCCAGGAGAAATATCAATAACCTCAGATATGCAGATGACACCACCCTTATGGTAGAAAGGGAAGAGGAACTAAAAAGCCTCTTGATGAAAGTGAAAGAGGAGAGTGAAAAAGTTGGCTTAAAGCTCAACATTCAGAAAATGAAGATCATGGCATCTGGTCCCATCACTTCATGGCAAATAGATGGGGAAACAGTGGAAACAGTGTCAGACTTTATTTTGGGGGGCTCCAAAATCACTGCAGATGGTGACTGCAGCCATGAAATTAAAAGACGCTTACTCCTTGGAAGGAAAGTTATGACCAACCTAGATAGCATATTCAAAAGCAGAGACATTACTTTGCCAACAAAGGTCCGTCTAGTCAAGGCTACAGTTTTTCCTGTGGTCATGTATGGATGTGAGAGTTGGACTGTGAAGAAAGCTGAGCACCGAAGAATTGATGTTTTTGAACTGTGGTGTTGGAGAAGACTCTTGCGAGTCTCTTGGACTGCATGGAGATCCAACCAGTCCATTCTGAAGAA